>NC_137832.1:29687554-29805054 GCF_963921795.1 Nannobrachium achirus | reverse complement strand
AAACAGAAAAAGTACAAAACTATGGCACCACCTCTTTAATGCTCTGGGGGCAGGTAATTTATGAGAATATAACCACGTGATGGTAGCTGTGAACAAACACTTCTGTGGAAAGAATTATGTAAGCTATCCCTACAATTAGGCTACTACATCTCGTCCAAACACGTTCCATCCCATCCATCCTTGTCACTCCCAGAGAGAACCTCTTAGTCTCTGCTACCTCCAGCCAGGGTACGTCACACCAAATTCTGGGCCCGGGGTACAAGGATTCACTGCGGGCCCCCCATGAATGTTAACTATTTAAAAATAGCAGATATACAAGCTCACAGCGCGGCACCGAGGGACATGGGGGCTTACTTCTATTTACAAGTCTCGAGTAGCACCGCCTGAAGGTGACTTTTCAGACCAATTTTGAATTCCAACCTGCTTGCACTCTTGGGTTTCTTCACCTCTTTTCCACACTCTCCATTGCTCTGGAATGTTGATCCCAAGTACTTTAAGTCCTCCACCTTCTTTACCTCCTTGTAACCTCTGTTCCACGTGGGTTCCTCTCATTCACACACATGTATTCAGTCATTGATTCCTCTTCTTTCCAGGGCATACCTCCACCTCTCTGGGTTTCCTCTACCTGCTCACTGCTCCCACCACAGATCACAATGTCATCTGCAAACATCATGGTCCATGGGGATTCCTGTCTAACCTCATCTGTCAGCCTGTCCATCATAATAGCGAACAAGAAGGGGCTCAGTGCTGATCCTTGATGCAGACCCACTTCCACCCTGAACTCCTCCGTCACACCTATAGCACATCTCACCACTCTCTTACAACTTCCGTATGTCCTACTACTCTAACATACTTCTCATTCACTCCAGACTTCCTCACACGATACCACAGTTCCTCTCTGGGACCCTATCATACACTTTATTTAGATCTACAAAGGCACAATGCAGCTCCCTATCTAGATAGGGATTTATCTAGATCCCTCTGACATTCTCTGTACTTCTCTGTCAACATCCTAAAAGCAAATATTGCATCTACACATCCCTAACCTAGGTGCAGGGCAGGTGCAGGGTGACAAACAGGATGTGCTGTGTTTAATGTGACTGATGGATCCTGTTTGGTTAAAATTATTAATATAATATCAATATAGTAGTGTGTATCAATTTGTGTCTAATGGTCAAACAGATCATCCTGTAATCATGGTACATTGCCACTATGTGTTCCAAAACAAACCCTGTTATTCTAACATTGTTATTAAAACAACTCTTCTACCTTGACACTGACAAGTGTCTCACTGGTTAAGTAAAAAATCACACCCGTGTGAACTGAGCGGTGGTTTACCCACCTCATAGATCATGTGTACCGATTTTTGTGACATTTGAAGAAAATATGTAGGAAAAGGAGCAAAAAGTGTGTTTTGGAGAAAATTCAAGATGGCGGAAAATCTATCCTGGCGCAAATGGGCGTGGCCTATATGGGGAGATGCGTCTTGACCCAAGGAATCCAGGGAAAAAAGATTTTTAATTTTCCAATCTACGGTTCAAGAGTTACGGGGCAAAACGCAAAGTGGGCCGTTATAGCGCCACCATGAGGCCGAGTGATGTAATTATTTTTGGATTCATTCTTAAAATCATTATGAATCTCCTCTCCGAGGCTTGAAACTGTAGCTCCTATGGTTTACGAGAGAAAAATACTTGAAAGTGATTTCTTGCATTGTCCCATTATAAGTCAATGGGGACAATTAAGCGTCGTTTTTTGCCGATTACGTCGGCATGGTAAGGCGGATCGGAACGAAAGGTAATAGCACACCATTCATATATTGCGCGAGTGGCGTAAATGGTGCGGCACTAGTTACGCGCCGAAGTTTAGGCTACATACAGACAGACACGGACGGACGGACGGAGACCCACACACACGGCCACGTATAGGAGCGTTGTGACCACCGCTCAAAAATCTTTACCCTTATGAGAGTTTAGATCTGTCTGTGACGGCAGGAGCTGTCAACAACCAAGTTTACCACAATCACGTCAACAACTCTGTTGTATTCTATCCACTGATGAAGGCCATGTCAGCCCGTGACAAGACCACTCACTCTACATGACATCATTATGATATGACCCATCCTATTGTCTTGATCATATAAAACACCATGTCAACTGTCTATTATTACAGAAGCAATTATGGGTCAACTGCTGACTTGCTATATTATTGAACTATTCTGCTAATACAAATTATTTCAAACGGACGTGTTGTTGTGCTGCCTCTTCTTTGATTCTGACTGTGGTTTTACTCTGTGGGTGGAAGCTGAGTCTTCTGGAAATGGATTACTTTCTAAAGGAATTAAAGTACCCATCAGTGAGCCGTGTGAGCTTTTGTTGAGATTCTACGTCAATCCCCACCCAGCTCCACCAGAAGGGTTAAGGAGACCATGTATTTCCTGAAATGAGAGAAAATAAAATGTACTCTGAAAGGGTCTACTCAAACATGTGAGGAGATCTGAACCCCCTTCCTTGACTATTATGAGAGCTTACAGGTGCCGCTTGATGAGGAGGCCTAGACCGATGGAGTGCTAGGCGAGACAGCAGGGTCCCCCTTCCCTTCCTGCCCTCCCCCCCCCACACACTTTCTTTTTTTGAGCGGTGGTCACACCGTCTCCTATACGTGGCCGTGTGTGTGGGTATGCGTGTCTGCGTGTCTGTCTGTCTGTATGTAGCCTGCAATACCTTTTCTGACCACACATGTTAAGGGAGGGGCGCTGTTGTTCAAGCCAATCACACTCACATTCACAAACACACATATACACACACACACACACACGCACGCACGCACGCACACACACACACACACATACACAAGCAGCCTCCACCGCTCAGTTCACACGAGTGTGATTTTTTTTTCTTTACTGTTTATACTCAGTAAAAGAAAAAAAGAAAAGCTTTTGTATGATATACCTTTGTGTCCTCAAACTTTTTTCAAATATGCGTATACATTTTTATTGGTCATGTTACATGTCTTGTTGCTTGTATGTGTCGGAACAATAAAAAGAAACTGTTAAAGAGATTCTACGTCTTTTAAGGCTTGAGGCGTCATTGATTGATACTCACCTTAGCCTGCAGTCCTGTTTCAATGGCTCTAAAAGCGTCTTTTTCAGTTCAATGGCAGCAAGAAGGTCTGCGCTGGTTCTCTGGGACCCTGAGAAATATAGATAAAAAAGTTTGCAATACAAGTCAGATGCCCCATCTTTTCTTGAAATTCCCCTTTTAGGATGTTGTTTTGGGGCAGAGTCTGTATTAACCTCTCTCTCATCCATGAATGTGAGCAACTCATCAGGTAATCACATACCCAGGCCTCCTCTGAAGTCCTCTCCTCCACTTTCCTGTCAGCCACATGATGAGATGGACCTCTTTCCCATGAGATTCTGAAATAATAAATTAAAGACAAAAATATGTAGCTTATCAATCTGAAATAATAAATTAAAGACAAAAATATGTAGCTTATCAATACAAAATCTAAAAAGAGAGCACTGTACAATGCATGTTTTTTTTTACAATGTGTCTACAGTAAATCCCCAAGGTTAATTTTCAATAATTTGGCCTGCTACTTACTGACAGTTTAGTTTTACAGTACAGTAGTATGTCATGTAATGATTCACCAGGATCCTGGATGGCTTGATTCTAGGCTTAAAATGATTGATATAAATATTTTTGTAAAAGTCTATGGGAAAAATGACTGGGACTGGGAGATTTTTTGTGGGACCAGTAAACCACACCACTGCTATGTCCTATATAATAGGGCATACCAGTGGCTGCCATTTTGTGGTGCCTGTTGGAATAAATAAATTAATAACTTAAATAAATATGGATATGGATAAATCCATAACCAAAATAAGACAGAGACGAGCCAAAGGATAATCAATAAAATTGCTGTATTTGAAGAGAGTCAGACAAAGAGACAAACATTGAGCATACCATCCTAGTGGCAGCTTGGTAATTCTCTCTTCCCAAGATGGAAGTTAACATACCGTATATAAAGAATACAGAATATGACAGTTAGATCGTGGGACTCATTGATTCGTTCCCAAATCAAAAAACAAGAAGACAGAGACACGTAGAGTGTTGGCAATTTTCCACTAGTCAGAACTTACAGTACAACCAAAACATGGTCTCCTATACTGTAAGTTCAGACAGTAGTTCACATAATATAACCTAATAAATGAATCATATAATTGTGTATCATAATTCATATCTAACAGTCAATATGAATTGATAAAAGGATGATATTAACCATAACAAAATACCCATCAGTGCCACAGATAGAAAACCCCCTTTTTTTAAAGCCTAGAATCAAGCCATCCAGGATCCCGGTGAATCATGACCATCAAACATTTGATTCGGTGTCAAAAGATATTTGAAAACCTTTGTTTCTGATATAATTATATATTAAAATATTTTTTGAATATTTTTATTAGTTTATGCAATATTTGAAATAGTTTGTTTGCCTTGTAAACAAACGACAAATCCCAGTTTACCACCCTTTAAACCTTATAACTCCACTCGTCTTCTGCATTCTTATTGAATGAACAAGGTACAACATGACTCTTCATTGGCCAATGCTCACATTCATAGAACTTCTTCTTAAAAAAGAAAAAAAAATATTTACAGTAAAAAGGTCAGTGTGAGGTAATGTAAGGATAGGCTTTGTCTTTTTTACCAGTTTCGATATGTTTTTTGTTTTTATCGGTTAGTGCAAATTCTTGCGAAGCAAGTGACGCGTTCATCAGTGTGTAACCAGCATTGACCGGGTTATCTCTCCCTCCCCATCTTCACCCTCCCTCTATTCCCCTCCCCCTTCTCTATCTCCCTCTCTATCTACACTGAGTGACCTCTGGTCTGACATCATACACAACACGCCCCTGCCCCAGGCAGGCACGCACACACACACACACACACACACACACACACACACACACACACACACACACACACACACACACACACACACACACACACACACACACACACACACACACACACACACACACACACAGAAACATGTGCCTCACAAAATGTAGCCGACGTGACGTCAACCTACCGAGGAAGAATTGCAGGAGGGGCAAAACAAAACCAAAACCCCCCAAAAAACAAGAGAGCCATCATCACCCACACAGTGGAGGAAGTTTGTCATACTGTTAAACCTATTTCTAGTAAGTGCAACTCTGTTCTATATAAAGGGTAGTCATTTTGTCACACAACCCAATGCAAAGATTTAAAATGTTTCTCTTTTAGTTTTTTCCAGTACTGCTAAACAGAGGCAGTAAGCAAGCATGTCACCAATGACTCAGCCATAACCATATAAGGAGTTTCCAATGCAGCTACGCCCAAAATATTGTAGTGTGTTTGTTGTCTAAGCTTAATGTGTCATTATGACATCAGGTGCAAACAAATCATGAAATCAGGGATTTCCATAATATGGGCATAAAAGGGACAAGAACTGATAGATACAGGGATTTCCATATATGGGTATATGATCAGTCTGATTGGCCCGGACGTTTAGTAACTAAAGTTTGTTCAAAGAAATATTATTCACATCCATTTTAGTGCTGGTGCAGGACAAAATAAGTTATAAGGCCAAAAATAAAATAATAAAAGGTACACATAACAGCTTCCTCCTGCCAACAAAATCAGATTATTGAACTAGAACTTGTCATTAGGGGTGTAACGATATAGTAACTGAATCGAAAAATCAGTTTTAATTTGCAATGATTTACTATATGGATATGCAAAAGCTAAATATTGTACCGTTTTACAATGCAGATAATCGCTATCGAATCGTTTTGCAATGCAAATAATCGATTGTATGGAAGCTAAGTATTTTGCCTTGTATTTAGCAATTTTAAGAAGGAAAATAAAAATGCCATTTCATATAGCTACTCTTGGTCTATCGATAAATGTGTGTAATCTCTGTGTTCATGTCAAGGTGCAGGTTTGTCCATATGTGTTGAAATATAATGTCCATGTATTTGCTAGAGAGTACTTATTTATATCTATAATAATAGATTTTACCTTAAAGAACCTGCACTATTGACACGTTTCACACATATTTCCTCATGTCCTCACCGATGATTTGACGGATGACAGAGATATCTACAGATAATCGTCGTCAAATCTATTCCCAGGCCGATATGCTGCTCTGGAAATGTGCCATGTGTTCAATTGATGTTAAATGCTCACTGTTTGTCTGTATATGGCTCATATCTGGCATTGTACAGGGTGATGAGTATGAGGAGGAGCCTCAGTGGCTTACAATGATGCTATGAGGTTGTTGCTCCACATTCCCAGATGGCATAGTGCCAGTCAATTGTCAAGTGTTCTCTGGTTTGCTTAGTACATGTGAGGCACTTTTAAGACAGTTAATGTATAACTTTATGTGTCGCCCCGATGTGTCCAAGAATAGCATCATATGAGAGGCTGTTATCAGTACACATACAGGGGGTGTTGTACGAAAACTTTATTCATGTATACAGCTATGTCACCCAAGTTCTTCAATGAGGATATGGACATTCACAGTCACACCTTTTGGTTAAACTGTGTTTAATATGTCATGTTCTTGTCTCTATATAGTCAGCCTGTTCTTTTATTCACTGTTGTACATTGTGCATTGTATGAGACTTACAAATAGAGAACAGTTTGTATCCATAAATGGTACTGACTCTGACAGGGCAATGCTAGTCTGTGGTGTTCCCCAGGGCTCTATACTTGGCCCTCTTTTATTTTTGATATATATACATGATTTTGCTTGTGTATCTCCTACATTATTCTCAATCTTATTTGCTGATGACACCAATCTCATTATGTCACATGAGAATTTGACATCATTGATTAGGGAAGCAAATGATGGTTTATCTCGTGTCTCGGATTGGTTCCAGACTAATAAGCTATCTAATTTTATTTTATTTTTTAATAAAGGTAAGACTTATTCGAAAGAGGCAAAACTATTCATCAATGACACCAAAATCAATCAAGTAACTTCGACAACGTTTTTAGGGATTATAGTTGATAGACCGTCAGCCAGGACACCATATGGGGTCATCGGTACCATCTGAGGGCAATAATTCTCATAGTGATTTTTGGGAAGGTATATATCCCTAGTACTTAGAAACATGTGATAGCATTGCAGTGGTGGTAGCTGTCTGTGTGTTATCACTCCTTTTTTAACAACATGCTAAAAAACAGTTTTCAAAATCCGAATGGAACATTGTACTTCAAACTGATGGTTCTCTCTTATTATTGATCCTATCTCTTTGAAAAATGGTTTGGATAAAGCTCAGACTATATATAGTTCAGTAACGTTGTTCAAATTAGCATATCTAGAATTGTACTTTATTACAGGCAGTGACAACATAGTGATTATATAATTATGACATTATACTCTGTGAGCGAGGGCCCCAAATTTGGGGTCATCTGTACCTTCTGGTTGCAATGATTCTCATAGTGATTTTTGTGAAGGTATACATCCCTAGTACTAGGAAATATATGATAGCCTTGCATCTGTGGTAGCTTTCTGTGTTATCACTCAATTTATAACCATGTGCCAAAACACAGTTTTCAAAATCTGAATGAAGAATTCAACCTCAAACTGATGGTTCTCTCTTAATATCCTTCTCTTTCAAAAATGGTTGAGATAAAGCTTAGACTATATATTTTTCTAAAAAGTTGTTTGCATCTCCAGAAATGTTACAGCAGTGACAACATAGTGACTACTAGTACATGAGTTACTTTGCATTTTTTAGAAAGATGTAACACAAAAGTTTCCCAAAGATTTAAAACCATCCAAGGAAACTTTTGATGAAATTCAATAAACTAAATATAGTGTAGGTGTGTAACTAATGCATACGATAACATTCTGTTTACCATTACATACATGAATATCAACATTTAATCCATCCATTTTACGCCTCTATCTGTTCAACCTAGAAATCCTTTTTCCTATGATGTTTTTGTTGTTGATTTGTATTCATATGGGACCTAGCCTGACATTAGCCAGACTGATAACATGGATTAACTCTATATGATTCACTCACACGTTATCAGTCTGGACTTCGGCCCATAGGTAGCGATTATGAGAAATCAGAAAATGACTGGGCCAATATCTGCATAATATTCCTACTCATAATGGAGATTAGAAAGTCCACCCACATCCTCCTGGACCTTCCCCTCCTGATTGACACACACACAATTCTCTTAGCCTGTTCTACCTCATCCTCAAAAGTATCCTCCATATCGACATCACTCCTCATCTGTATCTTGAACATCGCATCAGCCACCATCTTCACCAGAGAAATTACAGTAGCTCAACAACAACAACAACAACAACAGTGATGCATTTCTTTCTCTGTGCCCTAAAGGGATACTGGACCACTATAATGGACCACATCACACCAGGTCATCATTAGCAAAAATGTTATCTCCCATCCAGTGAATTGTCAGGTGGAGCATGGCGGTCTGCGACTTTCCACAACATCACTTGTATATGAGCCCTCAACACGTGGTGCAACAGGGCAACTGGCTGTTGTTAACTTGTGGCACCCACTTACCCACTCAGGGTAGCCTGGAACGTTCCCTGTCAGCAAATGTTTTAATGCTCTCATATTGCCTTTGCATACAAATATGAGGTTGCATATATGATGGAGCACCCACTGCTCCATCTGTACTTTACACTGTACTGTAGGTCCACCTGATACACCCAATACACCAACAGGACAGTTTCATCCCTGAGCATGTGTATCACACCCTTTCCAGAGATGACAACAGTATCCATCGTTGACACTTAAAGGGCAAGTTCACCTCTAGGACAACCAGATCTTATTTTATTGTTGTTTGGGACACGATCAACACAATCCTGAGTTATTTTTTGTGTGCAATCTGTGTTTTGAGATATTTTAGTATTTCAGCATGAATGATGATGCATTTTGCATCATAATGAGTCATCATGCTGCATCATATGATGCAAAATGCATCGTCATTCATGCTGAAATACAAAAATATCTCAAAACACAGACTGCACACAAAATATAACTCTGGATTGTGTTGATCGTGTCCCAAACAACAATAAAATAAGATCTGGTTGCCCCAGAGGTGAACTGGCCCTTTAAGGTGTACCCGTACAACTTGCTCGACTTGTTATTGCTCTTCAGGATGACATCTCGTTTGGGTAAAGAACATTACTATTCACAGCATTCACAACAGAGTGGGTACAATTGATGGTATTGTTGAGATGAGGGCGTGATCTTTAAGTGGGTGATGATACACCCCAATCTTTTACAACCAAGACACACTAGTCCTTCAACTTCCCCTGTGTCTGCACATTTTGGGGAAGGTATCCATTCACACACAAGCTCAGCAGACTTTTCTGATCTTCTGCTCTTCTGCTCCCCTACTAGTCATCAGAGACAATGTTGCAGAACCCATCATAGTGCTGGCAGACCAGGTCTGGCTTACCCTCTATGCCGGCATGGAGCACAATGCACATCATGTATCTTCAGCAGGTACTGGGTTCTCTAGCATACTGTAGTCTACATGGCCAGAAAGGAAGTAGTACTTCATCAAGTGCTCCATGAGAGAGAAGCTCACCTTGTCACCAATGGTAGATGTGAAGTGTATGGAAAATTAAGTTGTCTACCCACTGTCAGCCAGTAGGATGGAGATGATGTGCAGTGTCCAGGTACTGCTTTATCTGTTCAATTATCTTTGGCCCAGTTGACAGAAACCACTTTAAGTGTCCTGCTGATAAGCTACAAAAGGCCCTCATCACTTTCATTCAGGATCTATAATTGAAGTTGCCTGTCAGTCCCTCATATGCTGCAACCACATGTATTTGATCCTTGCATCAGTTTTGCATTACATTGTTGAATGTCGCCATCCAGCATACTTGCTACACTGTAGATTACAACAAATAACTACATGTCAATGGTGAGGTGAATACTGTACATGTCATTCCCATGTCAACCAGTCAGATCTTAATTGAAGGTCATTTCACTGATTCAGGCACATTTCTTAAGCCCTAACACTTAGGGTTAGATACCAAAAGCACCTTTATAGGTTGAGAAGTATTAGCATTAGTATTATATAGCCATTTTAAGCTCCTGACAGCCATCTTGGACGCCATCTTGCCATATATACATATATTCTCCCCGATTTTCAGTATGTTTTTCAGCATGCCTAGATGTACCAGAACCAATTGGAAAAACCTTCTGTAATTTTTCTGGAAGTGTTAAGAAGTATGTTTTAATATATTGACCCATCTAATTTTCGCCTAGTGTTATTGCGACCGTAGGTCGCATTTACTATCAAAAGCTCCAGGGGCTGTCTGTCAGTCCGTCAGTCCGTCAGTCAGTCACACTTTTGCCCTGCTCATATCTCCACAACCGTTGCCCCGATCCATGCCAAAATTTCCACACAAACTCCTTGCCTGCCAAACTACAACCTCCAAGGATCCCCGGAGTTCCAGGGACCCCCAGGTGTAAAAACATTACCACATACACGTCACACTTTCCCCCTACTCATATCTCGGCCACCGTTGCCCCGATCCATGCCAAAATTTCCACACAAACTCCTTGCCTGCCAAACTACAACC
The DNA here is from genome assembly GCF_963921795.1 of Nannobrachium achirus. Classification (NCBI taxonomy): domain Eukaryota; kingdom Metazoa; phylum Chordata; class Actinopteri; order Myctophiformes; family Myctophidae; genus Nannobrachium; species Nannobrachium achirus. The sequence goes on along the minus strand of NC_137832.1, from coordinate 29,794,425 downwards.
TCCAAGGACCCCCGGAGTTCCAGGGACCCCCAGGTCCCTGGGGGACCCCCAGGTGTAAAAAAAATACCAAATGTGCAAAAATGACCAAATGACCACCCCCACGGGGCTGCTCACGGGGAATTCACGGGGACCACCCACTCCTGGTACTCCAGAACGGATGCAAAAGTGGTGGCGCCCCCAGTGGAGGACCCCCTCCACTGCAGCTCACATAAAATGCCCTAACTCGGCCTAGGAGCGTCCGGGAGAGCCGGGGCCGGTACCTATTCGTCCGCCAAGGCAACGCGGAGACCCCACCCCTCATTTCTCACATGGCCCTCTTCTAGTGAGACCTACGGTCGCTTATCTCCCGATTAGGGAGTCTTACTGGTATAAATAAATTGCATGATAGCACCTATACAGCTACCACTGGTGCAATGCTATCACATATTTTCTAACTCCAGACATGTATACCTTGACAAAAATCACTATGAGAATTATTGCCCTCAGATGGTACCGACCAACCCCAGTGGCTCACGGTCTATGATAAACTCAACTGGAAAAAACACATTGATCATGTTTGTAAAAAAGCAATGAAGTCAGTAGATATAATAAGGAAGGTATGTTCACTGATGAATAGGAGTTGTTTTTTAATTCTTTATTATAGTCTATCATTTTTCCTTATCATTTACTACCAAAACCTCCCCGGGCTGTCTGTGCGTCAGTCAGTCAGTCAGTCCGTCAGTCCGTCAGTCACACTGTTGCCCTGCTCATATCTCCACAACCGTTGCCCCCATCCATGCCAAATTTTGCACACACACTCCTTGACTGCCAAACTACAACCTCCAAGGACCCCCGGAGCCCCAGGGACCCCCAGGTCCCTGGGGGACCCCCAGATGTAAAAAATGACCAAATGTGCTCACACGTCACACGTCACACTTTTTCCCTGCTTATATCTCCGCACCCATTGACCCGATCCATGCCAGATTTTACACACACACTCCTTGCCTGCCAAACTACAACCTCCAAGGACCCCCGGAGCCCCAGGGACCCCCAGGTCCCTGGGGGACCCCCAGATGTAAAAAATGACCAAATGTGCAAAAATGACCAAATGACCACCCCAACGGGGCTGCTCGCGGGGAATTCCCGGGGACCACCGACTCCTGGTGCTCCAGAACGGATGCAAAAGTGGTGGCGCCCCCAGTGGAGGACCCCCTGCCACTGCAGCGCACATAAAATGCCGTAACTCGGGCTAGGAGCGTCCGGGAGAGCCGGGGCCGGTACCTATTCGTCCGCCAAGGCAACGCGGAGACCCCACCCCTCATTTCTCACATGGCCCTATTCTAGCGCCACCTTCAGGCCGATTTTTAAAACACATTTTTGGACACTGCTCCTACAGTTTTTGCCCTAAAATCACGAATATCACTACACAGCATGTCTACACTCATGTCATCAACATGGATCAGGAAGATTTGGGAAAAACACATTTTTGCCCTATTTGTGGAGATAAGCCACCTACGGTCGCTTATCTCCCGATTAGGGAGTCTTACTGGTATATCTTACTGTAATATGATATGGGCTAGCCTAGCACTCATTCTTCACATCTTCAAAAAATGATTTTACTTCAAAAAAGATTTGTTAGACTGGCAACATCCTCCGATCGATTTGCTCCTCTTCAAGAAACTAAACATTCTGTCTGTGTCCGAGGTTAATTCTTTACAGATATGTATATTTGTGTATAAATGTATCAATGATCAACGCAATCTACCAAATGGTTTTAATAGTATTCATTCATATGTCACACGGCAATCTAAAGACCTTCATGTAACTTATTGTCGTATTTCCATCAGGCAGTTTGAAATAAGATACAGAGGAGCTAAGTTATGGAATGCCGCTGATCCAAGGCTTAAAGGATCATCATTACAGGTCTTCTCCTGCACAATGTTATACAAATGTATTGTTTCTCTTGTATTTCAACTATGTGTGCTAATAAATAAATACAAATACAAAATACAGTATAGAGGAGTCTATATTTAGTATTTTCCCATAGTAGATAACGTCCGATGGTTGTTACCCTAAATGAGTGTTTTCCACCCAATATATTTTTGGATATATTTTTGTACATGTTAGGATTGTTTTCTGGGGATATATTTGAGTGTTACTTCACACAGTTAAATTCTTAGCATTATCAAAGCAGTGTAGAACTGCGTAGGCCTACACATCAAGTTTTTATGTGTACCGTATATAAACAGGCATGCAACATGTTTGTGGGTATACATTCATGTAAAGTAGTTAGAATACTGTATATAATACACAGTATATTTAGTCTTTGCATTGTATACTTTTTCTATGTCGCACTGTTTATGTGAATGTGTCATGTGACTAGTATCAGGTATGAATTCAAAATGCTGTCATGCATTCACTTTAATCTAATGAAGAGCAGTATTGCTTGAGACATCACTTTGATGTTTAGGTGCAACAATAAATAAGTGGACATTGGTGCATGTAGTGTAGGAGCTGTTTTTAGTTTTTTATGTGTATGCATGCATATTCCTATCTGGTTTGATATGGGTGAGAAGTAGCCTGGACCTGAGTTGCACTGTACTTCACAGTTTTTTCCCCTTTATACCAAATCTCATTGTCAAAAATCTAGCCATCTACAAACTCACAACGAGATGCGTTGCTACTATGTGTTGTGAGCTTGTAGATCTATTTATTGGCGAATAGTTCCCAAGAATAGAGATGCTGCAGGGTTCAAGTGGTCCTGGAAATTCCCATGTGATAGGAAGAGACTATGATAATCATACAATCATCATCATCATCCTCACCAAGGCCATTGTTATTACTCAATCATGATAGTCATAGGCTCTCATCATAGCTTAATAGTGTGGGATATTCACATGAAATACTGCATATTGGTACACGGTCAACAGCGAGTTCAGAACATCACAAAAGTGAAACAGGAACCTAAATGATTCAAAAGAAATGTTGCAATGTTCTAGTCTGCTTCCTATACCAACATAGAATCTCAACTGTGGTCCAACACTTGGGTCACAGCATTGCAATCATGCAAAACACTGCCAGTGATATTGCAACAAACAAGGTGGTCATGGCAGAGCCGCCAAAGAGCTATGATGCATTTAGTTATTTTATGAACAATTTATTTCGCAGCCTATTTATCTCAACATACATGCTATGCTACTCCTCATTACAAATGTATTGTATGTGATTAAATAATGGTTCTTGGTAATGTATTAATGACCCCACCACAGATGGGCTCAGGTGTCACATCATTTGAACCCTGCATGTAACTCTAGGCGTATATACAGTATAATGTATGGAGGCACACAGGCACGCACGCACGCACACACACACGTGTGCATTCCTAGTACATTACTCCACCTAATAGCCACTGATCCTCGCAGGACCAGAGAGAACTAAGACTGGATCGCTGGATGGGTCAAGACAGGACACAGCACACATTTCACCCCATGTCCTGAAATGTCCTGGCCCGGCCACTGACAGGGCCTGTACATTGGCCTTATTGTCTTCTTGACTAGACTTTCTCTGTGCTTCGGGCTGTAGTCCAAGCATGCACTCAGTGGGTGAGCGAGGTAGGGAGGGGAGGATGAGAGAGAGTGAGCAAGCATCAAAACTGCTGAGGATGAGGCTCAGTTATTTTCTAGTTGACATGCATCGTGAATTGTCAGAGCCCGTTCTAACACTGTGTGACAATAGCGTGACCAGTGAACTTGAGGTGTTGTGTGAAACTCCTGAATGAGCGAAGAAGCCGTGAGTCAAACTGCTGACTCATGGGTTTATTGCATAGCAGACAGGAAGAAGAAGAAGAAAAAGAAGAAGTAACTCAAGAAATTTATATTGAATGACAAGGTAGGAGCAGATTACTTGATATTTTGCTGTAAAAATTCGTTCTCGCATACCTTATACAGTACGTTGCTTGCACTATCTGTCTTCTTGCAACTCAATGTTAAAAACGTCTGTCTAAAAGTGCATTTTCTACAAGTATACCTATAGCCCATGGTGTGTGCAAAAGCTCTTTTTTTGATTGATTGACTGATTATTTTATTAGACAAAAAATGGAGAACAGTACAAGTATAGTCAATACGATAGAAATGTAGTACAGTAGAAGTACAGTTAAACACCCCTGCTGCCTAAAAGGAACATCCCAAATAAGTCCTTTTACTGTCTTTTTTATGTTGGAAGTCCTATGGGCGCAATAAAGAAATAGTTGAAGTAGGCTGTATCAGTGAAACACCTACAAAGGTTATTTAGAACAGCCAACCTAAGTTCAACTTTTAACAGCTTTCTGCAAATAGTGGGCGTGCTGCAGCCTGTCATGTGAAGTTGTATGCATATCTTTGTCATTATGAGGAAGTTGGCTGTGACAGGCTGAAGACGGTCAGCAAAGGTGTGGCCTTACCCCAGACGAAACTACAGGTAGAGGCTCAGACACTGTCCTTACAGTCACTGACTGCTCTCTGACAATGACACGCACACTCCTATTGTGGATCCCAATGCTAGTAACCTTACTCAAGCCTTCAGGTAAGTCACTGGATACTCTTTGGCTGCACTCGGCACAATAACTAATTCATAACTAAACGGTTTACAGGTAGCCATGTTCTCTGTGGTTTCTTCAGTGAAACCATGTGTGTTTACGTTTTTTTTTATATGGATGGAGACATTCAGGGAGCAAAGGACAACGTTAAGTTATTATTATGTTATTATTTTTCTTAATTTAATCAAATCGATTGCAACAATGACAACACAATATAACACGTGCAGCATGACATGACAGGTGATGATGATTTATTTTAGATATAAATGTATGAGATCTACTGACGTTGCTCAAAAATGTTATGTAGCATGCAGGTTTTAACATAATACATATTTTTAAAGCTTTTTGATTTCCCAATGTGCCTGTGTCTAGACAGGTCATGACATGGCATGGTAAACATGCACAATGTCATTTGTCATTAGTCTATACAGCTGGTTGTCTCAAGGAATCGTAGGTATGTTGTTAGACACTGTGAACTGTTGACGGTTATTCCTTATGTCATTGTGGTAAAGATTGTTTTGCCGTTGTCTTCATTGTAAGTCATTCTTGGTAGGAAGGACTCAAATGTTAAAGTGAAAAGCAAATCTATTGCTTAACACCACGCTTGATCGATCCCTCTTACACTTCTGGTTTGGGGTGGTCTTGTTCATTTCAGTCAAATATGCACTATGCAGTGTAAGTGTGAAAGTGTGAGCAGGTACAGTAGCATCTCAAGATTCACGGACACTTTAACAGGACACATGACTGAACATGGGATAATTCCACCAAACCAACATTCCTATTGGACTGTAATGAAAACTCTATGGCGTCTATGCCTTGTAAAACCTCTGTCAATACTGTATGCTGCATTCCAAAGGACGCACGCATCTACTCGTGACACAGTTTTGAAGCTGAACTTTGAAGCAAAACAAAGCCACACCTCCTCCTAGTCCTAATAGGTTCCACCATGTACCAGGCAGAAAGGTGAGATATGCAGGGGGCTTGCAAAATATTCTGTACATTGCCATGGCAGGTAAAGATGAGTCAGAAAGACAGTCATTAATGTACACAGAGACGTTTTGCAAACGTTTAGGTTTCATAACGTGTATTGGAAAACATCATGTGAAGATGACACAATATCGATATGGCAAGGAGAGATTAGTTTTCGAAGACATCCAAGCCCAGATTACCAAGCAAAGTTTTGAAATGTAGAGGAACTGCTAATATTTTTAGACACTACATGAGCCCAGGTTTAGTCCCAAGGTTTAGTTCTTATGACATCAAGACAGCACTCTTGTTGTCATAAGAACTAAACCTTTTATGGTTCCCTGGAGGGAAATTCAAGCATATAGCAGCGGAGTGAAACACAGGATGCAGCCAGATAAGAGTAACATTTTATGATTGTTTGAGCCGACCATCATGGTGCTCTTAATTGCATCACATCCTGAAATCAAACAATCAACGTGACAAGATTAGTGCAGGAAAATTTGGGAACTAAGTCATCTCAAGTACTACCTCGGCTCGCCTCAATATCTTTATGAAGCAAATGTCCCTGACAACAAGGCATCCAACTGTGTTCCACAAAGACAAAGAGCAGTTTGACTGCACCAGCAGCCACACTGAAGAATTATTTCAAAGGTTGTTTCCTGTCTGTAGGCAGATTTGGCACAGGATCGCGCATTACTTGTCAGTCTAGATATAATTATTCACTGATATGAATATTGCTCATATTCAGAGACAAGAACAGGGAAATGTTAAGTTGTCTGTTTGTAAGGCAATAATGTCAGAAACATACAGTAAATGAAGAACTGAGTGCTCATCTTGAAATTGATAAAAAAAATAGTCACAATGCAACACAAATTCCTGTTCCTTAAACTGTTAATAAATCCCTTATTTGTAATAAAATATAACATAAAAACTGTCCATAACTGAGCTTCATCCACATCTGTGTTGTTAGTGTACGCACAGTGCCCTGCAATGTGTGATGGATTGCTGGACACAGACAATGGAAAAGGACGTAATTATGGGCTTGGTTGCCTCAGGGTTTGGGGGGCAACCAGCCGAAACGCCCCAGAGGTACATAGTTTAGCAGGAATTGCACTCTCACTTCTAAAGAATGTCAGGTTAGGTGAAAACTGTTGCTGTTTCAACAAGCTGGTGTAATGTCAAAGGCTGTTGGTCAAATGGACAGGAAGAGATTTACAAAATAAATAACATATAGACCTACCGGTATATACATACGCATATTATGCTAGTTCTTTCTGTGGGAAAGATTAGTTGTTGTGCTGGTGAGGTAAGAAACCCTAAATGGGCTTATACGAGAACCTCACCGTTTACATTACATACAATGATTCCCGCATTCATTAGTCTGTTCAAAATCTATTGGAATGCTCTCTATAAAAGTATCCTTTTGCCAAACATGTCATTCTAGTGACTCCTGTAACATTGTCTAATTGCCTTGTCTGTACGTGTTTTGCTAATGGCAGTGCCAAATTAAATGAATGCACAGCAAACAAATTAATTGAATTGTGGATATTAATCTCTATTTCCGTCCATCCCTAAACTCTTTTTTACTATTTTGAAAAACATTTTTAAATATTTCAAATAGCTGATCTACAAGCTCACAACAAGTTGATATCTAGATCGGCTATTTTAAAGTATTTTAAAATGTTTAGAGGTTTAGGGATAAAGGGTAAGGCATGGATGAAAATATGTCTCCTTGTCTGTTAACCTTATAATAATATTATTAGACCATATTATGATCATGATGACTTTGGGGCTTGTGGTGTTATCATTCTTTCTTAATGAATTCCTCTCTTCTCTCCATTCGTATCTTCTCTCCCTACAGTGAGTATTGTCCCAGAGCTTGAGGGGGTGAAAAACTATGAGTTGGTTCGTCCAATCAGACTGCACTCAGTGCAAAGGAGAGATGTAGAGGTAAAATAAAATATGTCACACAGTAAAGCATACATGCTTTGCCTCAATAACACCAATGTCCACCTTTCTGGTTGAGGTTTGTTGCTATAAGAATAACAGAGATGTGGCCAACAATGGCATAATGGTCAGACACTTATCAGCAAGATTTCTGTCTAGCTTTTTAGACCAAAGTTCCTGACCAACATTGTTCATGCTAAATCAGCATTACTGATTATAGATTATCTTGTTTAAGTTACGTGTTATGTCCACCTCAGTCCTCCAGGCCAGAAACCATGAAATATGCCATGAAGGTGGACGGCAAAGACATTGAGATGCATCTGGAGAAAAACAGGTAAATCACACCTAAAATCGAATTTGTCTGTCTGTCTGTCTGTATGTCTGTCTGTCTGTCTGTCTGTCTGTCTGTCTGTCTGTCTGTCTGTCTGTCTGTCTGTCTGTCTGTCTGTCTGTCTAGTATTAGTCTTGCGTGACCAGACTGTTGCCTCCCAAAATGTTCAAAGGCTCTCGGAAGCTCTGATCATAAGCAACTGATAAAGCGGATGTGAAGCCTCTTCCCCACTTCCATTTTAATTTCGCACAAATTTCCGCACAAATTTATCTTAATGTAAAAATCATCTATAAGCATACGTATGTAACTTGTTGCTTAGCAGAAATGGAAATAAAAACATTCAATGTAAATATATTTTCGTGAAGGGAAATGCCAGCGTCCTACACGTTCCTTTGGGGAGGTGTAGTTCCAGACTCTATATAGAGGGTATGCAGACCACCACAGAACCACATCCTATGCATCACATGAGACCACATCCTATGCATCACATGAGGCTGTTTCAAAGGACAGAGTGATTCTCACACATACAAATGTGTCAACTTCTTAAGAATAGATGGCATGACGATGGCATGACGATGGCATGACGTGACCATTCAGTCCATTTCTGTCTTTCTAATTATCAGAGAATTACTTGGTGAAGACTACAGTGAAACCTATTACCGGACAGATGACACACCAGTCACCACAACTCCTACTGACATTGTAAGTGGTCAACTTCCTGGAAAGGAAGCCAATATAGTCTTGCCATGAAACAAATCTATAAGTTTACTCTCTATAAGATGTGATGGAACCTTACATTTCTATGATGGTACAAGTATAGATTGTTCCAAGTGAGAGACCTATAGTCAAATGAATCCCTTTATGAAAACTATTCACTAATCACGTTCTCTTTTAGGATCACTGCTACTATCATGGCAAGATTGTGAACGATAGTGAATCGACAGCCAGCATCAGCACCTGTGATGGACTCAGGTGGGGCCCGACACTTACAAATCAGCATATTTCTCCGTATTATCTATTATTTAATATAAGGTGTAAGTTGACAATAACTGCTGATTCATACTACTGCATGCTCATATATCTATAGAATATTGAAGAGATATATGAGAGAATAATATAAGAGAGGTTTCCATCCACATCCGTTTTGCTCAAGTAGGACCCTACCGAAGCAGGAAGTGGTTCTCTAACTTTTTCATGTCAAGGACCCCATGAACCTCCATCTGCCAGGGACCCCCATAAAAGATTGTGTAGTTAAAATGTTTTTTGAAAATAAATCTACAGTACAAGCTCACAACGTGTCGTGATGCAATGCTTTGTGAGCTTGTAGATGGTTATAGGGTTAAATTGGTTAAAGGAATTTTGATACTATAGCCTAAACAATCTTTTTGCCGAGGACCCCATGGAACCCCCTCAAGTACCCCTGTGGATCGCTCGACCCCACTTTGAGAACCACTGCTATAAAATCTCTTATATTTCAGGGGCTACTTCAAAACAGCAGCGCAACGCTACCTGATTGAGCCCTTGTCTGGCGAGGACACGGGAGACCATGCAGTAATGAAGTATGATGACCAGAGTAACAAGCCCATGACATGCGGTGTCACCAACACCAGCTGGGGCGATGATTTTGAGCCCCCGACAAGCCGCAGCCGCTCGCGATTCGGGGTAAAAACTTTCAGCGCTTCTTCTACGTTACATCCTTATTTAATTTTATTTACATTATTATTTTAATTGAATATGTAAATTGTTACTTGTTCATTTACCTTTTTGAACTAATTAATGTACGGTATTTACTTTACAGTAATGTATTCACTATATAACCTTTAGAGGTATTGTTTTAAAATTAAAAAATGTATTAATCTCAAAATTGCATTATAATTATTGTTACAGTATAATTACTACTACTAGTACTACTATTAGTGTCTGTTGCCTGATATCACAGGACTATTAATCATACTTTGCCCGTTGGGTTATTTGTTCTTCTGCTAGGGTCCCTCTGTGTTCCAAAAGCAGAAATACGTTGAGCTTGTTCTGGTAGCTGATAACCGTGAGGTAAGATAAGCTTCCTGCTACCACCTCAGACAATCGCTATCAGAAATGGGCCTGGCTGTATTTGGTTGCAATGTCAATGTAAGGTTGTTATCGGTCCTGACTCAGACATTCCATGCAAATAGTTTTTAGCATTTTGTTTTATCCTGTTTACTGCACCAGATCGATGGGGTTTAGCAACTCATGTGTCAGTCAAAGAAAACTGGCATTTCGATGATTTACTCTGAATAAACTTAAGATACTCATTGCACTGTCCTGTGGCAAACCAAATACCCATCTGGCATCTAAGCAGACTAAAACAAAACATATTAAGCTTTTAGAGTTTTTGTCCATGCCTTACTCCTTATCCCTAAACTTCTTTGCCTTTTTTTACTACTGTATTTTGGAAAACATTTAAAAATACTTCAAATAGCCGATCTACATTGACACGTTGTGAGCTTGAATATCAGCTAATTGACATATTTAAATATGTTTTTCAAAATAGTAAGAAATGTCAAAAGCGTATAGGGATAAAGGCCCATTCCCACTGGGCCAGATAACAGATAAAAAAAATCTCTTTCTCCAGATATTTTTCCATTCAAAGTGGATGGTAGATACAGATAAAAAAAAATATTTGCCACAGATAAAAGTATCTGTGGCAAATATCTGTGGTAGATATTTTTTTATCTGTATCTATCATCCACTTTGAATGGAAAAATATCTGGAGAAAGATTTTTTTTTATCTGTTATCTGGCCCAGTGAGAATGGGCCTTAAGAGGTATAAGGCATGGACGAATATATATACCGTTGCCCTGTCTTAAAATTCCTATCAACCTCCTTACCTTTCATACTGTAAGTAGACCTCCTATCAGGTAAATCATTATCACTAATGTCTGAAGAATCAAACAGTTGGCCGGTGAGTAAGACATACGAAACAGGAAATGAGCTAACTCTAACATGTTGACTTTATGTTGCAGTATAAAAAGTGGCAGCAAGACGAAGCAGAACTCCGAAAGAGGATATTTGAAATACTAAACTTTGTCAATATGGTGAGTTGAGTCATAGAAAACCACTGGGGAGATTTTCCTAGTGCTCAATTACCGGTATACATTTTATGGTGGGACACGTCGAAACCCGTGAACTAATGTACGTCAGAATGCTGCTGAGGAACTGGCTTTTTAAATTTGATTAAACCTTGTGACTTACTGTTTGTTGTCGTCAGTAAAACCTCAACGATGATTTTAGTATAATAATTAGTATGTTTGTGTCACATGATCCATTTCAGATCTATCTTTTCACTGCCATATTTCTACAAAAGGTTTTAATATCTATGCCTGAGTTGTAGGTAGGGGGGATATCTTTAGAAATAGTGTCAAATCCTGGAATAAATTCCTTACCAAAAAAAATCTTCACCAATGTGTTTGTAAAGGTGTCTAGTAACACATCTCACAAAGACTATCTTTGACAGCTAGGGTAATTCTGGGTCTCATTCACTCACTATACACTATAATATAGGGGAAAAAATCACTCCCAAAAATATGCTTTAAGTGGGATGTGAGGGGTCTAACTAGGTGTTTAATTATTCTGAATCCATTGCAAGCATTTGTTTTGCACCAAAAACATTCCTTGGGCTAGAAATGGACCCCCATACCACTGTGAAAAGTGATGACTCATCACTAAATCATCATTTTATGGGCTGTTTTTAGCCCAAATAATGTTTTTTTGTGCAAAACAAATGCTTGCAATGGATTCAGAATAATTAAAAACACCTAGTTAGACCCCTCACATCCCACTTAAAGCATATTTTTTGGGAGTGATTTTTCCCCCTATAGTATAGTGTATAGTGAGTGAATGAGACCCAGAATTACCCTAGCTGTCAAAGATTTTCCTAGGGAAACTGAATTTCAGTCTTTGTGAGATGTGTTACTAGACACCTTTACAAACACATTGGTGAAGAAATGTTTTGGTAAGGAATTTATTCCAGGACTTTTTAAGATATCCCCCGACTATATGATTTGCATTGTTTGTGAGAGCACAGGTGGAGCAAAAGTAGGAAGAGGGGTGTAGAATGTGTATTATGCCGAAAAGAAAAAAAGGTGTTATTTACTGTAACTTTCACCAACAAAATGAGCATGGCATCAGCTCTGATGTCTACTGAGAGTAGATCTGGGTTTTTCTACTTGTGGGTGGGTACCCAAAAAAAAATTATAATTTGATAAAGGTCCTGAAATGCAGGGTCAAAGCATAAATTGGGGCAACTACAGCAGACAAAAAACATTAATCTTGTACAGTATTTATATCGTCCTTGTCGGGTGGAAACCTTGTATCTCCAAGTTTCAACCAAGTTTTCGTCACACAAAAGTAGTGAAAACAGCTGATCTACAAGCACACAACGCCTCGCGGTGCGAGGCGTTGTGTGATTGTAGATCGGCTGTTTTCACTAGTTGAAATCATTTAAAAATGATAAATACAAAACAAACGGTTTTGGACATAGAAGGTTTCCACCCGACAACGACGATATATTCTTTCTCCAATTTGATCTCTCTCTCTCTCTCTCTCTCTCTCTCTCTCTCTCTCTCTCTCTCTCTCTCTCTCTCTCTCTCTCTCTCTCTCTCTCTCTCTCTCTCTCTCTCTCGGGATTGGGTGCTGGCTGCAGGTGTACAAACCTCTGAACACCTTCATCGCCCTGGTGGGTCTGGAGGTGTGGTCCAACAGGGACCAGATCAGTGTGGTGGCCCCTGCTGGAGCCACGCTGGACGCCTTCAACAACTGGAGGAACAGCGACCTGGTGAAGAGGAAGAAACACGACAACGCACAGCTCATCAGGTCAGAATGGTTGGAATATGACATTTCTCAGGATCACAGAATGTTGTGGATGACCTGTGGGCCGTGAGGATATTGCAAGTGGGCCCCCAAATAATTGACAAAGAAAATGTTGATAATACATTAATATGAAAAAATTAAAATACAGCCCTTTTTTAAATTTTAAAGTATACTTTGTTAGTTCCATTGATCCAAGCCTGCCCCGAACACCGTCGATTGATTAATCATTAAATTGATTGATCATTAAAATAAACATTCTCTGAAAATGTTCAAGGGGATTTACATTTCACCAGGTTACATAGGAGGTGGTGGGCATGCAGACATTTTCAGGGGGTTGAACGTGTGAGCTTTCATCTACAGAGCAGTCTTTGCAATTGATTGACTGATATCTTTATTGATCATGGAATAAAGATGTCACATGTAACACCCACCATAATCAAAAGGATAACGCAAAAAAAAAAGCGTACAGCTTGTTTCCATTGCGATCCTTATTGTGATTTGTGATGCAGTGTTTCAGTGCAAAGCTTCACTGCAAGACATGAAATTGAACAATCAAGACATAAAAGGACAAAGTGTTATGTTCCATTTGGGGCTAACACTTTTTGTAAATGGTAAAATGTACATGAAAAAGTCTACTCATATTTCATTAACCAATAACAACATCATCTGGGGGTGGAAATGTTACGTATATTATTATAGGAATGCAAATTACTCACTTATTATAGCAAACACTTTCTTCTTCACTTTCTTCCAACAGTGGATAATATGTGCTTTGTATGTTTTTCAGTGGAATTGACTTTGAAGGATCAACAGTAGGACTGGCTTTTATTGCAACCCTCTGCTCAGGTCACTCAAGTGGGATAATACAGGTAGGAAAACAGCAACAATTGTTACTGACATCTTGACCATGTAATTTACAATACCACACTGGCATTGTACATCAAATTAAATTAAACGAGTCAACATTGCTAGATACTGTACCTATTTTGTATAACTAATAATTACTAAATCTGAAACGATAGATTGTGCAGCCCTAGAGTGAGTGTTTGTGGCCAAGTGTAACAGTTGAGCGTGTGCAATTCTTCTTGCCCCTGTAGCAACTTCCCCATCCTCAACCTTGCTGTACATGAAATGTGTCTTGGTAAACCAACACAGTGAAATCAGTGCTTTAAAAAGAATATTTATGTTAATTAACTGTTTTTTTTTTTACAATGTCTTCAGATGCAAGATCTGACGTTTAGAAATAGAGTTTGGTTATTTTAACTCGGCATGCATCCTCAATGTGTTCTGCCACAGAGATACTACAAAACGCCAGTTGCCAATAAATATCATCCAATGTGGTCTATAATACAATGAGTGATATTAAAATTGAGCATTTCGTTGGACATAGTCATGTAGTCGCAACATAGTCAAGCTCCGTCTTTTAGCTCTTTATGATCGATAAGCTGATGGCTGATGATAATGAGCTGATGGCTGATTATCTCTGCAGCGTTGGGAGCTTGTAAATCGTCTATTTACGTGCAAATAAATGTGGTGTTGTGGTTAAAACAGGCACCTAGTATAGAGCCCTGAGGGACCATAGTCAATTAAGTAGATGGTTTGTGAAGTGAATGGCATCATACTGTATATTCTCTGCTACTATACGGTGCAGTTATCACTGACTTGCCACGTCCATTCAAGCCTCCAAATGGTTCAATGCTGCTGCTGGTTCCATTCAGTCTGAACCCACAGGGGGACATATTACACAGCCCTGGTTTATGAAGAGATAAATGTTAACTTTGACATGAGTGATATTCTGACTAAAAAGTCATCATCACCTTCTGTGTCAACTGTAATTTTGTGGGCATAAAAGATGAACCTCACAGTTTGTTTCTAATAACACTTAGTTAAACTTGATTTTTTTGGAAGTCATTGACTAATGGCTTGCTTGGTTACTTTTTTCAGGATCACAACAACAATGCCATCGCCATAGGGGCGACGCTGGCCCATGAGATGGGCCACAACTTGGGGATGAACCATGATGACTCCAGTGGATGTGCTTGTTCCGGAGACACTTGCATTATGGCGGCAGCACTCAGGTACTGTAGGGGGAAACAAGACAAAGGGCCCCATTTACATGAACTATCATAGATCATAGATACCTATTTCCTCCCGCGAGGGAAATTCAGTATTTTCAGCCCAACCCAGCTGATTCGCTGCCCACAAGGAGCGCGTGAGCAATTAGGGGTTAAGAGTCTTGCTCAGGGACACACATCGACATTGCTACCCTGGCCTGGAATCAAACCTGGGACAACCAGGGGCTCTGGTTCCCTAGGCGGGCTCCCTAACCATTCAGCTATGCCGCCCCTTGATGGCAAAAGGAGGAGCAAGGATGCATGTGCATCCACCAGTTAAATAGCATGCAGATAATATATATGGCCACAAAATAAGGTGCAAGGCACAAAGGGGGTTTATTTATTCTCTGAATTAGTCATGTCTATGTTTGGA
Source organism: Nannobrachium achirus (assembly GCF_963921795.1). Lineage (NCBI taxonomy): Eukaryota > Metazoa > Chordata > Actinopteri > Myctophiformes > Myctophidae > Nannobrachium > Nannobrachium achirus. The sequence continues at coordinate 29,779,294 of NC_137832.1, read as the reverse complement.
GCATTACATTAATTAGACCAACTCCCAGGTGCACTTGCATCTGGCACATTGCTATTTAAATGATGGTGAGAATGGTTTTCTGCTGAGGAAATATGGCAAATGCCTGTTACAGCCTGACAAGACAAGTACAGTTTACAGTGGCACTGTTGTTCTGTGAGGGACAGATCCTTGGAGTTGTGAACCTGCACAATTCCCAATGCAAGTAAATACTGTGCCAGACTTTAGAACAGGTCAGACTGGTCTAAAGCGCAATTACTCTCTAACTTTATTCACTCTCCCTAACAACAATTTGCCTAGCTACACCTCATTTTAAAACCAATACACCCACAGATGGTCGCAAGCAACACTTGTGCTGTGCTTTGTGCAGCGTGCACTGTATGTTGCCCTTTTTAGCAAGCACCTGGTCCTACATTTTTGCATAAGTACATTAGATACCACTGACTCTTCCATGGTGCAGGGAATCAATCCAAAGATCTGATTTCCAAAGAGAGAGAGAGAGAAAAAAAAGGAAATCTCTGTACACCCTTTACAGCTCTGTATTCATGCACACCTCTCAAGATATCAACCTTTCTAAGTAAATAAATGTGAAAGGTGAAGGTGAAAATGTCTGTTTTCTGTGAAAGGTGAAGGTGAAAATGTCTGTTTTCTTTGGAAATACATTTTAGCTGGGCATAACACTCAGACTTCATGCTACTTTTTTCTTTTCTTTTCCTTTTTAGACTTAATTTTATTTTGTCACATGCACACATGTTCACAAGGTCAACATTTACATCATTCAGTCCTCTGTGGTGTCATTCTTCCGGGTCGTGTATTCAGTCCATTTCTCCCATTTTTCAAGAAACAACTCCTCCTGTATCCTGAGTCTATGTGTAAATCTCTCCATCACATACATTTCCTCCACAATGCACAGCTACTGCTCACAAGTTGCGGAGTCACTTCTATACCACAATCTCGTTATTGCGTTTTTGCTGGCTGCTAGAAGCACCTTGACCAGATACATGTCGTCTCCATTTTGAAAATGAAACATTGGTGCAGCAAAAACCTTAACTTTGATGAATAACAAGGGCATGTTATTGTTGTATTTTTCTTAGCTATGACATACCGAGGTCCTTCAGCAGCTGTAGCAGTGCCAACTATGAGAAGTTTCTGACTTCACGGACCCCTGAGTGTTTGCTGGACAAGCCGGACTACAAAGAAGTTGTGTCTCCTCCGCGATGTGGGAATGGATTTCTGGAGAGGGGAGAGGAGTGTGATTGTGGCACTGTGGAGGTAAACAGCTAATCAGTCTTTATCATAATGTTGCGGGAGAGAGAGAGAGAGAGAGAGAGCGAGAGAGAGAGAGAGAGAGAGAGAGAGAGAGAGAGAGAGAGAGAGAGAGAGAGAGAGAGAGAGAGAGACAGACAGACAGACAGACAGACAGACAGACAGAGAGAGAGACAGACAGAGAGAGAGACAGACAGACAGACAGAGAGAGAGACAGAGAGAGAGAGAGAGAGAGAGAGAGAGAGATAATGAGTGCAATGGGAGAGTGAGCTTAAATACTAACATTGCTTTAGGGGGTAACAAACAACAGCGTACCAGTTCAGTAGACACTCTACCCTGCAGGGGTCTTGAATATGGTTGAAAACTAGCATGGAAAGGCCCAGGGCTGACAAGGGACCTAGGATGTACTTTGGATGTTATTGGTCCGTCCATAGTGCAGAGTATAGTTAGTATAGTCTTTGACTCTAGAATGGCTGTATTAAGCCTCGAACAGAGTCGGGTGGAAGGCTATCCACCACGGTGTAGTGCGGTGTAGTCTTTTTGAGCGTTAACGTTGTAGTTTTATGACTCAAAAAGACTACACCGCATTACACCGCGGTGGATAGCCTTCCACCGCGGACCCGACTCTGTTCGAGGCTTTAGAAAGAGGTGCTGCTACAGTATATGAATAACAATATATTGTATGATTTAACATCCTGTATATAATGGCAGAATAATCTTAGGTGTGTTTGTTTTGACCACAACTGACTTCTTCAGACATACAGTGCATTATGTAGGTTTGCTGGGGGATATGTATATTCCGCAAAGCTTGCCATCGGCCAAACTTTGCACAAAGCTTAATGTAAATAACTCATAAATGGCACCGCTCGCGAGTCTCTTCACACTGAGTAATCTCTTAAGATCTGTCTGCTCAGTCTTGCCTATTCGTCTTGCCCAGAAACGGCTACAGCGAATTCCTGACATGCACAAACACATCTCCATTATAACAAGCCTCTATATCTACTCTATATAATCACACTGCAACTCAAACCTCTTCACGTGGAGTCTCTGGGAGTTAAATCACAATACCAACTTGAAAAGAGAATTAAATTAAATCGTATTATTGATGCTGAATAAGAGTGAACAGAGTGAGCATGGGGCTACCCAAATGTTATCAAATGTGATCAGATGCATGCATTCCAGTCATATCGTCCAGTCGCTGCAGCTGTTCAGACCTGTTACAAGAGTGTGAGGGCATTCCAACAGTACCACAAGGATTGACTTTCTTTGAATGAAAATGACATGGTACATACAACAATAATATACCATTTCCCTATTTAGAATTTGGGATTTTTAGAATCAGCACCTGCTGGCCTAGTGGTCCGGGCACATACCACATAGGCTCTGATGCCTGACAGCGCGTCACAGTCAGGCGAATATATATGAGATAAAACTGCAGCATCAATTTGGAAAGTGCAGTAGTTTTCACCTAAATCTGAACAGTATCATAAAACGTTACTGCACTTTTTCCAAGTAATTGACTTCAAATTCAAATGATGGCTTACTTACAGAGGGGCATTAGACAAAGGGGCATTAATGATTTGGGGACATGGTTTGTTAAAGGAGATAACAGTCTTTGGTAATGTGCCATATTGTAGCGTTATGAAAATACCAAGCTAATGATTGTTTTGGTTCACTCAGGAGTGCAACGACCGATGCTGCAACGCCACCACCTGCATGCTGACCGCAGGTTCACAGTGCTCTGTGGGAGAGTGCTGTGAAGACTGCAAGGTAAGACATTCATATTAACATCTCTATTCTCTCCACTGGCCATATTAATATGGTGGCTAATTTGCTTTTACGTTATGCCTCCAGCATCATGACATGAGATTGAAAGGGCTGCCTTGTCCACCATGCCCCTTTTTTTTAAACACAGCTTTAATTTCCTTTGGCAACACTGTTCTCTGGTGGTGCTGCTGTGTATTACACTCAAGTGTTTAGAGCACTGGTTCCCAAGCACTGGGTCGGGACCCATTTGTGGGTCACAGACAAATTTGTATGGGTCCATACATTTTTTGTTTAATGAATTAATTCAAAACATTAAAAAGAAAACATTAAAAAAAGAAGAGAAAAAAAGAAAAAACAAATTCAATAATTTCTTTCAGTAATTTCACGAAGAAATCAAAGAAAAATCTAAGAAATTCCGTAAAATAGAAAACGAATGTTTAAGAAGTAGTTAAAATAGCCAATCTACAAGCTGACAATGGGGCGCAAAGCGACACGTTGTGAGTTTGTAGATCTGCTATTTTCACTAGCAAAACGTCTAATCTCTCTTTTGGATCACAGGCTAAAAAGTTGGGGAACCACTGGTTTAGAGTGAAAGCTCTTGAATGAAATGTATTTAAAAAATGTCCAGTAGGCCTAGAGTCAAATTCATTGCGATGTTTATTATGATTTCTTTGGGGTATCATCATATGTAAAGAGTAAAGACTTAACCCTGGCGTGGCTCCCAAACTTTCCTCAGATCCTATCTGCGTCCAGAGAGTGTCGCAAGAAGGACGACGACTGTGACTTGGCGGAGTACTGTAATGGAAAGGACGCTACCTGCCCTGAGAATGTTTTCACTGTGAACGGCCTATCTTGCGACGGAGGAAAAGGCCACTGCTACAATGGCCAATGTCCACAGAGACCTGAGCAGTGTATGAGGATGTATGGGCTAGGTAGGTCTCCTAGAGTTATAGATACCTGCACAGAGGAGCTCCTCAAATGTCTTCAAAGATTCCATTTTAAGTACTTTCTTTTTATGTTTGGTTAACACGTTGCAAGCCGCGGCAGAACCCTCTGAACAGAGGTAGCGCCGAAGAAATAAGCCATTTATTTACAAACATGTTTTAAAAAAACAAAGCCCACATGATAACAACACGTAATGGAGTGCTCGATACAGCGTACATATTCATCCTGCAGAGGTCGGCGATCTTACTTTGGCGAGGCGGAGGGGAGATCAATTCCATTCGTTTACGTGCGGCGAAGCAGGGAAAGGAGCGATAGAGAAGCGGCGCTCCGAACGTGATTGAAACCGCGATCCACGAACAGAAACAAAGAGTAGCCATCTTGTGTGTCCTTCTTGTCGATTTTCAACACTGGGGAGAGTTCATGGCCACTCCTGGCCAGCCATCCATCCAGAATGTGAGTCAACGGCGTGGCCTGCTGGATATTACGAGTATCACACCCAGCACCAGAAAATGACTGTGAGAGCATATTAACCGTTTCAGATAGCTCCAAAAAGACACAGAGAAGAATTTCCGATGTTTTTTTTTTTTATTATTATCATTTATATCAAAAGTCCGAGAATAGACGTGTGGCTGATGGGACCCAGTAGGAAGTCCGAGGGAGTACGACCAGGCTTAGAAGGTGTTAAAATGCATGCTATGTGTAAAAAATAACCAGAAATGTAACCTGCTTAAAAGCTCACCAAATGCATACAGGCCGTGAAAGGTTGTAACAAAGTGAGTGACACACATAAATTAGACCAAAGACAGATGAGAGGGAGACACTGTAGAGAGACGGCTGCTGTGGTTGGTTATCGTCACTGTCGGGCAGAAACCTCAGATCTCCAGGTTTCAAATGTGTATGTTTTTTCGTAAAGTAAAGCCCTGCTTCAAGACTGCCACACAAAATTAGTGAAAATAGCAGATCTACAAGCACACTTGTGTGCTTGTAGAAAGTTTCACTGATATTTTCACTGATTTCACATAAATCATTTTTAAAATGATGAATACAAAACGAACGGTTTTGGACATAGGTTTCCACCCAACAAAGACAATGATGGCCTTGACTTCCACCTCTTGTCTCTGCACAGCAATAAAGTAGTGTTCTTCTTCTTGTTCATCCTGTCCACAGCTGCTATAGAGGCCAGTCCTCAGAAGTGCTACAGCGCCAATACCAGAGGTACCTACTATGCCTACTGCAGACGGACCCCGGACACATATATCCCCTGTCAGCAACAGTGAGTCCCGCCACCATCATAGCATGCAGTTAGAAAATGGTTTGTTATTGGGCATATCAGTTGGATTGGCAGTACGACGTAGGTTCATGGGCCTGAACCTCTAATATTGTGAAAATTGCAGATCTACAAGGTCAGACCTTTTCTGGATCAGGGCCCACTTGAAAATCTCAAAAGCGGGGCACCCACTGGCCTACTGGTCCAGGCGCATACCACTTCGGCATTGACACATGGGCATGTATGCCTGGCGGCGTCGCCGGTTCGATTCCCAATCCGGACGACCTTTGTCGCTTGTCACTCCCCATCTCTCCCCCCATTTCCTGTCAGTCTACTGTCCTGTCAATAAAGGCATAAAGCCCAAAAACAAATCTTTAAAGAAAAAAAAGAAAATCTCAAAAGCGTTTGTGGCCCACCCATCAGACCACGCCATTTGGTTGCGATATTAAATGGTCAGATAGGTGGGCTGCTTGCAGATGGGTGGGCTTCATTATAGATCTGCTATTTTCACTAGTCTTGTGCAACAATCTTGTATGATGTAGCAGGGCTTTACTTTACGAAAAAATATAAAAATGTGAAACTTGCCGTACAGGGTTTCTGCCCGACAGTGACAAAATGTTATATTATCAGTGAAATATGCCAATTATTTGGGGGCCCACCACTTGCAGTATCCTCGCCCCCGGCCCACAGGTTAAGAACCTTTGGTGTAGAGCTAGCTCAGGGTGAAATGAATGTACTGACCAAAGCCCTCCCTGTTTCCATGACAGAGATGTGATGTGCGGGAAGCTCATGTGCTCCAATGGCAATGAGAATCCAAACTACGGCCGCATGGTTAAGTTTGGGGAATGCAAGGCAGCTTTCTTCGGTGATTACTCCAGCACAGGCGACAGAGGACAAGTGGACACCGGGAGCAAATGTGGAGAGGGAAAGGTAACGGGGGTCACTTTTTCTTTGAGATAAAACCATACTAGACTGTGGTCACTCTGGATCATAGCGTAAGAAATTGTGTGCGTGCACACACGCACACACACATATACAGTATATTAGGGGTGTAATGATACATTTAATAGCGATACGATACGTATCACTATACATGGTTGACGATACGATACATGGACGATATTGGTTCATTGAAGGCGATACGATACGATTCAATTCAATGATTTAAAATCGATATAGTAACCCTAGCAAAAAATGTAATCTGTGTGAAACGTGTCAATAGTGCAGGTTTTTAAGGGAAAATCTATTATGGATATAAATAAGTAAACACTGATTCTCTAGCAAATACATGGACATGATATTTCAACTCATATGGACAAAGTCCACACTTTGACATTAACACAAAGATTACAGACATTTATCAATAGAGGAAAAGTATTTAGACCATTCTTTTTAATTTTCCTTCTCAAAATGTCTAAATACAAGGCACAAATACTTAGTTTCCATACAATGGATTTTTTTGCATTGCAAAACGATTCAATACCAATTATCTGCATTGTAAAACGATACGATACAAAGCGATATTTTGCTTTTGCATAACGATATAGTAAATCATTTCAAATTAAAATCGCCCCTACACCCCTAATATATGCATTACATTCACCCATTCATGTGCACATTCACTCACAGACAGGAGAGGAAACTAATCTGCTCATCGGAAGCTGTTATGGGTTCAGTGTAGTTCAGTGTCTTGCTCAAGGACACTTTGACACTAACCCAGGGGGAACCAGGGATCGATCAGGGATCGAAAATACAAAATGCACACATAACTAACCAGTCCAATATGACATTTCTTCTTCACTTCAAGGTCTGCAGCAATAATGAGTGTGTGGACCTTCAGACAGCATACAGAAATATCAACTGCTCAGCCAAATGCCCAGGCCATGGTGTAAGTATAGCTACACTTTACAGTCTGATTGAGATTACCGGTACAATAACATTCTCACTTCAATCTGTTATAGAACTGTGTGAACGGCTCAGTGGTTCAACTACAGTACCATGTCCCCATCTTTGCTGATGTAATGGATTTTGACTTTGCTCTCGCACACTTTGTATAACACACTACACTAATTATTTTTCAGGTGTGTAATCACAAGAACCAGTGTCAGTGTGAGCCTGGCTGGGTGTCTCCTACCTGTGATACAGAGGACGGAAATCAAAGCATGATCAGAAGTAAGACCTGCTTTCTTCAAAAAAAAAAAAAAAAAAAAAAAAGATGTTTACCTAGTTAAACAACTACTATCAATGATATCCCTGCATATTCACGTTATTCCTGGCCCCGCCCCCGGCTTCCTGTTCATATCCTGAAAGAGGCGGAGGCTGAAAAAGCTGGCCTGAAAAACATCATTTGGTTTCCTGTTGTCCTTGCATTAAAGTGTCAGTAGTTGGCGTTCTAGGCTCTGGGCTCTGAATGTACCTGGGTTGCCATGTCTGCTTATAATAAGCAATTTGTGTCTCTAAAAAAAGTAGTTGCTTATTGGGCTTACTTTCTAATATTTTTTAAACCAGTGGTTCCTAAATCTTTTCATATCAAGGACCCCAGATTACATATTTGTCCACAGTCGCAGACCCCCATCTGAAAATATGTGGTGCCAGGGACCTCCACACAGATTTATGTTGTTAAAATGTTTCAAAAATATATATTTTTTTCCCTCAATATTTTTTAAATAGCAAATATACAAGCTCACAATGTGTCGCAATGTGACACATTGTGAGCTTGCTGATCTGCTATTTTCAAATGTGAATGTAAAGTAGTATAGCCTACTGTAGTTGCTTCTGTTGGGCTTATTTCTTTGGCAAAATCTGGCAACAGACAATTCCATGTCACTTCCTTACTTGGAAGTGAAAAGATGTTTATGAAGCAGCACACAAATAAAAATGCTCCAGCGCCCTCTGTAAAAGGAAAATGGCAGCCTCCATAGAAAGGCCAGGAATATGGTGAATATTTGGGCACCAATTAGAGGTCTTCACGGGTCCAATTTGAACTACCCGAACCCAAAAGGACCCAGGGAAATGGACCCGGACCCATATGGCCCCGTCTATCATTTGGAATTTGAGAACCGTTACCCGATCAGCCCCGAGACGTGATGGATCCGATCCGAACGGCCCCGCCTGTTATTAGAAAAATTGGATCCGAAACCCGAGCAGAACGGGAGATCCGAGACCCGAACCTGTCGCCCCGAAATGAAAGAATGCCAACGTTATTATATTAAGAGTTGTATCAGACATATTTCTTACCTAACGTCGCCACGGTGCTGCTGTTGCTGTCAGCGGCGCTGTGCCTCTCGCCAAAAGATGATCTTTTCCCAGACCAGTAAGTCAATGCGGACAGTTTGTAAATACAAATAAATCCATGTTTTTATTCCTTCTTCTTTGGCTAGTCAATGCTAATGCTATCGTTTTCTGTCGCATGTGTTGTTCATTATATCTTTCTGCTTTGAGTGTCCATTTTGCTCTGCAGAGCATGACAACACGCAATGACAACTCCATTGTAAACCGTTAACCAAAACGTTACGTTAATATCTTTGATAATAATAACAATCCAACTGATACAGTCAGTGTTGTTGTGACTGAGTGAGTTATACTTCTCAGTTCTCACAACCAATGCAACAGATTACATGCTGCATCTTTAGTGCCATCGTGTGGCGTTATCCATTTGGTGCAGTTGTTGCGTTCGCTTTCACTTCAATCTCGGCCTGTCTCGGCTCCACTCGGGTAACAGGAGATACCCGGGGAACCGGGGCAGACGGCCCCGGCCCCGGCCCGCCCCGCGGTAAAAGCTCGAAAACGGCCCCGTTACCCGGCTCGGGGCGGTTCGGATCGCGGGTAATTTCGGATCTCGGGCAGGTCCGAAGACCTCTAGCACCAATCCCTCTATTTGTTAGGAAAGCTGCAAAGTTGCAACTAGTTAAAAACTGAAAATACTGGTTAAGTATAGAAATATAAATGAATAATTGTATGTACTGTACCTGACTGTATTGCATGCTCCTTGTTTGTGCAGACAGCATTATCGGCGGTGTTGTTGCACTGTTGCTTCTGGGTGCCATTGGCACAGCTGCAGGGATCCTCTTGAAACGAAGAAAAGGTCCAGTGTTACCAACGTAAGTGAAGGCATCAGCCAGTAGGCTCACTGTCCTGCAAATTTCTGAGTGGACAAAAGTGGCACCATACCAAATTGTCCCCATGTGTTCATACATTTTGCAAATAACTAAAATAAACTAATCTCTTGTAAGCGTTAGATTACATAAAACTATGCTAAACAATTTAAGATTTAGCTAGGCATATCCCTTTGCCTTAAATCCCTCTCTCACATCCAATAGTGTTCGCACAAAGCAACATGTGGTGGATAACCCAGGCTTCAACCAAAAACCAAGGCCAGTCATCAGCCACAGCACTGCAGCAGCGGTAAAGTGACTTTCATAATCACAGTCAAATGTGAACTTAAACAAGGACAATTTTGTTTTGTTTTTTTACAACAAGGGTTCATATTTTAGATTGTAATTAGAGAAAAGAAAAGCTGAGTGTTAAAATGCATTTACTGCTTTCTATTGTTTTAGCGATTTCAGTATTTTGATTTCAGTGGGTGGGGGCATGCGTACAAGTGGCTAAATATGTCTTTTTAGACATAATAAGCTGTCAATTTCTTTGTTACTATTTACACCAGCCCCCATAAGTCACATCTGCCAATGAAAGATTGTGGTGCATCTTGGGAATGGGCTTATTGTGACTAAAAATACATATTTAGCCACTTGCAACCTGGGGGCATGCATGCAAATCAAAACTGTTAAAATCACTAAAACGATAGAAGTAAATGAAAACATTTTAACACTCATCTTTTCTTTTCTCTAATGGCAATCTAAAATATGAACCCTTGTTGTAAAAAAACAAAGTTGTCCTTTAAGTCGAATGTATTCTCTTTACATTTGCTGGTATACACCAGCAAATGACCCAAAAGAGACATTTTATGTCTCCCCTTGACCAAAACCAATCGATGCAACACGTTGTACGCTTGTAGATCGCCTATTTTCACTACTTCTTACGTGTTTAGTTTTTTTAAATTTACGGATTGTTTTTGTTTTTAAATGTATGAAATTATTGTGGAAAAAAAAATATTTTTTAATAATAAAGAAATTGACGAAAATGATTACTCAATCAAAAGAATTGGTCTCCTGACTACCTGATATACCCAGTGCAATGAGTGCATACTGTATTGGCTGATGTTATGGCCTGTTATGACATTTCAGAACAATCTACACAAACCTAAAGGAGCCCCGCCCCCACCCCCTCCAGCAGGGAACAGACCCAAGCCTCCTGTCCAGAACTACACAGCTGCCCGTCAGGTAACGACCAAGTATTACAAATATAGATGATCCTGGTCCATTATTACTCAGCTACAAGTGAAAGTTGCTCAGTCAGATTTGTACTTGCGTTAATACTGGAGTGTATGCTTTTAAAAAAGTATCAATGCATTGCTGTATTGAGAAGTAGGCATTTCCCACCAAAATTCTAAGATTTGCCAGTCCACACAAACAATCTATAGGCCTAATGGTGAAAATTGAGAAACGGCAAGATCAGAACGCTTCACATTGAAACGTGATGTGAGCTTGTAGATCGGCTATTTTCTCCATGTTTGAAATACTAGAAATGGAGTTGAGTCAAAAGCAAAGTATTTGTCTCTGAAATGTAGTGGAGATAAAGTCAGAAGTATCCAAACATGCAGCACTCAAGTAAATGTGCCTTGTTACTGTCCACCACTGAGTACCGTAACTGATTTTAGATATGTACTGTACCTTCACGGCATTTAGCCGATGCTCTTATCCATGGCAACAGTGACAGTAGAACGGGCTTCTGTTCGTAGTTCAACATCACAAGCAATCAGAAGTAGGGAGCAGGGAACGGTTGGTGCCATGATGCCAATAAGCAAACTGTAATCTTCGGATGGAGTGCCATCAGAATAAATGAGAGCTAGTGAGAAGTGCAGAGATTAGTTAATCACTGTATTAGACACCACGTACTGTACATATGTATTTCTCCAGCAGTTTCAGAGTATAGGGCTAAGTGTAGTCATTCTCCTTTTGACGGTAGCAGTTGCCAATATCACCTTGATTAGGGACTTCTCACTCCACTGTCTTGTCTTGAAATGTCTTGTGTTTTATTTAGTTTGACACAGTGCAATCTAATTTAACATTTAAGCTTCAATCAACCATTACAATTGTCAGCCAGTTTAAACCCTTTCTTTTCTCTATAGGCTCTGAGACCGGTACCTCCACCAAAAGTATGATATCCAGTGGGGAACGAAGAGTAAATCAAGCTCTCAGCCTTATCCAACACCACGCTAACCCAAGCCTGCAGGCTAGCCAGAGAATGAAAACATTGAAACTTTACATAACAACAAAGACTCCTTGGACATTTTCTCTACATTCATGTTGTCTAAAGCCTAATTTATGCTCCGAAGAATGACAAAGTATATGAATTGGGACGAAGTTCTCCTCCTCAGAAAAGTTCGGAGGAGTGTTTGTTTGTACCAATGATATGCAAACTGCAAGATGGGCAAACTAGAAAGGTTGGGCTTTACGTTGTTACATGTGAGCCATGCATTGAGTGCTGCTTATGATGAGGCATCAAAAATGCTCTTTTTGGTACTGTAAGGTCCTCTTGTCCTGAATATGAGCCATGTTTTTGTATACCTTTTTTATTTATTTATTTGTATTGCCATGCTACAGAATATTGCACTCGCAAACAACATACTGGACCAAATTGTATTTGTAAATGATACTTTTGTCACAGAACATTAAGTAATTTTTCAATGCCATGTTTAAGCCTAATCTTACAGACTCATGTAATGTCCTACGATGCAAGCCGCATCAACAGCAGCGGTTCTCAAAGTGGATTCCAGGGACTCTGTGGGTTCCTTTAGGGGGATCTAAATTGACACATGCAAGTGTGTAACTCTAACAGTGTACAAATGGAACCAAATGAACCCTAACATGTTCATTTGTACACTATCAAAGTCAAGGGGAGACCTTGACATTTCAAAGTTAGAGAAACACTGATCTACAGAATCTAGCACAGCAAGGAATAATTGCTCCAAAGTCTTTGCAACCGTCTGTCGGGTGGAAACCTCCTGAATATGGAGTTAAAGTTATACCATGTAACTTTTTTTATAAAACAAATCTTAAAATTGTCCTAACTGTTAAATCGCTAAAGTTTTAGAACACCCACTCTGTTATTTTCAGCCTCTGAAGCCTTCTCTTTATATGTTTTCTATGAGTCATGAGGGGGGTAGAATTTCCCGGCAAAATGATGTCATCTCCCACATGATACACTACCGGCCAATCACAGCGCGGATCATACACCACCGGTCAATCACAGCGAGTCTTGCTGTCTCTAAAGGAAGTAGCTTCCCTCAGCAACTGTGTTTACATTGAAGGAATCTTGCCTGCTACTCCCTCAATCCTGGTCTAAAAATGACGGGAGACGGCTCTACGGATGCGTATCGGCGAGGCGGAGGTGCTCCGCGGCGTCTCCGGATGAAAAAAGCAATACCGCTACTGACCACTAGTTGAGCAGCTTCCACAGTACAGCTTTAATATAAGAGTTTTCTGCCCGACAGCAACATAATAGAACAGGACTGTAGAACAAAAGCTAGTGAGTGGGGAAGCTGCAAGCTAGTGAGTGGGTTGCCCATTCAGTTTCTACAGGAGCTGCTCTTCTGCTTTGTTACTAATGACCTCCATGTAAATAAGCTCTGATTATATTGCTTATCCTTGCTGAGTATTGTATGATTCAGATTAAGACACTGAACAAAATGAAAAGGGATTGTATAAAATAAAAATATCATGAATCCAGGTTTTACATCAAATATAACGGAAAGTAACAATACTGTATAAAGCAGCAATACAGGTTGCACATCTTTGCTGCATCACTAAACCACAAACAGACCTACAGAGCAGTGCGATTTATGTAAAAAACTGCTGTTTAAATGATGACGTCTTTGAAATATTTTCACAAGTAATAAAACATTTTTTTATAAAAAAAAAAAGAGTATCTTGACATCTGCTTGAATTGTGTAAAGAATGGCTATACGTTGTTAGTCCCCAACCCATCAGTGATCTGGGTCATGAGAAGTTATTTATTTGTCCATGATTTCATGATGAGAACTTTATTGATCCCTAGCCCCGGTGTTGTCTTGTCTTGTAAAGTCTGTTTAACAGCAAATGATAACCTTTCAAGTTGAAATTCATTCAGTTGAAATTCATGGCCTTCCCTAGAATGACTCCAACATAAAAGTGAAGCATCACCTTTGTTCATATTTCCATTAAAGTTGCACACCATGAGGGTATAAAGATTGTCTGACCGAGCAGTTATAAAATATATGTACCTGCTCAAATGTTCCTTTCCTGAGCATCATAACATTTGTTTGAAAGAAACAAGTTGACAACAGGTCTAGATGTTAGAACAATGTAATGCTTAATTTATGCTCGGTAGTATGATGGCGCCGTGCGCTGGAAATAGCTGATCTACAAGCTCACAACGCATCACATCCACAATTCATTGCACAGAATCAGGCTCAATACTCCCAACATGATTCATTGCACAATGAAGTATAAATCAGGCTCAACACTCCCCACTCTCAACAAGAGCCCTTAACAAGGCACTTCATCCTCAACTACTCTGCTCCTGGTCACTGGCCCAAGTAGATGATTGTGGTTACTGGTTAGTAATGAGCAGCTATATGAACGTATGAATAAATGAAATAAGGCAGAAATTATTAAAGCATTAAAAGAAAGAAGAGAACCAAGCAGTCAAAAAATGTAGAGGGGAGGAAGTGAAGTTAAAAGAAAGTTTATTCCATAAAAATGCCAACATGTTTCGACCGGATAAGGTCTTCATCGGGGAGAGAACTGAATTGGCCCGTTTTTTTTTCTCCTTAAAGTTTGATGCTTTTATAAATTTCTTTAAACATATCCTTCAAACTTGAGCGACAAGTGAAAACCCAAAATAGAGGGAAAACGTCATTTTATTTTGAGTTTAAGTTTATTATTTTCAAGAGATACATCTACGAAGAGAAAGATTTCATGGCCTCGCATGATAATTACGGTACTTGATGAAAGGATTTCTGGTCCCTTTTTACAGCTATTCGGAAGATTTAGTAAATGAATGATGTTCTTTACAAGATATGTATAGAACCTGACAAGTCATCATACTGGTTGTTCACACAATTTCTATTAAATGTAAACCCAAAAACTAAGAACATTTCCCAGGTTACCCGTCAATAGACAGCTTGGAAATGGTATAGCATAAGGATACAAAAATGTATTTTTTACCGTCATCCAAATATCTCCATGTGCTTGAATGAGACGTTGGAATTGGCTTCATTTCATACTGCACGCACACATACACAAACAAACACACACACACACACACACACACACACACACACACACGTTGACAGGTGTGGCCAAGGTGACATGGCACATGAGATCAAATGCCTTTATAAAAAGGGTAAATTCACAAGTGAATAGCAAATCTTAAAGCTTTTTTTTTGTATTCGTTTTCCTTTCTCAAAAGACAGAAGTAGACTTACAGACAGGTGTATCAAAGCACCAGTTAAAAGTTGGTTGTATTTCCAAGTGAAAAATAACAATCATGTCTTAAAGGGTTTCGGACTGGGAGCGTGGGCATTCAGAGTAGGGGTTGTTCAGAACAGAACAGAATACTTCAGCACAAAAAAATAAGACAAATCAAGAAAGAAAGAAGGAAGAACAAAAAAACAAAACACCAGCAATGTGAGTGCAGTGATTGCCTATTAGTCCCCAGTCTCAGTTTGACTGCCTGTGTTACAAAATGAGTCAGCCGTGACAGAGATGATTACAGTACTGTTTAGGGCTTTAATAGACAGCTGCTTGTGAGGCGGCAGTGTACCATTTCACAACACCATAACTCCCATGGTGAATGACTCAGTCCATCTATTTCTGGGGTAATCAGGGTTATCACATGGTGTTGCTGAACAACAGCGTCATTTTGCTGAAATTCTAATCAATTTATATGCAATCCCCTTATTTTCAGGAATGTAGTCATATTATCGTAATCAAGAAAGGAAAAACCCACAGCGTGTAATCGATGATAGATGGTGACACTGCTTTAGCGAATAAAGGAAACAAAGCATGGCCCTTGATTAGTGTTTGACAAGTGACAATCAACTTCAAATCTTTGCTTGGGTGGAAACCTTGTACTATGCACAAAACCGCTGTAGTTTGTGACTTAATTATGTAGTCTAGTTATATTTATATAGTTACAGGCTATTGTAAATAGATTTAATTTATAAAACCCACAGAAAGACTTAAACACTTTTAACCTGGCGTCGCTATATTTTGGGTAATTTTTTTCCCACGTTTGTCAAAAATAGCAAAAATAGTCTTTCAGACAGTCTATTTTTGCTACAGTTGCGTGACACTGCCATACTCCGAAGTATAAAATAGGGCATTCATTTATTTAAAAAAACATAAGATGAAATATGGAGAAACAAGGTTTCTGCTCCAACAGCAACGATATCAAACCAAGTGCCAAAACCTGGTTAAATACAATGAAACCTCAATAATACCTCAATAATAATGCAAATAAATTTCAGTCTAATAACAGCAGCACTTACTCTGCATTAAGGGGGCAAATGTATGTGGGGCCATATGTGCAGTCCATGTGCAGTACTCAACCCTAAGATCAAGCTGTTGAGAGAAAAATCACAACCAAGTGGCGCTCTCAGAGTTGATATGTTCTTGGAACACGACATACTGTATGTCAGGGTTCCCCAATAGGCGGCCTGCAGGCCATTTGCGGCCCGCGGGGGGCTACTGTCTGGCCTACACCAACCCCAGTAATAATGGTGGTATAAGAGCAGCAACAACACTAGTATATCGTCGTTGTCGGCTGGAAATCTCGTATCTCCAAATTTGTACAGTACGTTCTTTCGCAAATCATACAAGGCCGTCGCACAAAAGTAGCCGATCTACAAGCACACAACGCCTCGTGGTGCGAGGCGTTGTGTGCTTGTAGATCTGCTGTTTTCACTAGTTTAAATATTTTTTTAAATTATAAATTCAAAACGAACGGTTTTGGACATACAAGATTTTCACCCGACAACGACGATATCGGAACTGTCGCTGGAGTAGCAGGAACACCGCCGTCTCCCCCTGCAATGTTGTGGCCCTCGGCTTGGTACCCTAGACATAATTTGGCCCTTGGGGAAAACTAATTGGGGAACCCTGCTGTATGTCTTATTTGAACCAGACTGAAAACCTGGCTGCTGAGCCATCAAATTACCGCGCAGGTACTGTACAAACTAGGGCTGCACAATACATTCATCTTGAAGCATTTGAACCCATAATTCATCATTACAGAGTACTGGAGAGGAAACGATAGCGTAGTCAAGACTTCAACATACTGTAAGATGCAAAAGTGCGATAACCAACCATCACTCTCAGACGGACACATAAGTTAATCATACCAATAATCATGGTCTCGTTATCTAGTAAAAATAATGTTTTCCATCTTAAAACGATAAATGTGCAGCCCTGTCATTCTGTCAGAACTGACAATGTGTGTTAAAGTAAATGGTAATGTTGCTTACAATGTTCTACGGGAAGGGAGGGCGGTGGACACTGATCAAAAATGGCAATCAGTGATTCTGGGACTCGTTATTTCTTTCCCCAGATGAGTTATAAATAAAACTATGACATTAAGTCTTTGTGAAACTTCCTTGGGAGGTATAAAATAATCATTTGCAATCATTTTCTGGTATCTACTTCCCTTATATATTGTTCCCCATTTAATACATATACATTATATTATATATATATATATCTTTCAAATGACACACTCACACTCTCACACACACAAACATATGCACACACTGTACAGAATGTATAACCTTCAAAAGTCATCAGATTGCCTGACAAGAAGCATGTGAGATCTGAATGCTCCTTGAGGCCATGTATTTTGTACTTCCTAAATACTTAGTTGGCCAGAGTCCCACAGGGGTCCAAACAAGGCCCTGTACATGTGGTGTATTTCCCTCTACAGCACATGTACTGTATATCTTAGCCAGAAAATAGACAATCTACAAGCTTACGTGTCACACTGCAATATGTTGCAAGCTTGTACTGTATATCTGCCATTTTCGCAGATTATTCATCCCAGAACATACTGGGACTCACGTGGTTAAAGCCTATATCTTTTTTCCCTTGCCAAGCACATAGAAGACAATGATAGAAATCCTTAAGTCCGATTTATACTTTATACGAAGGCATTGTGCGCAGACAAGTAGGGATGGGACGATATGAAAATGTCATGTCACGATTGTGACCAAAGCAATTGTGATTTACGATATTGTGCTAATCAAAATATCCCCAACAGCCATTATCATGGGGCGGAACATTTGCCTTGTAGATCAGCTATTTCTTTGCTGATTGACTGAAAAAAAAAAAAAAAAAAAAAAGACTGCATCAAGTTGGCTACGTTATTTCCAGGACCGTTTTACGAATTATAAATGGCATCAGATATGCAGCTCGACAAAAGGTGCATTGATCCCAGTGCATGATTGAGGATCATTTTGCGATAAATTTAAATCTCCACGATAAGATTAATGTAAGTGTGTTTTTATCGCGATAAACGCTAATAGCGATTATCATCCCATCCCTATGCCGAAGACAGCAGATCTACAAGGTCACGGTGCTTCGCGCTGTGAGATTATAGGCCGGTTATTTTTGGCATGCGACAACACCATAAATCGGAGTATAAATTAAGCAGAACTGCTTAATAAAGGGTCTGTCTACGGCACTGTATGATTAAATCAACTAAAATGTACTAAGTATTCTCCCTTCCGCTCAATCATTGACAATTATCTATAATTTATAGCTTCAGTGTACATAATACATTTGAATGATTGTGAAATGTATTCATTCAATAATTTGTAGCTATTACATACAATATATCTAATATAATCCATTTAATAAATAAAACATTTTTCTCTGCTCTCACGTCACACCATTGTCGTTTTCCAGCAGAAAACACAGTTTTCTTGTTTCGTTTTGAGTTTTCCTTTTAGAGGTGTCCAGTTCCTTTGCCTGTCCGAATGTAGGCCAACAGAAGACAGACAAAGAGAGAAAGAAAGATTGATGCGTGAAAAGAGACTTGGAGCCTGGATAGGATAGGAGGGGGTTGAGTGACAGTGGGGTGTGTGCATGTGCGTGCGTACATGCTACTGTATGTACTGTATGTTCAGCACGCCTATCCATTGGTGCCGTTCTTGTTGGTGTTGATTGTGTTGCCGTCGGGCTGCTTTCCATCTTTGCGGGGAGGCATTCTCTCATTTATCCTGTCCAGGCCGCGCGCCTCCTCAAAGTTACGGATCTTCCTCGTTGGAGAGAATCCTTGGATGGCTGCAAGGCAGAGAAGACACGACGATGAAATGAGGAGCAGCTGACAACAGCGCTGCTTAGTCAACATGGCTATTCCTTTTCATTATTAATGCACTGGTAACAAACGTTGAACAGTTTACAAAGTAAAATTCTCAGTGAATGTATTTAACACAGGGAGTGTAAAAACAGTTAAATGAACACAGAGGACTGTATAATCTAAAAACACTATTATTTAGGTTTAGCTTTTGTACAACCTAAAAATGTCCCTGGAAAAAGTCAAGATCCATGTTACAATTGACACCTAAAACACACAAGACAGTGTCTGCACAGTGGTGCAGAGGAGAAGACCAGTGAACACAACACATGCACACTAGTGACACCTAGTGTCCAGTGGGGCAAGCTACAGCACAACACCTCACACCAAAGAGCACTTACGGTAAGGTTCCCACAGCCAAGAAAACATGTGCAAATAAGAAAAAGACTGTAAGTGACGGTTCAACACAATGCGTTCAAGAAAAGTCATCAACAGTAACACAAGATAAAATGGAATAACTGTAAGATTAACAGCTAACACCAACAAGGAATGATAGTCAAAGGGTACTCTTGCACTACCAGGTATCTGTGACAAATACACACTAGTGTGCATTCTCAAATGCATTCTATTTTGACTACATGAACCCTACTGTCCTGTCCCTATGCTAGGGCGAAAATAGCAGATCGGCTATTTTCGGTAAAGAGGGAGAAAAGGAGGAGACCAAGTACAGATCCCTGGGGGATCCTGGTCAATGAAGTACTGTATGTAGGGTTGAAGTGGTTATCTGACAGTCTGTCTCTGTTCATCTACTATTATTAATGACTAAAAGGGTGGCATCAGGTATTCATATCAAACTGAACACGCTGTGCAGTGTCTGGAAAAAGTAGTGTTGAAAAGCACTAGGTTTAACATGTCAACACAGGAGGGATGGTGTGGAGAGAAGAGAAGACAGTGTGGCAACAGCCAAGCAGCATAACAGGATTATGCTCTGAAAATATCCTTGAGCAGGGAGGTCCCCGGCCTTATCTGAGCCAGGTCTTATAGAAGGCTTTTCTGTGGGTGGGGATACAACTTGGCTACACACATCTAGAGCCCATGTGACCTCTGCCTACTGCTGCTTGTCAATAAGTGACTGTCACTGGCCTAATTCCCCTTATATTAGGGGCTGTTCAATATTTATAGGAAGGGGTCATATTTATAGGAGGGGTGGAGGGTCATATCAATTTGAAAATATAGGTATATACACTACAGTACATACAATATATAATTAAGACTTGTGAAACATTTCTCTGCATATAATCGCCATTGAGAGAGAAAGACTGAAGGCTGAAGCCATAGAATAGAAGAGATTCTGGATTAACTTCATATTTATGACATAAAAACCATGGACTGTGATACAGGGATAGGACATTTAAATGGTTAACCGTGTATTGTACACACAGTGTAACACTAGTTCTGTTGTTCAAAGTGACCGGAAGCAGTTCTGACTGGATTTAAAACAAGGGGACGCAAGGCATAGTGTCAGGGTTCGATATGCACCACAAACATCAATTTTCTCCTCTGGAATTTATCGAATTTCTATAAAATATCCAACGTTTCTGGCTGGCAAAAAGATTACAATATTATAAAAAATAAATGCACTCTGGTTTGATCAGCCCACCCGCAACTTGGATGTGCCCATCCAAAAGGGAAATTGTTGCAACCCCACTGTGCTGTAAGTCTCTTAAAAAGCTGAAGATTATTTGGTGGGGAAAGAATTTGTCAGATATTAGAGAGGGAGGGTCACACCTTTTTATGTCAGAGCACTTTAAAGTCTTCCAATGACCCCTCATTATAAATATCAAACAGTCCCATAGCACATATTTGGTAGAGCTCAACTGGCAGATTTTGCAGATAAATCAGACATAATTGGACTTTTTGACAACATTATTATCAGCCAATGTGTCCAAATTTTAGCCACTTTAAAACATGTCATAATGGGCAAAAGGTTTAAGCTTTAGCAGTCACCACAATGCAATGCGTTGTGAGCTTCTAAATCAGCAATTTGAAAACTGTTGAAAAGTTTGAAAAGTTTCATTTTATATTTACTTGTGTGCTTGTTCATTGTAAACAAAAAAATGTAAAGGGAAAAGATTTCATGTTTTCTATGTCTGCACAGTGTATATAATCATACATTATTATAAAATGAATGTATGCCAAGAGGCACTGATGATGCAAGAGCAGCCAATGGTTTTGCAGAACACCACTCTGTGACATTCTGTGACATAATAGAACACACACAAAAGGGTGATACAAATACAAGTAATGCAACAGTACATGGCTACGTTAAGTAGGGTTGTCGTCTTAAAGGTAGAGCACATCACACATACACACACACAAGGGTTGACCCACAGAGCCATGCGTACCTTTTCCCTCAGGCGCCTCAATGATGGCTATAGTATAGTACGAGTAGATGTGAGAGGAGGGGGGAAAGAAGTCGTCAAAAGTGACCAGATAACAAATCAAACATGTCACATTAAACCAGTGGTTCTCAAACATTTTCATGTCAAGGACCCCCAGTTGAAATGCATTTGGCCATGGACCCCCATTTGGAGACACTTTATGCCAGAGAAGAGCTGTCAACATTGGTCAAAACCTTTCAAAAATAATAGTTCTACGAGCTCACAATGTCGTGTTGTGATCTCGTAGATCGGCTATTTTCAAATTTGTAGCTTGTAGATCAATCAGCTTTTTTTAATAGCTTGAACAGTGAATAGGCCTTTAGAGTTATGTTGTTCATTTAGCAAGAGGCCCCTTGGAACTGCTTCAAGGACCCCTGGGGGTCCCCAGACCCCACTTTGAGAACCAGTGTATTGAAACACAGAAGCTGTATTATCAGTATCAGGGAAAACAAACCACAACAAAGGCCAACACCCACAGCAATGTAATAATGGATGCAGAATTCCCAGCCACAAGTCAAACTGTAGTATCATTTGGCAAAGATACATTTTGTTCTCTATGTACTGTATACATAATTCCAACGATGTATGTGCATATAATATGTATTATTTACTTCTTAAGTCAGAGTAAATGAATAGAAGAATAACAGCATGCATACATGACAATCTTAAAAGGAAATATTATGATTGAATTATATTCATTATATTCTCCAACATTCATCATGGAGAAGTCATTATACAGAGTTTCAATATAGGAGTCACTGAGTATGTGAGTGCACAGGCAGGTGGGTGGGAGGGAGGGACAACAAGATAGCAACCCTGTTGAAGTAAAAGGGTGTTAGTGTTAAAGGGTCAGGAGAGATGAGAGGGAATGTGGCCGTAGGACTGTGAGAGACACAGTAATAAAGCGCTGTCATGGCCACTGATAAATGCATACTGTATTTGGACGCCCACGCGCAGTCATACAGTACAGTTGCAATGACTCATAATTAACACACCGGCAAGATCACACAAACACACCAAAGAGGCATGTTATAAAATAAGAAATCCACCACCTATTCTGGCAGAATTATTAACAACCCAAGCTAAAGAATAGAGGTTATTGGCTGATTATTACACACTGGATGCTGCTACATTTTATAAACATGGAGTCGTTTTAAAATTGATTGAGCACAACTTCACATTACACTGTTTTTAATCTGTTTGTCGCAGACAGCGGTACATACACCACATGAAATGTTGAAACCTCTAATTAAATGATCACGATCCTTGAAAAGAAAAAAATATATGTTATTTCATGTGTCAGAAAAATGTGTATGTGATAAATGAGTGTTCTGATAACAGCATCATGCAGGGCATGAAGCGTAGCAGCAGCCATCTTTCTACCTCAGCAGTATAATGAAGCACTCAGTTTTTTGTGACACAGACAAATAACTGGAATGGGGCAACTAATCTTTCTTGCCTGTAGAAACAAGGTTTTTTATTTTTGATAGATTGCTATGCAGGCACTGATATGGCACAATAATCCAAATCAGTGAGCAGCACGCGCGCACGCACGCACACACACCCACACACACACACACACACACACACACACACACACACACACACACACTATCGGCTGCACCCATTCGATTTCAACTCGCCTAAGTCATTTCTCTGAGAAGGGAGTATGAGAGCAATGGAATGGAATGGACATAGATGGCCTTTCTATCAAAGGTCACCACATCACTCTCTCATGCCGCACCACGGCAACTCTAACCCCCACTTCCCCCCCCAGCATGGCGGTCCGGCCCCCGGTGTGCCGACAGGGTCCATCGGTGGGCCGAGGCCACATTTTGACCTTTAGATCAGGGAGTAGAAAAGGCCCACTTCAGGTGACAGGCACACTTCCCCATGCAGGCCAGCACCACCCACAGCTCAGCCCAAAGGCTTTGTGGTGCTGTGGAGGGAGGTGGTAGGGGAGGGCGGGCAGCGTTGATCCAAAAGTCGCCAAATTCTCCTGCTGTGATCGTGCCACCATTAATGTAGCACCCTTCAAAAGGAGACTGACTGGTTCGTCGCTGAGCAAAAGGGGAGCCGATGTATGCATAAGACTAGTCTAGCACCACTGATGAATGGTAGTTACCAACAGCTGTTATTATTTAGGATTAGGGATGGGACAATATGAAAGTTTCATATCGCGATTATTGTGACAAAAGAAATCGCGTTTTACGATATTATCGCGATAATCATAATCCATTATCCTGGTGCGGAACATTTGCCAAAGAATTGTCAATCTACAAGCTCACAACGTGTCGCAGTAGATGCCTATTTTTTGGCAAAGATATTTGATACAGAGTGGAAAAAAAGAATGCATATTATAAGTAAGTACCTTTTACCGATTATAGAGGGTTTAAGTGGTACCCGATATGCAGCTCGGCAAATAAAAGTTGAATTGATCCCAGTGCATGACGGAGGACGATATCACGATAAATTAAATCTCCACAATACGATTATCGTGAGTGTTTTTAGAACGATAAACGATATAGCTTATCGTCCCATCCCTATTTAGGATAACCAATTATTACAGCACACTTTTAATTTGGCTGGGTGTCCTGGTCGGCCTTGGTTGGATGGTGGTTACAGAGGGGGAAAAAAAATGAAGGAGGCTTGAAGAAAGTCTAGGACGTAGAGGAATGAAATGCCACTTACCACTCTGTATGGTCTGTTTGCCCCCTGACAACACCCCCAAAGGCAGGGTACCGGTGGGAGTCAATCCTTTGAGTGTTAACACACTCTCACTCTCTTCCCTGTAATAGACAGACACACACACACACACACACACACACACACACACACACACACACACACACACACACACACACACACACACACACACACACACACACACACACACACACACACACACACACACACACACACACACACACACACACACACACACACACACACACACACTACACACTTCAGACCTGTCATTTAACAGGTTAGCAGAGTAGCCTACAGTAGCAGTTTAGAGCAGTGGTTCTCAACCTCCAGGGGGGTCCCCAAGTTATTTTGGGGGGTCCCCAGATGATTAACATATTGTGCAAAGCTGTTTTCTTGCTCAACAGTAAACAAAGTATCTGCACATTTCTAAACTGACAATTTGAGGACTTTTTAATACCTCTAAAACGACAAATTAAACATTGGCAAAATTGTCAAATATTAGAGGCAGGTAGTGAAAATAGCCGATCTTCATGCTCACAACGCCTCACGCGAGGTGTTGTGAGCATGTAGATCTGCTATTTTTACAATAGAACCGTGTACAAAATGTAATGCCTCAACTCTTAGTGCTAGTCAGGGTGAGGGGTCCCCAGTTAAATGATTATTTTGGGGGTTGCGGCCATCAGTGGTGCACTGTGTTTTGTTCCCATGTATATGTAATGTTACATGTTTTAAATGATGTGCTAATAAACTAAACTAAACTAAAAGGTTGAGAACCACTGGTTTAGAGAACATCTTATCGCCAACCCACTCTGGATAGTAATGTGAACAAGACAAATTGCTACCACATGACTGTGTCCCCTTTACCCAATTCCTTTTTATTTTTTCTCTTTTTTTGTCTTGAAAACATGTGCAGCAAAAATCTAAAATTAAACTATAGTTAGGGCCAATACGCAGCCCTCACTGCTGATCCAACCAATACTGTATGTCTGAGTCAGTGTCAGGGGCTTTGTCAGAGTATCCATTTTACCTGTCTGTGTTAGCCCTGAAACATAACTGTCATATCATGACTCCTAGGAGCCACGCCATGAATATACTGTGATATATATACTGTATATACTATAAGAGTTGCTACAGGGGGTCCTCCAAATCTTTGTGTTTTCTTCTCCTTTTTTATATTAACCAAAAGTTCTCTGGCTAAAGTTCTGAGAACTTTAGCCAAAAATAGCAGATCTCATAGATCTCACAACGCCTCGCGCTGCGAGGCTTTGTGAGCTTGTAGATCGGCTATTTTTGGCAAAGTGCTTTGGAGGGGGAAAAGAGCAGACTAAGTACAGTGAAAGGTCAAGTTTATTGAGTATTGACGGTTTAAGTGGTTCAATACTCTACGTTGAAGACCCCTGCTGTAAAACAAAACTGACTGCCCGCCCCTCTCTCAATCCAGCCCACTGTGGTAAAGTCTGACAGACTAGCGACAGCAGCATTTATCTGGTAAAGTCTGACAGACTAGCGACAGCAGCATTTATCTGGTAAAGTCTGACAGACCAGCGACAGCAGCATTTATCTGGAATAACCACTAATGGCATTATACTGCTGGAGCACATTGTGACTCATGAGCTGCCAGCTTATAATCCTTGCAGGGCGGCTCCATGTTTTCAAACACAACTTCATTGTCCAGAATGTACACTCAAACGGACTCCTTTCAATTGAATTACCACTGTCCTTAGCATCTTCAACCCCACACAGTGTAGTGTAGTGTGTGTGTGTGTGTTCCATTTGACTATTCAGACTTTTCTCTAAACAAAATCCTCTTTCCCCTAGCAAGCCTTTATGTTAAAACACAGCTGGAGGTTATACGGTATATGGTAATACGGATGCTGGGGTTTAAGTGGTTGGTTAGGAGGTAATCTTTTCGTAATGATGGGAGAATTATATGGAGTTATTAGGAGTATTGAGGCGATACCAGACCTGAGGACAGAGAAGACTCGGGCCATCTTTCCGACGGCGCGGATCTTGTTCCGGATGACCTCCTTGCGCATAGCCGAGGTGCCTCCTGGAACCATGTAGTAAACAGCATGAACACCAAGACACGGTACACTGTGTAATATTCACCTCTACTCACAACATAACAGTAATGTTCTCTATTCATAGGCATTGGCATTTTGATATGTGTTAACACTGAATTTACTGTTAAGCATTGCTGTCAATAATCCCTGGTGTGACCTGTGAGAGAGAAGACAGGCAACACTGCAATAAATGTAAACTCCCATCTAGTTTGTGCTAGTTAGATAGCCTTAAATGCCCCTGGTGGAAGCTTTACCATGACCACTGGCCCAACTCCACACCACTCCACACCACACCGCCCACTTGTGTGAGGTTTTCCACTACAAGGTCCTGGGTAGAGTGGTGTGAAAGTGGTACTAAACGGGGTACTAAAAAGTATCCACTCTAGAGTAGGTCTGAGCTAGGCCAAACAGGGCCAAACACTTCATAATGACTGATCACTCACTGGCTTTTCATTTAGACCACCAGGATATAGTTGTAATACATGATAATAGATTCTATTGTGTTATAACCACTATTATAATCTATTATAGTATATTATAATTATCATAGTAATACATTAATACTTTATAATGTATTATAATCACAGTTATAATCCATTATAGTGCATTATAATTAGGATAGTGGTAATACAAATTTATTATGTATTATAATCACAGTTAAAAGGGTCAATTTGTTTCTTACCGATAGAGGTACTTTTGTGTAATGGAAAATGTAGATACTTTTATGTGGTGCGGTGTGGTGTGGTGTAGTGTGGTGTGGTGTAGTGCTAAAACTGCAGTCGAAAAGGGGCTTAGACATGCTACTGTCTGCATCACATCCAAAGGATGAGCTTTGAACTGCGGGGTTGCCTCTGTTGCGTTCTCAGTCTCACCTTCACAAAGGTCGTCTCCCTCCGACATGAGCTCATCATCAGAGCAGATGTTCAACACGTTCACCAGCATCTCCGTCACTGTGGGCGCAGAGGGAGGACACTTCATCATTTAAAGGATGAAAATCATTCTGTGACAAAACAAGTGACTAAGAATGACAGACAGACAGGCAGATTTAACCTTTCAACCTTTGAAATAATTACATTAAAACATATAACGCCACATTAGCGGTGTCAAGTTAAATCCATTGTTGGCACATTTGAGAGAGGGAGAGCAATACTATTTTTAGAAAAAGGCTGAATAACACACTGATGAAGATTGTATTTATTACAATCTTACGGATATTCCACAACAAATTCCCAGACTTTCCCTGTTTGGATATTCCACAAATTCCATCAGTTCCTGTGGGAACTGGGAGCCCATTGTTCATCACATTCTCCCCTGTACGGACGGGGTGAGAACAACAATGTGAGATCATGGAGGAGAGAATGACACAAACCTTTCTCCCCAACAAAAGGCAGAGACCACGTAAAGACGTCCATGAAGTTGGGAAGCCAGTAAGGATGGGGAGAGCAGTTGAACTGTCGGATGTTCATCACGTTGTTCTCGTATTTTAATACAGCAGCTAAAATATATGAGAGAGAGAGAGAGAGAGAGAGAGAGAGAGAAAGAGAGAGAGAGAGAGAGAGAGAGAGAGAGAGAGATTTCCTCAGTAGATGTATAACTTTTTCTGATGGAAAATTTATAATTCTGATGCTTTTGTAAGATCTTTTTCTGTAAGTTGCAATGAAACACAGCTCTGTTTAAACATTTATTTTATTCCCATTTAATTGTACATGTTGTTTTGTTCCAAATGGCAAATTAAATGTACAGTATGTTTTCTCATATATATGTGAGAGAGCGAGAGAGAGAAAGAGAGAGAGCTCAAACCTTTGTTGTTGTAGACGTCTAAGTAATTTGGAGCAGAAAAGATGGTGATTAGTGAGGGGAAGCCTGTAGTCTGGCTCTTTCTGTACATCCGATACCTGTGAGGCCACAAAGAGAAAACACAGTGACGGTTCATTAGACAACACCTGCAGATAAACTACTGTGACACACACAGGTTGCATTGTTAAATGCCTGCTGACCTACCCGGCATCCTGCGCTTCATGGGCCCTTATTACCGACAGCAGGTTATTATTTACCAAAAAGTCGCACACCGCTGAGTAACTGTGACAGAGATGGAGAGAGAGAAGAACAAAGAGAGAGATACATCAGAATCAGTTATTACTAGACATATGTTAATGTCTATGACAATTTGATACACCACAAAGTTTCACCCGAGACAGCTGGCCATCAGACATGCAGAACCTCACATACTAATAAACAGCCTCAGACTAGAATGGCTTTACAATAGCAATAGTGATTATGTCATGTTGTTTTTACTTTGAGAGGCAATCCGCTGAGCTATCCAGAGCTAATTTCCCAGACTGCACGACCGATCAGCATCAAACGTTCAGTAAGCCATAGAAATACCTCCACGGATATATGTACCCGTATTTATTTGTAATTTTTTTATACTTGACATGTAATGACTTAATGACTGCAGAGAATTCATTAATTAATTCCTCTGCCAGTGTTTTTACTAATCTTACAAGACCCACAGAAAATGTAAACAACAGATGCCTGGGGGAGGATGAGGGTCTCTTGTATCATCCGGGGGGGAATAAATGTAACCGCGATCTTCCGTTTTTTAAACCCAGTGAACCCCTGGTTCAACATCTGAGGTCAAGGATAAGCTTCCGCAGCAATGTCCAGCCCCTAACAACATATCGGGAAGAAGCCAGACTCCAGCTATAGACAAAAAAAAAAGGGAATGGGAATCCCTACTTCTGAAGACCTCCCTTCTGGCTCAGAAGCACCATGGGTCCAGTAGAAGACACCCAACTGCCTGAGAACAGATCAAAAGTTGCTATGGCCAGATGGGGCTACAAAACCAGCCCAACCATCTGTGAATGTGAAGAAGACCACACGATGCAGCACTGCATTGTGTGCCCCCTACTACCCAAACAGTGCAGCTTAAAACATCTCACAGAATTCAACAATAATGCAAAGGACTGTGTAATGAAATGGGAAACTGTCATATAACTACATACTTCAAAGACATGAAAAGAAGAAGACTGATTGAACTGTGGGACAATAGGAGTTCAATATTGGTTTGTGGCAATACCGGCCACTACAGTCTATCAGTCAGATACTGTAGACACAATTAAATGTCTGCACAACGCACGCACAAGCAAGCTAAAGGCAGTGATGTACACCACGCACAGTCTCATGTAACTGACTATTTGGGTTGTATGAAGGTCTAAACACTATTTAAGATTAACAGGATTCTGAGGGACAAAATTTGACAAGGATATCTATTTTATCTTTATCTTTATATAAATATTGCCCATTGACAGCTTAGATTTCAAAATATCAGCATTCAAAACCCACATCTGTTAAACCCTAATTTGCAGGGTTTTGTTGGCATCTCAAAGAATGTGGGGTACGTTCAACAAGACAGAGACTGTGGGGGTACAGCCAACTAGACAGAGACTGTGGGGGTACAGCCAACTAGACAGAGACTGTGGGGAGACAGCCAACCAGACAGACTGTGGGGGTACAGCCAACCAGACAGACTGTGGGGGTACAACCAACCAGACAGACTGTGGGGGTACAGCCAACCAGACAGACTGTGGGGGTACAGCCAACCAGACAGACTGTGGGGGTACAGCCAACCAGACAGACTGTGGGGGTACAACCAACCAGACAGACTGTGGGGAGACAGCCAACCAGACAGACTGTGGGGGTACAGCCAACCAGACAGACTGTGGGGGTACAGCCAACCGGACAGACTGTGGGGATACAGCCAACCGGACAGACTGTGGGGGTACAGCCAACCGGACAGACTGTGGGGGTACAGCCAACCAGACAGACTGTGGGGGTACAGCCAACCGGACAGACTGTGGGGGTACAGCCAACCGGACAGACTGTGGGGGTACAACCAACCAGACAGACTGTGGGGGTACAGCCAACCAGACAGACTGTGGGGGTACAGCCAACCAGACAGACTGTGGGGGTACAGCCAACCAGAAAGACTGTGGGGGTACAGCCAACCAGACAGACTGTGGGGGTACAGCCAACCAGAAAGACTGTGGGGGTACAGCCAACCGGACAGACTGTGGGGATACAGCCAACCAGACAGAGACTGTCAGTGTACAGCCAACCTTACAGAGAGAGGAGCTTTGAGAGTAGGGATGGGCCGATATGTGAATGTCATATCACGATTATTGTGACAAAATAAATCTCGATAATTAAAATCCATTATCCCGATAAATGATTATCGTCCCATCCCTATTTGAGAGAGGTGGACAGAGCTTGACAAGGCTATGGCTGGGCTTTTAACAGCTTATTCCTTCTTGCCAGCCACGCCTCCTCAACCTGCCCACGGCTGATAGACCGTTCAGGAAATTAGCTAGCCACCTGCATCTGATTCGATCAACAGTAGCCTGAGATGGAACAGTTTCCTGACAATTAGCACATCGATGCATTGCACTGGAGATGAGACAGAGATAGAGGTCTGGCTCAACGAGTGCTGATTTTATATATTTTTTCGTTAATTTACCTTTCTAATGTGCAGATGTGGGTAACATGTGAGGATAGTGGACTTTTTAGCTGACACACGTATTATGGTTGCACCATGGTGAGAAAAGAAAACTACGCTTTTCTTGTATAATTTTGTAATTATGTAATTTCATTTTTTTATTCAGAACGCTGAAAAATATATTTATACTCTAAAGTGTTTCTAACCAAAAATAACTACGTTTTGAACTAGTTTTTAGTTAAGTGATCAGATGAGTCCACTCTTCCATCAACTGTATTAAATGCATTACATGGCAACAGTTTTATTAAATATTTTCTTAAATTTTTAAAACAGATAAAGACAAGAAGGGCTTCCATTCATATGCTGTGTTTGAGAAAGATCTAGCAGTATTTTTTAAGCAACATCATTTGTGTGACAACCTGTCACCACTCTCTCTCCACTGAAAAATCGCAGCGTTGTGATGCCGATATATTTAATTAGCTGTTTATTTTCCTTCTCTTTATTTATTATTTTTGATTGATTGTGAAGCCTTAATTTCTTGGTGGGATAAAAGCTGCAGCAGCAATGTGTCTGGATACCTGAAAAAATAGGAGCAGCCTCTGACAGAGTTGTGGTTAAAGTGTTCGGATGTCTTTTCACTGCCGTAGTCCTCGCCAGGGTCAGCCCAGATCAGGTCACACATGGGCCCAAAGGCTGGAGGCTCTTTAAACCTGTCTAGCTACAGGGAACAAAACACACAATGCACAAACTTAATATGGACCTGCTAGAGACCAATTATAGTTCTCAAACATGTTAGAAAAGGTCCCTAAGCATAGCTGTGGTGAGAAGTTCAGAGCCAAGGAGCAGCTCTTGCATTATAAAATAATACTGCATTTCTTAGCGTTCTGCAATAACTGGCCGGATTTGGTTGATATTTCGTTTGATCACAGTTAAAGAGGTGAAATTTATCCCTTAGGGTCCTTACACACCATTAATGTTTATATTTTGTTAAATTACTTTGGATTAATTTAAACTAATAATATAATAATACAAATATATACCTATTTCTTCCCGCGAGGGAAATTAAGCATTTTCAGCCCAACTCAGGTGATTCGCTGCCCACAAGGAGCGCGCAAGCAATTAGGGGTTAAGAGTCTTGCTCAGGGACACACATCGAAATTGCAACCCTGGCCTGGAATCGAACCAAGGACAACCAGGAGCTCTGGTTCCCCAGGCAGGCTCCCTAACCATTCAGCTATGCCGCCCCTAAAACTGCTGTTTGTGTCATGAAGTCCTCCACACAGAAAGCAATTATGCAGAAATAAAGCAACGCGATTCATTTTTGAAACAATGTTGATATTTCACTGTAAATAAAATCATCACCCTGAATGAATGAAGGCATAACCAAAAAGAATAATAAAAAAAAAAACAGTTTCATGAGAAATATTAACTTGATTATACTCATTAGTAATAAGCTACAAATCAATTACCTGCATTAATTCAGACATTAAAATACCTTTCCCAAGCATATTGCATTTTGTAGAAGAGCATTTTGTAGAGTGGCATTTTGTAGAAATGACTTTTTCAGTGCAGTGGAAAAAAAAAAAAAAAAAAAAAGTTGCACTGTATCAATATTGTTCTAGATTCCTATCATGTAAGTGGTCGTATCACATACTTTCCTAATGTCGTCAAGGCAGTTGATTTCTGGTGAAAGTCCGCCATGCACACACAGGAACTGTTGGTTGAGGAGGGCAGCGAGGGGCAAGCAATCAAAGGCCTCCATGCAGGCGTCATACACCCGCTCTGAGTATTTGATTTTACCTGAAATTAAAACAAACATCAGACACATGGTTTAAATGTGCTACTGGAAAAAGACTGAATTCTTTAATAGGAAGTAGGAAGTATTTATGAGATGTTGTATCTCAATGGGACTCAACTGTATAAATAAAAGGTCAAATACAAAACATTGTTGTTCCTTGTTCCATCAAAGCCTAAACATCGATCTACTCACTTTTGGAAAATACCTGAATGTCTTAAATGTAAGTAGGCCAACAAATACAACCGGGCCAGTTTTCTCTGCTCTCTCGGGTGCTATCAGTACATGTCTTACAGCAGTGGTTCTCAACCTGTGGGTCGGGAGTCCCCAAATTATTGTGGGGGTTCCCCAGATGATTAGCTTAATGTGCAATATTGTTTTCTCACTCAACATTAAACAAACCAACATAAAGTTCAAGTGTATAGAGGGTATCTGCACATTTCTAAAGTGACAATTTGAGGACTTTTTAATACCTCTAAAATGACAAATTAAATATTGGTCAAATTGTCAAATATTAGAGGCAGAAATTGTGAAAATAGCCGATCTACATGATCACAACGCCTCGCAACGCGAGGCGTTGTGAGCATGTAGATCTGCTATTTTCACAATAGAACTGTGTTACACAAAATGTAATGCCTCAACTCTTAGTGCCCGTCAGGGTGGGGGATCCCCAGTTAAAATATGATTATTTTAAGGGTCACAGCCTGAAAAGGTTGAGAACCACTGTCTTACAGGATGTTTTGCAGGCAGTGATCAGCAAAGCTCTTTTGCTTGGGGCACGGCTTGCTGATACTTTGATGAGCAGCAGTGTGACTTGCACAACACTGCAGGTCAGATTAAGGCAGGCAGGAAGTCATTTCCTTATAAGGAGAAGAAGAAGAGACGCTATTGGCTCTCGTCATCAGGTCAGCAACTAAACTGTATGAGGTGGTTTGTTCAGAGACCAGACAATACAGGACTCTGGTGCTATTAAGGCAAGTATCTTGACCACTGAAGGGGATCATATGCCCCTAAATGTTAAAAATACCTGCAATCCAATGTTATTAATATTAAAAGCAAACATTAAGACCTGCATTTAGACGTTGACAACTCTCATAGAATGGTTATAGAGTGGTTACCAATGGTTACAAGTGCCATGCTTGCCAAAACAACAGATTGTTATCACCTCGACGTGGAATATGTGATAAAAAAGGATATAAATTATACAATCTCTCCTTGTACTCAACTCTCCAAACATACCATAGACATCCTGGATGAAAAACTCCCTTAGTGGATCACTCTAATGGTGCGTTTCAAATAGTGATGTCCTGTTTTATTTTGAACGTATTGGCATTGGAAATGAACTTTTGATATAAATGTTGCTGTAGTCATGTGAAGGGGGTACTCGGCTTCGTTAATAAGTGTACTGCAGCCAAAAAAGATTGAGAACCACTGCTCTAGAGTTACAGACCCATAAGGGTCCATTTGGTTCCTAACTATCCAACATTTAGCTGGGTACCCCCTGGAACGCCCTCAAGAATCCCTGAGAGTCCCCAAACCCCACTTTGGGTTGTTTGGCACACCCCTAACTACCATACAGTAAGAACTCCTGTAAAAAAAATAAAAATCATAAAAAATAACTTTTTTTTAAAAGATGTACCGATATCGATATTTTACGATATAATTTTTTATGCTAATATCGGCCGGCCGATAATATTGGACATCCTTAGTTTCAAAGTGAATGCTCCTTCAGAGTAAACTGCACTGAGGCAGGACAGAGAACATAATCACATAAAGATGCACTGATACACCTTAGGCCTCTCTTCAAGGTTAGGCATCTACTGGATTTGGTTTGGAACATTTATTAATATCAATTTACGAATAGTTATACATTCAGAATGCTGCTGTGATGTGCTGTATATCACATCAGAGGCTAGCAAGAGACTCAGAAAATATATAAACTAAGTGATCTGCTTAATGCAAACATCTTTTATTTAGCCAATTAGTTTAAGCACATGCTAATGAGTGCTCTTATTATAAAGTAATTATGTTTAAGTATCTCTGTTATGCAGTGTCCTCCGCCTCCACCGTGGAAGGGGAGGAGACATTTAGGGACTGAAAGCTATTTGCAACTGGCAAATTACATTCTGCTGTCTGCCAAAGTGTTTTGGTTTCTAGCATTTGCATACTAATAATGGCACCACCACACCTGTGTGGCTGATTATCATGGCTCTGATCAAAGCCTAATTTATGCCTTGGTGAAAAGAGAGATTCACATTAACACTTTTCTTCCAGCTGAAAATACGCAATATTTCAATTCGAACAAAACTTTTTCACCCAAGCGTTAATTAGGCTTCACACTGATTTATTTCTCTCTCAAACAAAAGCTAATAAAAGACGCACATCATTTAGTTGAGGTGCGTCAGAAAAGGTAATGAAGAAAGATTATAAAACCTGCAAATGATTCAAGCCAAGGCTCTTCCATTGAGATGTGTGGACCAACACAATAAGGTAATAAATGCAGTGTTCAACATTTACATATCCATAATACAACAGGTGAAAAAAAAATGGACAGCATGATTATTAACATCTAGAGAGATATTTAAATAATCAGGTAACTTAATCTTGGGAACATAAATGGGTAAAAGAAAAGAAAAAATCTTCTAACAATTCAAAAAATAATTCACATTTTTGAAATAATAATAAATGCTTTGCCCAAGGTATTGTTTTTGGCTAATCTAACACATCAGAGCCAAACAACTAATGATTCCCTCGAAAGGGCCCAGTTTTCCCAAAATGTAAGGAACCCTGACTTTAGCCAAGAACAGTAGTTCTCAACTAAAGGGTCAACGAGACCAATAACTCTTTTTCAAAGGCATGCCAATGCACTTTGCACGTATTTTGTGGTGGTGTCCCATCTGGTAGAAGGCCGGACAAGGTTATAAAAGCCACACTTCACTTACATTCCTGTTTGAACGTGAAGTACTCTGTGAGGTGCCGGCACTCGTGGTTCCCTCGCAGGAGAAAGAGTGTAGTGGGGTGGTTGATCTTAAGAGACCAGAGGTAGAGCACACACTAGGAGGGAAGGAGAGGTGTTGGGGGATATAGGTGGAGAGAGAAATAATAGAATTATACAGAAATCTGTCATTCAAAACTTAGAAAGAACATTGAAGACC
The DNA here is from genome assembly GCF_963921795.1 of Nannobrachium achirus. Taxonomy (NCBI): domain Eukaryota; kingdom Metazoa; phylum Chordata; class Actinopteri; order Myctophiformes; family Myctophidae; genus Nannobrachium; species Nannobrachium achirus. The sequence continues at coordinate 29,743,945 of NC_137832.1, read as the reverse complement.
ATCATTCAGCTCCTAAGGAGAACTGCATAAATAACCTGTGTTCCCTTCATAAATCTACATAAATCTCCCTTTGCGCACGATAGAGGCTCAAACATAGCGGGGACAGGAAGAAACAGTAGATGCTATCATAACTGATGCATCCCTAAGGAAGCTTTGAAGCCAGGCCTAAATGGAATCTGGAGCCGTATTTAACGTGTGACGACAACAGTATAAAAAGGGCAGAGGAGGCATTTACAATCCAAATGAGCCCTGCTTCCTCTTCAGGCTCCGACGACGAGGCACTGCTCATTAGTCGCCACTTGCCGCCCTCGGCCCACTCTTTCACATTAACATGTACTCAATCCACAGCCCTGCATTAAGCCTGGAGAGCAGGACGCCCAAGTAACCCAAGCCAGCAGGTGTGCATTCACGTAAAAGAACCAGTAAGACTCCCTAATCGGGAGATAAGCGACCGTCAGGTCACAGCTTGATTTTAGGCCAAAATGTGTAGGAGCAGTGTCCAAAAACGGTGTTTGAAAAAATCGGCCTGATGGTGGCGCTATATGGGACAGATCCATGTTGATGACATGAGTGTAGACATACTGTATAGTGATTTGCGTGATTTTAGTGCAAAATCTGTAGGAGTAGTGGCCAAAAATGTGTTTTAAAAAATCTGCCTGAAGGTGGTGCTAAATGGGACAGATCCATGTTGATGACATGAGTTTAGAGCAAGTGTGTACCGATTTGCATAATTTTAGGGCAAAATTTCTAGGAGCAGTGTCCAAAAATGTGTTTGAAAAAATCGGCCTGATGGTGGCGCTATATGGGACAGATCCATGTTGATGACATGAGTGTAGACATACTGTGTAGCGATTTGCGTGATTTTAGGGCCAAATCTGTAGGAGCAGTGTCCAAAAATGTGTTTGAAAAAATTGGCCTGAAGGTGGCACTAAATGGGACAGATCCATGTGGATGAGATGAGTGTAGACACACTGTGTACCGATTTGCGTGATTTTAGGGCAAATATTTTGAGTGGACTGAAGGTAGACTTGCAATATCAGGTGAAAATGTTTACATGTTCCTAAACCAAACCCCTTTTCTGAGGTCTGTGACACCAATCCATCCAGGTTTTACATTTGTTCCCGGCATGTCTTACTGCCCTCAGTATTTTGCATGGGATTGTTTGAGCTGTGAAGCGCAGGTGAATCTGTAGAGGGGCTGTCGGCATGAATGGATCTCTTATGTGCGTAGGTGGTGAAGGGAACAGGAGTGCAGAGTGCCTGAGAGATTACATGGATTTTAATGAGAGAGCTCTCTTCTATCAAGTAGGCAGTCTGCACAAAGCCTGGAACGGGGGAGGCAGACAATGGTGCTGGCTCGCTTCACTCCAACTCACGAAGCAAAACACACACAGATGGAAACAGACAAACACACCGACACCCACCCACTCACTGACACAGACACCCACCCACTCACTCACACTCTGCGAAGCGTGTGTGGTCAGAGAGGGGTTGGAGCCAGGTTAGGGGGTCAGTTCAGAGGAAGACTCCCTTGGATCGCAATGGGTGAAGTAGGTAGTGAAGGCCAGCGAAATTAAATGCATTGCTCACGTGAACTCAATTTAGATTCCGGAAAATTGCTGGCCTGAAAAAAGGTAATATGCCGTTTTCAGAGGCTAAAGTCGATCTTTATGTTGCCTAGGTAACCATCCTGAGCTCCATCTTCTTATACCCATCCTTTTGTGCTATTCAAGCGACCACTATGGCTTTCACACGTCACGAGAGGGTTTCCATGGCTTCATCTCTTTTCAGAAAGTGAAACCTGGGTAGATGGTAAAGGATTCCGCTCACGCTGGGCATTCTAATGGCCTGGAGGGCTGGGTTGTGGGCAGTTCCTGTCCAGCCAAAACTTGTAGTGACTAGGCTAGGGTTTGGGACAGTTAAAAAAAGGAAAATCATAGACAGAGTAGCAGCTCTATCCATGGATATGGAGCTACATTTTTCCCAGTTGATCTAAATTACTCTTGGCCTGTGGAGACAGAAAGCCCAAAACATCCTAAACAAAATAGACAGTTCACATTTCATATGTGAATTTACTTGTCAAGATTATTAAACATAGAATAAAATAGATCACCATTTTAACACCGTTAACAGGATTCCAATTACATTAAAGATTCATGACCAACTCATCACAGCTCGGCAAATCAGAAAACACACACACACACACACACACACACACACACACACACACACACACACACACACACACACACACACACACACACACACACACACACACACACACACACACACACACACACACACACACACACACACACACACACACACACACACACACACACACACACAAATAAAAACAGATTGGAGCCCTAGGTGCAAGCCCAGAAAGCCCTTGCTGTGCACAACTCCCTGCTTTCTCAAATCAGCATTAAAACCTGGGAGTGAGAAAAACATGTTAAGCTGGAATAGGCGGGGCCCGGTTGACTGCCTAGCATCACTCACCCAATCAGTCCCTATGCTCTCTCTCTCCCTTTTCATCTGTGACATTTACCTACCTCCATGTACTGAATGTTAGTATGTTAGTATTCAGGAAAAAGGCTTGTAGTTGATGGGTCATCCCATATTAGATTTCTCAATATTTACACAGAGAAGCACGTATACGACCAGACGTGTATGACCAGAGATAATCTCGCAAACTACTAGACCAGGGTTCCCCAATTAGTTTTCCCCAAGGGCCGAATTATGTCTAGGGTACCAAGCCGAGGGCCACAGCATTGCAGGGGGTGACGGTGGCATTCCCGCTACTCCAGCGACAGTTCAGATATCTTCGTTATCGGGTGAAAATCTTCTATGTCCAAAACCGTTCGTTTTGCATTTATAATTTTAAAAATGATTTAAACTAGTGAAAACAGCCGACTACAAGGACGTGCTTGTAGATCTGCTGTTTTCACTACTTTTGTGCGACGGCCTTGTATGATTTGCGAAAGAACGTACAAATTTGGAGATACGAGATTTCCACACGACAACGACGATATACTAGTGTTGTTGCTGCTCTTATACCACCATTATTACTGGGGTTGGTGTGGGCCAGCCAGACAGTAGACCCCGGTCGGCCGCAAATGGCCCACGGGCCGCCTATTGGGGAACCTAGACTGATGCATCCAATTTCTTGTGCATCTTGGCAGTAGGCCGCGGTCGTCGTCACTCCACCCCAAATATTTCAAATCGGCCACATGATGGCATGTTTTGGCATAACTGTAAAGGGGCAGCTAGGAATTCACAAAGTGGAAAGCATTTCCAGAAAGATGGATGACTGACGCTGTTCGGCCCCTGTAGGCTCTGTTCATAATGAGATGGTTGGCTTTGTTCACTGCGTACAAAACCGAAGTCAGTTGTGCTGTTGCTGTGACCAAGGCGATGTTAATTTCTATAAACATTACTTTACTAGGGCTGTCAATCGATTAAAATATTTCATCAGATTAATCGCATGATTGTCCATAGTTAATCATGATTAATCGCAAATTAATCGCATATTTTTTATACGTTCTAAAATCTACCTTAAAACGATCTTTTTCAAGTTTTAAATATTCTTATTATCAACAAGGGAGTAGACAAATTATGCTTGCTTATTATTATTGGAACAATGACAAATACTGTCCAGAATCATACACTCAAGCCCAACAAATAACAGATATTGATTTACCAACTCTAACATTACAGTAATAATTACCAACAGCAATTTTCAACATGCAACACGTACGACGAAGTCCACTTGAGAGATGTGTGTTACTGTTGAACAAGGCGATGCAATCATGCACACACAGCGCTGCCAGAGTTCCCTGACGCTAAACAAACAATTACTGTAAGGGACAGTAGGTCGGGAACAGTGTTAAAACTCTTTTAATGCAACCACTCCAGGTGTATTTGATTAGTTGACCTTTTGTGTATTTACACAGAGGCCTCCTGTGATCGACTAGTAGCTGGCAAAGACATGATTAAACACCTCTGTAGCATCAACATTTTATGTTGCATTATGTATTGATGAATAGCTGATTTGAAGGACCTATGTGTCTTGGGTTGGTAAACTACTCCTATAAAAAAAAATAAAAAAAAGGTAGTCAAATCGACATTCATAAATTGTTCTGATTTCTATTATTTTCTATACGTTTCCAAGGCATGCATGATTTCCGATTTCCTTATTTTTTGTGACCCCAAAACAATATTTTATAGCCAGACTGACACGTAAAATGTCTGAGCGGCATGCTCACAACCTACACAGGATGGCAGGATAACATATCCATAAACATAGTACCGGTATATACAAATTAAATTATGACCATATGGGAGCTCTGCTGTGCTCCGAGCTAAAGCAATCATCAGACTAGACAACAAAGAGAATCACCATCCAGACAGGACTGATGCCTGTGATTGCAAAACATCTGTCTCTAGAGCAGCGGTTCACAAACTATGGGTCCCGACCCAAAGTGGGGTCGCAGGCAGGTGACAGTGGGGTCGCGCATTGGCTTGGTTTTTTATCAAGAAACAGTGAAAAAATGTTTTAAGTCGGCAACTTGACAACACACTCCGCCTCCAACACCGAAGGAGGAGAAGCAGACAAACACAACAAGACACACATTCATTCGTGATGGGTAAATTGAGCATCTACCTAAACATTGAATCACCAATACAACACTGGTCATGCTCGAATACAAAAATAGGTGAATGACCAATTTTGTCCCAGAAACCTAATCACGCGAATTAGGGCTGTTACAATTATTACATAATCGTCTAATCGCAATTATTTGAGGTAATCGCAATAATTTTGCATAATCATCATAATCGTTTCCATTTTGAGAAATTATTATATAGTTACAAACACTTTAAAAAAGTAGTGGAAATAGCTACGAGCTATCTACAAGCTCACAACACGTCGCTTGTGAGCTTGTAGATCGTCTATTTCCACTATCAATGTTCTTTTTTAAGTATAACATTGTCAAATATGTCAGTAATTTCTTTGTATATTTAAGTTGTGTGTCATGATTGCCATGTGCAACTTCAAAGCCTAAATAGTTGGGTCAAAAGGGGCAGTTCCGTGACCGTGGAGAGCGAAGGTCCGTTTCTCAATGGATTTGTCATCTAGGAGGGTTATTAAACAAATTTGGCTGGGGTGTATTTTTCAAAATGGTTGGGAAAATGTTTGACAGCTAGGGTAATTTTCAGTCTCATTTACCTACACTATAAAGGAAAAAATGCCTACCCAAAAATCTGCTTTAAGTGGGATGTTAGGGGTCAAACTAGGGTTTTTTAATTATTCTGAATCAATTGCAAGCATTTGTTTTGCATGAAAAACATTCCTTGGGCTAAAAACGGACCCTAAAAGACTGTGAAAATTGATGACTCATCACTAAACCATAGTGTTGTTGGCCGTTTTTTAGCCCAAGGAATGTTTTTCATGCAAAACAAATGCTTGCAATGGATTCAGAATAATTAAAAACCCCTAGTTTGACCCCTCACATCCCACTTAAAGCAGATTTTTTGGTAGTAATTTTTTCCTTTATAGTGGAGTGTATAGTAATTGAATGACTCCCAAAAAACTGCTTTAAGTGGGATGTGAGGGGTCAAACTAGGGGTTTTTAATTATTCTGAATCCATTGCAAGCATTTGTTTTGCATGAAAAACATTCCTTGGGCTAGAAAACGGCCAACAACACTAGTCATCAATTTTCACAGTCTTTTAGGGTCCGTTTTTAGCCCAAGGAATGTTTTTCATGCAAAACAAATGCTTGCAATGGATTCAGAATAATTAAAAACCCCTAGTTTGACCCCTCACATCCCACTTAAAGCAGATTTTGGGTAGGCATTTTTTCCTTTATAGTGTAGGTGAATGAAACTGAAAATTACCCTAGCTGTCAAACATTTTCCCAACCATTTTAAAAAATACACCCCGGCCAAATTTGTTTAATAACCCACCTAGATGACAAATCCATTGAGAAACGGACCTTCGCTCTCCACGGTCACGGAACTGCCCCTTTTGACCCAACTAAAAAGCCAAACAGAAATGTAATTGTCAACGACAAATACACAATTAAATTGTTAATCGCAAATATTTGAATGAATGTAAAATGAATTGTCATGTAAAATGTCACAATCGTGACAGCCCTAACGCAAATATAGTTGCTTCAAGTATAGTTGCTTTCAAGCCAGAGCCTCATCTACTGTCCTCATTGAAGACAGACAAACCCAGACTCTGTAGAACACTGTACTTGAATGCGTTGTTTATTTTATAAAGAATATTCAAGTGTAATTTTTGGGCAATTTTGACAAGCCTAATTCTTGTAGCTTCCAATTGAAAATACATATTATTATTTTCAGGATGTGTGAATGTGACTCATATCTAAAAACCATGCTAGGATGCCACAGAGGTAAAGTACCTTCTAGCACCCCACAGAGTCAGGTTTGAATCCACCACGGTTCATGTGGCTTGTCGAGCATCTGAACAAACACAACTGACCATGTTCGGGGGACGGAAGCCAGCAGGGGAAGGTATACTAAGTACATCCTCCTCACTGGCAGGTGAGCCAGAAGGGTACGACAACAGTGACAAGCAGTGGGAGGAATTCATTGGTATAACGAATAAATTGTGAGAAAGAAAAAGGATGAAAAGAAAAGGGGGGAAAAATAAATACACACACACACACACACACACACACACACACACACACACACACACACACACACACACACACACACACACACACACACACACACACACACACACACACACACACACACACACACACACACACACACACACACACAAAATAAAAAGATAGAAACATTTGGGCCTAGGTTCGCGTATTTTCTTTGCCTGTCACAATGTTACCCGAGCCAGGTAAAATAAATAAAAATGGACTGTTGGAATTCTCCTGCAAGAAACCTTATTAGTACAGATCTTGGCACACTGGATGAAACCTAGAGAAGAGAACGGTCATTCTCACCTCGATACTGAAGTAGCCTCGATCTACATAGTCACCGAGGAAGAGATACCGTGTGTTACTGGGCGACCCACCAACTTCAAAGAGCTTCATAAGGTCAAAGAACTGTCCATGGACATCACCACAAACTGTGGAAAGAGAAATAGCAGCTTTTAGAGTCAAATAACAACAATGATACTAGCTATACAGGGCCATAAATCATGCGATGCATTGGGAAAAACCAACCACCTGCCAAATACTACTGAAAGTTTGATAAACACCATCCAACTTTGGTCATGAAATTGAAGGTGCGCAGTGTCTGTTTATGTCTTGATTCAGCAATGCACAGTGAAGACCAGTTAAGTTATTGGCCATTGAGGCCAGGAAGTGAAATTAATACCAGGCAGCAGTCAAACCTTCTAAGTGCAGAACCTAAGAATCATGAATGATGTAAACAGCCACGTGTAGTTAAGTTGATAGAGCACGGATAACTGCAAGGATAACCTTACAGTGACATTCAGGGGAAGCAAGCAATGCTAGAGAAGAAATGTATTGCCGTCACCTGCATTTTGTGATTAAGATATGGATTGCAGTAGTTCTCTTATCTGATCCTAGAGACCCAGAGGACTGTTGGCTTCCATTCTAACCCTTCAATAAAGGGACTAATATAGCAGTTAACTGCCTGGTAGAATTAGACAACTTGCAATCATCTGGGTCCCAAGGAACTCAGCTGTCAATCAGACATTTAGGTGAACTGATATTTTCCCTTTTCATAGGCTCTTCTGCGGCTGGACTTTGTTTTGTTTAATTAAAAAGCCTTAATATCTCTACAGACCACAGCAGATGTGCAGTGAATGTTCCATTAAAATAGCTCCCATTCATTTAATAGAAACCAAGCCCCGCACACCAGTTGTGGAGTGTTGGCAGCAGACAATCTGGTGCCCTGGGATCACTTCCCTGTTCGTATTTCCCAAGTGCCAAGTTGACACTCCACTTGGACAAGTACCTGGATGCATTTCTCCCTTTCATTGAACTAAGGAAGCATAAAATGTAGTCTAGAAGCATACCGCCGTATGGCACAAGTTTCTCCTGCCTGTTAAGTTGTCCAAAGCATGATGGGTGTTCAACAGGGGGTCCGGGACCCTTAGGGGGCCCTCAGAGTTACTACAGGGGTGCCATTACATTACGTTAACCACTTGAACCCTTGAGGGGAACATTCGTCAAAAATAGCAGATCTACAAGCTCAAAGCGTGTTGCACTGCAATGTGTTGTGAGCTTGTATATCTGCTATTTTCAGAGATTTGGTTTGGAAAAAAGCAGACCAAGTACAGAGCCAAAGCCAAAAGGTCAGGTTTAATAAGTACTGAGGGTTTAAGTGGTTAAATATCAGAAAATACACATTAACATGAATCCAACATATTAATAGAAAATATCACGTGGAAACAAGCAAACAACAAACAAAAAACTTGAATTCACACAACCCTGATGATAGAGCTGTCAAACAAGTATGACGCTTTCTATGAAAAAGTTGAATCTGCAACACATACAGTATAGTATAGGGCAGGGTCCCTGTTTCCTCTCATTCTCAGTCCTTGGCCTGAAAAGTTTTGAAGACACCTAGTCTATAGATTATAGTTATCAACCGTGTATGCAGAAATGTACTGTACTAGAGGTTCGCGGCCCTTCGGGCCGCTCACATCTAGAGATCGCGCCTGCTTTGCAGGTGCTCACAGCTACGTTGCAGCAGTGATCCACCCACATCCATCCATCCATCCACATCCATCCATCCATCCAGCCATCCATCCATCCACATCCACATCCATCCATCCATCCATGCATCCATCCATCCACATACATGCATCCATCCACATCCATCTATCCATCCACATCCATCCATCCATCCATCCATCCACATCCATCCATCCATCCACATCCATCCATCCGTCCGTCCGTCCGTCCGTCCGTCCGTCCGTCCGTCCGTCCGTCCGTCCGTCCATCCACATCCATCCATCCATGCATCCATCCATCCATCCATCCACATACATGCATCCATCCACATCCATCCATCCATCCACATCCATCCATCCATCCATCCATCCACATCCATCCATCCATCCACATCCATCCATCCGTCCGTCCGTCCATCCACATCCATCCATCCATCCACATCCATCCATCCACATCCATCCATCCATCCACATCCATCCATCTCCATCCATCCGTCCATCCACATCCATCCATCCATCCATCCATCCATCCATCCACATCCATCCATCCACATCCATCCATCCGTCCATCCACATCCATCCATCCATCCATCCATCCACATCCATCCATCCATCCATCCATCCACATCCATCCATCCATGCATCCATCCATCCATCCATGCATCCATCCATCCATCCATCCACATCCATGCATCCATCCACATCCATGCATCCATCCATGCATCCATCCACATCCATCCATCCACATCCATCCATCCATCCATCCACATCCATCCATCCACATATCCACATCCATCCATCCATCCATCCATCCATCCACATCCATCCATCCACTTACTGTACTGTACTGTACATTACTGTACTCTACTGTACCCGACTGTACCGTATTGTACTTTACTGTACTCTACTGTACCCGACTGTACCGTACTGTACTTTGCTGTCCTCTACTGTACCCGACTGTACCATACTGTACTGTACTTTGCTGTACTCTACTGTACCCGACTGTACCGTACTGTACTGTACTTTGCTGTACTCTACTGTACCCGACTGTACCGTATTGTACTGTACTTTGCTGTACTCTACTGTACCCGACTGTACCGTACTGTACTGTACTTTACTGTACTCTACTGTACCCGACTGTACCGTACTGTACTGTACTTTGCTGTACTCTACTGTACCCGACTGTACCGTACTGTACTGTACTTTGCTGTACTCTACTGTACCCGACTGTACCGTATTGTGCTGTACTTTGCTGTACTCTACTGTACCCGTCTGTACCGTACTGTGCTGTACTTTGCTGTACTCTACTGTACCGTACTGTGCTGTACTTTACTGTACTCTACTGTACCCGACTGTACCGTATTGTACTGTACTTTGCTGTACTCTACTGTACCCGACTGTACCGTATTGCACTGTACTTTGCTGTACTCTACTGTACCCGACTGTACCGTATTGTACTGTACTTTGCTGTACTCTACTGTACCCGACTGTACCGTACTGTGCTGTACTTTGCTGTACCGTACTGTGCTGTACTTTGCTGTACTCTACTGTACCCGACTGTACCCGACTGTACCGTACTGTGCTGTACTTTACTGTACTCTACTGTACCCGACTGTACCGTATTGTACTGTACTTTGCTGTACTCTACTGTACCCGACTGTACCGTATTGTACTGTACTTTGCTGTACTCTACTGTACCCGACTGTACCGTACTGTAATGTACCCGACTGTACCGTACTGTACCCGACTGTATCTTACCGTATTGTACCGTACCCCCCCCCCCCCCCCCCCCTCTCTCTCTCTCTCTCTCTCTCTCTCTCCCCCTGTGCAGCTGACCCCCCCCCCTTCCCTCTTGTAACCTCAGAACTTGGTGATGATAATGACACATTGGTCTACAGAGGATTGCGCAATAGGTATTGCGAAATAACCATACAAACACAAACTGTACGGTAAATATGCATTTTGAAAACATGAAATGTTGACAGCGCAAAGCGTCCAGGTTAGTCTGTCCTGGTGTGTGTGTTTATGAGAGGTGTTGTCAGATATTGTAAATGTAGATACAGTTTGAAGTGTGTCAAGTGTGTCTCACCATTGGAATGTTGGTTGCTTGAATGTAGGGATTTGATTTGAAATCCTGTCTGTAAAAGGAAGGCAGGCACTCTGGAGCGTCAGGTGCTTGGGGTGGTGTTCGCAGCTGGTGTGTCTGCTGCTGTGGTGTGCGCTCCACTTAAGAGTACATTTGAGCTGAGGGTGTTGGGGGGGGGGGAACCCTGTGGTGGTTGGAGATGCCCCAGTCCATTCTGCCACTCGAGTGGTTATAAACCAGCTGTCAGAAGATGCAAACAGTGGTGCCATGGAAACGTGCCGTTGCTGGCACAGGGTTTACCCTCTACACTCTGTCTCAGGCTTGTCCTTTTTTCCCCCTTGTGTTCTCTGAGAGAGAAGAACTACTACAGACAGACTGACATACGTGCATGTGTGCGTGCGAGCGAGAGTACTGAGTGAGTGTGTCTGTGCTGGTGGTGGCTGAGAATCATATAGTTGAGCTATATCCAAGGAGTGGAGTTTGCCATCCAAGGAGTGTGTGTGCAAAGTTTGGCATCGATAGGGCCAACGGTGGAGGAGTGCGACGTAACGGACAGACAGAGAGCTGGACAGCCAGCCAGCCGGTGGAACTTTTCATAGTAACTCTGCATGGATAGGGGTTCCGGAGTTAAGAGTAGGGCAAAAGTGTGACGTGACGGACAGACTGACTGACAGCCGGGGGAGCTTTGCATAGTAACTTGCGACCTGGGGTTTACTCTGTAAAGCAGGGGTCTTCGACAGGGGGTCCGCGACCCCTAGGGGGTCCGCGGAGGTACTGCAGGGGGTCCGTGAAATTATTGCTTAAAGAAAAAAATATATTTCAAAAAATGTTTTCTTTTTGTGCCATTTTTCACATTTGTTAAAAAATAAATCATGATTCTATCCATTTTGAATAGCTTGAATACATGATTACTATGCAATTGACAGATTGTTGATATTATTGACATTGGTTCTCAGTTAATAAGTAGTATGTTTAGAAATGGTAGTGGTACGGCCCACCCTGCTCGCAGTAACTTGTACATGTTTAAAATAAAAAATATGTCGTAGCCCGACCCCCCCACCCTACGAGGTGGTAGGGGGTCCCTACTCCATCTCCCCGTCAGTTTGGGGGTCCCCGGCCTGAAAACGTTGAAGACCCCTGCTGTAAAGTGTTACTCTATCAAGTTGGGAAAGAACAATAATGTGTTGCCTATAGCAACCACACTAAAAATAATACTGGATAACAAGAGAGCACTCTATCAAACAAATCTGAGACGTACACATACACATGTACTGTATGCTCGTCCCATCAAGCCAGAGTTGAACTGCCTTTCAACAACACGACGTGCAGAGAAATGTATGGGTGTTTTATTTTCCTAGGCACTGGTTAAAACGGTATGTTGCTGGCTTTAGCAGTGGACGAGCAGGGGGAATTTATATCGGCCATATACAGTAGTTGCCTTTTGCGATATTGATGTCATGCATGTTCGTATATCCAGACGATACGATAGCATTATATAGTCCAGCCCTAGTCCTTTGCCAAGCCATCCTCAAGCTAAACCTTACCTGTGATGGGAGCGTCCACCTCCAGCATGCACTTTTCCTGGCGGAGGATGTTGGCCCCGTCGTTGATTATCTTGAGGGCCACCTCTTCCTCTACCCTGCCCTCCTTGACCAGGTGGTTACGGAGGACCTCTGGATTGGGCTTGCCATCCTCAAACAGCTCCTTTAAGGTCAGCTTTTGCTGGGGAGGGTATGGCACAGCTATGGGAGAAAAGGAAATTCACACAAACATCTCAATTACAGCAAATCATAATTCTTTCATTTCAACCATTCCTTTTCCTTCATTATAATTCTATTGGGGGTTGTGGGTTTTGTATACAGTTTATGCATGGTGCTTGCATATTAAGTGACGGTGTACAAATCCATCAATGTACAGTATGTTGGGGGGGGGGGGTCTGTACACAGAGATAGAGCAGCGTGTGTAGCGGAGCGGCCACATTTTGACTGGAGTGAGGTCGGAGCGGACTTTGAGGCGAGGTCCATCCTTTACTCCTAGCCTGCCTGGTGCCACACCTACCACATGATAAGCATCTCATGGTCAGACACGACACAAAGATGTCCCCAATCTAAGATCCCACACTTGATTCTGAACTGATAGCTGTCATTCAATTGTCTCTGTAACCCGGAAAGTCTGGTTGTTAATTCCTTGAGTCAGTTATGTTTATAATATATCACTATTCACCCACCAGTCAATCAAAGGGTACAATTTGAAATTCAAGCATTGCTTTTTGCTGCCCCAGTGCCCCACACTTGAATGGGGTGAATTAGCCCACAGGATTTATTATTATAAAATTGACACTTGCATGGCGTGTGTTTTGCAACATTGTTCGTTGTCCATGGTGCAAACTACACCCACACGGTGGTCAAATCAAGGTGAGTGACGGAGGCACTGAGCGGTTGCGAATGGAATCTCTTTGAGCGGGGAGCGGGACAACTGCCTCATGAGTGCGGAGCAGCATTTCTTCCTGCTCATCAGCTCTGCACAGAGAGCACATGCACATACAAATAGGATTGAATTTAGAATTTTCTACCAGTGCTAATACACCGACTAGATCAAGGGTCTTAAACAGGGGGTCCGGGACCCCTAGGGGGTCCTCAGAGTTACTACAGGGGGTCCTCCAAGCCTTTAACCTTTATATTAACAATTTGAACCCTAGCGTCCATATTCTGAGAACTTTAGAGCTTTGGTGTAGAGGGGAAAAAGAGCCGACTAAGTACAGAATGAAAGGTCAAGTTTATTAAGTATTGACGCTTCAAATGGTTAAATATCTGAAAACACAAATTGACATGAATCCAAAATAAACTGATGATTGTGCTGTCAAACGATGAAACTATATGGAATCTATGATAAGGTTGTGGGGGTCCCTGCTTTGTCTCTCTCTGAACTAAGGCCTGGACCCTTCTCCTCTCAACTAAGGTCCTTGGCCTGAAAACGTTGAAGACCCCTGCACTAGGTGATATTTTTTGAGTGCAGAGTGAAGAGCAAAGCGAAAGGGTTCTGAAGGGACACCAAAATTAAGTTCACTGGAGAGACGGAGGTAGACGGTGATATAATAATGCCATGAGAGATACTTGACAAAAAAGTAAGCTCTGCTCACCTCAATTGAACCCCCTCTCAACAATCATTTTGCAGCCACATAGAGGCTGCCAGCTGAAAACACTGAAGGGCGCAAGTTGTGAACACAACACGTGATGACAGAACTAAAGCCTTAAGTGTTTTTATTCGAGCCACTGTCGTCATGTCTCACCTGACACCTAGACACAGGATCTGACACAAATTTTGACTTGATGGTCAAGATTCATTTATCCCCTGAGCAAGCAGGCAGGATATATTAGCTCAATGGTAAAAATGTCAGAACTTGTGCAGGAAACCGGGTTCAAATTCAGGGTAGAAAGTTAGAGCTTTAATCGAACCAAAGAAAACCCTTGATTGTGTAGCAAGGTACTTGTATAAGATAAGATACTCTCAGTGACCTTGTGCCCTCAGATGCCACTTGTGCCTGGGGTGGGTGGGGTACTGGGGTTGCACTGTAGCCTCACAGCAAGAGGGGATCTGGGCTTTTCTGGTGGAGTTTATGTTCTACCATATGAGTTGTGAGTTTCGTTCCACACCAAACGACATGAATGTTAGCAATATACCATGCCAAATGATAACTATTGTGTATAGAGCAGTGAAGTTTGAAGTCATTTACCCATCCTACCTGGTATAGACTTGTTTCATATCGCATCTTATAAGAACTGTGTTCCAAACATAAACAAATGATCTAAGAGGTTTGAATCATAATGGATATGAAGAATCAACTGATGGTGAGAAAACGCTAATGTTACTGTCGCCGAATTAGTTACATTTTTGCTAGAAACAGGCTTTATCAAATATGAGTGACTGACTATCATAAACCATACCTCCCCGACAATATCACGCAGACCGTTTGTTTGTTTCTGGACCACAATGCTTATATGAGACGATTTTAAGATGACCTTATGTTATTCTACATAGAGATATTACTTCCATGAACTGGGGGATGAGCGAGTCACCACATGACTTCACTGCTCTATTATTTAAAATAATTAAATCATCCCAGTGCTTGCCACTGCCGTTGCTTTCTATTGGCTCAACTGCCAGTGAGGAACTCCCACCAAGAGAAGTAGCACCTCCGTCCTACTCGTCCTACTCCACTTGTTAAATATTCCCCACTGACAGGTGCTGCCCCAGCAGTGACAAGGATCACCATCCACACCCTGCTTCCCTCCCACGAATAGATGCTTGAAAAGCTTGATGCAATGCAGTGGATTTCAGAATCATTCTAATTTAGGTGGAGTCCACACCACAACTATGATGATAACAGCAGTTGCAGTAGTAACAATATCACAATATTGTTGGGAATCTCACCCTTACTTTCACCCTAGTCCGGGGGTCTTCAACAGGGGGTCCTCAGAGTTACTACAGGGGGTCCCCAAATCTTTGTGACTTTTTCCCTCCTTTTTTATATTAACCACTTGAACCCTAGCGTCCATATTCTGAGAACTTTAGCCAAAAATAGCAGATCTACAAGCTTGTAGATCGGCTATTTTCGTCTAAGAAGTTTGGTGTAGAGGGGAAAAAGAGCAGACTAAGTCAAGTTAGGCATGACCTAAGTTTTCTGTAAAAAGTCAAATATTATTCAAAAGTTATAAAAACAAATATGTTGCTTCATGCTGTACATGTACTGTAATACACAAAAATGTGTTCCCGGCCTGAATGGGTTAAGTATTGACGGTGTGGTTAAATAACTGAAAACACAAATTGACATGAATCCAAAATACACAGATGATTGTGCTGTCAAACGATGAAACTATATGGTATCTATGGGTTGCTCGTCACTTTTCATCACTAAACCATAGTCTTGTGGGGCCGTTCTTAGCCCAAGTAATGTTTTTCGTGCAAAACAGATGCTTGCAATGGATTCCGAATTAGGGATCGACCGATTATCGAAACGGGCGATAATCGACTCACGACTTATCGATATCGAAATCGAACATGAAAATCCCATATCAGTCGACCCCTATTCAGAATCATGAAAAACCCCTAGTCAGACCCCTCATATGCTACTTGAAGCAGATTAATTTTTAGCTTTTTTCCCCTGTATAGTAAAGTTAATGGGACACCAACTCTAGCGGCTGATAGTGATAACACCAATTTAGCTGTGTCTCAGAAAGGGTTATCATACCAAAATATAATCAACAGATATAGAGCTTTTCAAAAATGCATGGTAACCTTTGCCACCTTTCGGATACCGACATCTCGTATGGCCCATGGACTATTGTGTGCAACAACACTTTCAGTGCAACAGGAGATCAATGATCATACTGCTTAGTGCTCCTTCATTTTGTAGGGCAGCACAGATTGAGGTCTGACTCGCAATGGGAACCCAAAGCAACAGTTCCGACTTCCTCTGTGTGATCAGGACAAGCTGTCATGCACCGACTGGTGGTGGTATAAATAAAACAGTAAGGCGCTCCTGGGGCCTACGAGGCGAGGCTAGAGAGAAGTAGTGCTGTAAGCTGAGGTACGAGCCTTAAGAACAGATTAGGCAAAGCCTCTATTAGCCGTGGCTTCCAGGTTCAGGGGCCATTTACTTAAAAAGCCTTGACACACTGAAAGGCAAGCAACCAGTAGCAGTGCATGATACAATAGGCCCACCTTCTTCCCAAGAACAGATGAAACAGAGATAGAGAGAAGTGAACATTTAGGACAGCATATGAGTCAGAATGGCAGGAAACTCACCTTTAACCACAATGCACACATTGCACAGTGTAATCATGGTTAGAGAATCATTTTCTCAGAAACAGAAACTATAGTTGGCATTTGTCAACCTGTGATAGTGGTTGGTATATGTCTGACCAACTATGCCTGCCAGAGACAACTGACCAGAGAGTTGTCAGGTTAAGTTAGGGTCAGAGTAGGCCTGTCACAATTTATTACATAATCAGTAATCAGTGATCACCTGATCAAAATTATATGAGCTCAGCTATTGACAGCTAAATTATTTAGCACTTTGCACAATCATTAGATCATTTCCAGTCACTCTGGTTAAGGGATCTGGTCAGAGCAGCTATGGCAGCTTTCGCTTGCATGAGCAAAGGCAGAAAATGTCTGGTC
Organism: Nannobrachium achirus; assembly: GCF_963921795.1. NCBI lineage: Eukaryota > Metazoa > Chordata > Actinopteri > Myctophiformes > Myctophidae > Nannobrachium > Nannobrachium achirus. The sequence goes on along the minus strand of NC_137832.1, from coordinate 29,726,980 downwards.
AAGCACATCACAAAAACTGTTGCCACAAGCCTTGGTCAATTTAAGTAGCTGCACCTTGAATTAATGGATGAGTTTGGTGATAAAATGAAAGAGCACATCAGCACATGACACAACAACAGCACATAATATCACAGAGGATAAAAACATGTGGTCTGACAGAAAGACCAACACACAAAAAACAAATCAAAAGTAATCAAATGAAACATTTCTACTACCACAGCGGCCATAAAGATGGGTCCACCTTGTCTAACAAATAAGCATTAATGTTTGATGGCTGCTTCTTAATGACAGACAAGCATCAGGGGCCAAAGCTGAGGGACTGCACTGACACCCACATTGTCTGTCTGTCTGGCATGACAACAAACACCCAAAGCAACAAAGACAGTCCACCTCAGTAGTGTTCTGGATCATGATATGAGCCGGTGTCTAGGATGCGTTCTCTTTTGTATCAAAGTCGACACAATAGGATAATAAGATTGAATTACAAAGATGCAGGGTGTAGATGAGTGGTGGTGGTGTGTGAGTGTGTGTGTGTGGGGATAATCGCGATAGTCGATGAATCATGAATTCTAATTGAGATTGCTCTAAGTCTCTTTGAATGCAGCCTATTACACTCACCAGAAATGAACATCCAGGCCCCAGGCACATGAGTTGTCTCTGTTAGTTTGTTTTGTGTGGCAGTACCACACAATTACCTTCTGGGTTCCAGAAACATCACGTCCTTCCTGATCCAAGTCATTGTGAAATGAACTATAGCCATCCCAATGAGTATGCGTATAGCTTTGCCATGGCCTTGATTTTTATTTTATTCTTTTGGTAACAGATCTGCAGAGCTGGGAGAGGACATCAAATCAAACTGGCAACGTTGCTGAGCTGCACAGGTCATCACATTATAGTGAGCTTCCCCATTGCCTTGCAAACTGGAAATAACATTTATCTTAAGACTCGGGTCCAGCTAGGTGGCATCAGCTCGGTATCATAATCGTTCCTGCTTCTCTATGGCCTCTTTACCTCCAGTCTCTCAACAACAACTGTGTGTCTACACTTTCCTGTAGACGATTTTAGAAACACCTTCTAAAACCAAACCTAAGATTTTCTGAAAACCTTCAAATGTAAAATAAATTATGTTGCAATATGTATAGGTTGCAACAAGTCTAAATGGGCTAATCTCCCTTTCTCTCACTTAATTCTATTCAATGTTTAAATTGCCACAGCAATAGTCTCTGTCTCTCTCTGCTGGGCCTTGGGCACATCACTTGGGAGATTCTTTCCACAATTAACTCACCCTCTCCCTCCTGGCTCACACTTCAGCATTCCAATCCCCTACCATAGGGCACATATCTCACTCGTTTAGTCCTTGCTTGATGCTATTAAGTGCTACTGCCCTTCTACAGGGGAGGAAGATGACACACTGTGTTGACATGGACAGTGAGGGTCTTCCCAATGGAGCCGGGTCAGCCTTGGCATTCCTTGGCGTGGCTGCACTCAGGGGCGTCACAAGGGGGAGAAAGTGGGACTGAGTTACTAAGGTCCAAGGTGATGGGACCTTCATTATTTTATACTTTAGCTATTGAAAAATAGCAGATACACAAGCTCACAGCGTGGCACCGAGTGCTGCGCTGCGAGTTTGTAGATCTGCTATTTTTGAAAAGTCGTGAAAATGTGTGCAAATCTTTGAATATATGTATTATTAAGTGAACATTTCTAACTCAAATTTTGCTTCTGGGGGCTCCCTGGAACTAAATATTTTGAGATGGGGGTCTGTGGCCAAATACATATCATTTTGGGGGTCCTTCACATGAAAAGGTTTGAGCACCACTGGAAATAGGTTTTTCAAAAAACTGAAATATTTGAAATATTCAAAGACTTGCACAAAATGTTCACGATTTTTCAAAAATAGCAGATCTCCAAGCTCGCAGCACAACACCGGGAGCTTGTATATCTGCTATTTTTCAATAGTTAAAGCACAAAATAATGCATTCCCAGTCTAAATGGGTTAAACCCCTCCCCCCTATGAAGAACATTCATAGGGGGGCCACAGTGAATCCTTGTACCCAGGGCCCAGAATTTGGTGTGACACCCCTGGCTGCACTGCCCCATCTTATCCTGGACATACTCACAGGAGATCCCGTCTGTCGGTGAGTGTCTGTCTTCTCGACAGTAACAATAACAACAACACTGTGGAGAATCACTGCCTGCCATGCAGCAGCGATCCAGTTATGGTCTGTCGCTAAGGTACAAGATGCCAACCCAACGCAATGATAATAAAGTCAAGATCTGAGTTGATCTGATAGGAATTCCAGTCAGTTATAAGGAATACATCTATCTATTAAGATTTTAACTACAGGTCCACAGAAGAGCAGATGGGTGGGTCAAAACAGAACAATCATTTACTGTGCTTGACACACTTCTCCAATCTCATCCATGGTGCTGTGAGTGGTGAGAGAGGAAACTACAGCATTATACACTTTTTTGACATGGTTGTGAATTCCCCCTTGATTCAGACATTCACCTTTGTTCACAAAACACAGCATTTTCTCCTAATGACAGCAGTTTTGTCATCACCACATAAGCATCCCTAACAAGCTTGACTGAAACACAAACCATTAGGGGAAGCCCTGAGGGTTTATCTCTGCTGGAGTAATAACAGCTCAACAGCAGATTTAATCGCTCACTGTTCATAATTTAAATGACCAACTGCCACATTTCCATAAAACGATAAAACGAAATCCTATTACATCAAACACCACTTAACAGCTTAATGTCTCAACCTAACAAGTTCATGTTATCGCAAAAGCCACAGGTGGTTTTTCAATTAATATGCAAATCTAGCTAGTGGGCAGTAGGGACGGGACAATAATTGTTATTATAGTGATATAAAACATTCAGGATAATCACAGAGATGTATTCTAGGGATATTTAGATTATCGCCATATATAGTAAATCGCAGTCTTGGACACAATAATCGTGACATGAAATGTTCGTATCGTCCCATCCTGGTGGGCAGTGTCAGAGACAAACTGGATGCATGTGCACAAAATGTTCACCACACTCACCTTTTATCAACCGCTCCGTGGTCGACTGTTTTTCTTGTTTGTCTTTGTCCTTCCCTGACATGTTGGCTCCGTCTGAAGTCTAGATTTATATCAGAATATTGTTCAGTGAACTTGCTGGGTGCCAGCTAGCGCATCAATTCGGCCGTCTATTCCGTTTCGAGTCGCTGTCACTTTGTCTTTTTTAAATAACAGCTAAAGGTTGGCCAACCAACGAGCAGCCTGCCGTTGGCTGGATCAACTATCAGGTTGTCAACCTTGTTGCAACATTTACGTCGGTGACAATTAAGAACAAAATCGTTAAGGGCCTCAAATCAATGAGGTGAAATTAAAAAACACGTACAAAAAAGGGGTGGGGGGAAAAAAGAGGAGAAAAAAAACACATGAAAAATAAAAAGATCCACCAATTCGCTGTGAGGTTGGTTGCCAGGTACGTGCATCAAATACCTGGATATTATTGGCGAGCAGCTAACGGTATAGCTGCAGCTAATCCGATTTCTTACTCCTTTTCAGCTAGTTAGCCAGCTAGCGAAGAGGCTAGCAGGCTAAAAATGTTAGCAGTCAAACTGGGAAACAACCGCAGCCCGAATTCTGGCGTCTCATTTTCCAACCTGCTGCTCAGTTAACATGAAAAAAATAAGAAACGCGTCCAATGCCGCGATGACACTTGGGTTTGCACTTTGCATGCACCGACGCCTACTCCGCCGCTGTGAACAGAGCGCGTTGACCGTATGTATCCCCTCGGATTAAACTCTAATCTGACAGGGAGCGCAGGCAGAACAGGCGGATTTCCTACAACATGGTGGAGCCGATGTGACGTAGCTATGGAAACGTAACACGTGTAGAAGGTTGGGGTGCATTCAACACAACACTCGGTTTACTACTTTGAAGGCAGTGGTGGAAAAAGTACTCAAAATTGCAATATGGAAATACTCTGTTACAATAAATAAAAAAAAATAAAAAAACGGAATTCACAATAATGAACTTGAGTAAAAGTACAAAGGTATTGTATTGGCATCAAAATGTAGGCTATTTAAAGGAGTAGTTCACCCCCATTTTGTCTATTGATTAGTCATGCCATGGAGACTTGAGTTCAATAATATTTTTTGTATTCGTCACAGAAAATGTACCGGTGTTCGGCATCTGATTCTCACCCAAATGCATTTGGGTCCCCATCCAGAATCAATGGTGGTACATTTACTAGAATCAATGTTTTGTCTTGAATGCGACAAATACAAAAAATATTATTGAACTCAAGTCTCCATGGCATGACTAATCAATAGAAAAAAAGTCATTTTGGGGTTGAACTACTCTTTAAAAAGTACCAAAAGTAATAGTACTCATTATGCTATGCAGAATGTCCCATTTCAAGTTTTCAACATCTTAATTGATATGGTTGAAGTGTTTTATAATAGGCCTAATAATCAAAATCTACAACTATTAACAAAAGTGTTCAAATAAATGTAGTGGAGTAAAAGTACAATATCTTTTTTGAAAATAGCAGATCTACAAGCTCAAAATGCGTAGCACATCGCGACGCATTGTGTAGATCAGATATTTTAAATGGCCAAAATTGATATGGCTTAAGTGTTTTGTAATAATAAATAATCAAAATCTGCAAAGTAGGCCTAACTAGTTTTCAAATAAATGCAGTGGAATACAAGTACAATATTTGGATGCGAGATGTAGTGGAGTAGAAGTAAATTAAAGTATTGGAAATACTCCAAAGCACAAATATCTCAAAACTGTACCTTAACAGTAAATATACTTACTGCACCACTGTTGCAAAGGCACCTGGCTTCTTACATCAGATTGTGTAGAATCAATCTTGGATGAATGCAAGTGCCTTTTCCTCAAATGTCTGCGCATGAAAAGAGGGAAAATTCACCTGTTGCTTTTTTGGGGTAGGATTTTAGTTTACACAAAAAGCTATCCCATTTTATTGGAATACTTACATTACTGTGTACATAACACCCCACATCCACTAGGTGCCGCTCTTGTTTCACCTTAAGTAAGCGTGTGACCACAGACGTAAGCATTCATACATAAAAGCCATCTGAAGGTGCCCCTATGAGATGCCCACAATAAAGGAGAAAAACAGACAAAATAAAACTAAATACAAAAACTTAAGTTTTATTTATTGAATTTGAAAATAGCCTTAACTCCACTTAAACATTCATTATACGTAAATTCCTACATTACACTGAAAATGTCACCAACCACATATAAAACCAGGAATACAGGGGTTCAGCTCAAAACCTAAACAAAAAGTGTTAAGAGGAGGCCATGCACACAATAATTGTTGTTAGTTGTTAGAAATGCTGGTTTATTGACATTGATACTTTAACTTATGCAGGCGTGTATATATGTTTTACTTGCCAACAAAGCAGTCTTTGCTCAGTCTGTGGTCCTCTTCTTCCCATAGACTATAGTCACATGGCAGCCATTTTGCTATTACTCCACCCACCTCCAAAAGAATAATAATAAAAAATGGCCATCACGTGAATATGGTCATTGAGGGAAACACTTTAACTTCAATCAATATGATATGAAACATAATCTAGGGAGGGAGCCCCTATTGCCCATCTTGAAACATGCACAAATCTTAAAAACCCTCTGCCCCAGACAAACGTCAGTACAATATAGAAAGAATGGAAGAAAACCACAAGCACCAGTAGGCACACATCCTGAGGGCCCGTCTCTCTGACTGGCACATGTTCTACAGCAGCACTCAACTCTGGCTTCCAGCCAAATGCAAATCCAGGCTTTCAGGACATGAGACAAGTCAAACTTCAAAGCTCAATCTTGTACCTTCTGGCATCTTGTCAAATCAACTGCAGTAGGACGGGAAAAGAGCTAATGTTGATTTACTGCCAGGGGGGAATGGGAGTGTATGTGGGATTGGAGTGTCAATGTCAGATCTGGATGGTGTGGAGGGTGCAGCGTTATTTACGGGAGATTTGGGGGGGACAGAGCTGTCAGATCAAGTCAGTGTGCTGTATACACAAACAGAGAGGCCTGGATTAGAATCAGGATGCCTGTCCTCGACAGTGTGATCAACATCAGTTTCAAGTGTAGGCACTCATGGCTCTTCAACAGTGCACAGAGACAGTAGTCGCAGAATAGTGATGTTTTCCCCCTATATCGCAAAATAGTCAAATTTAAGATATAGAACCACCCACGCTAAGTGACTATTTTTGTGAGATTTGACTGGCATGTAGTCTACAAACTCAACGCTATTGAATTTTAATGGTGGCTTAATATGACAATTATTACTGTAGCTCCACATTACTAATGTGGATCCATTAATCTGTTACAAACAATACCTTCTTCACAGCAGATATGATGGGAAAATATAGTCAATTATCTAATCAAATGTCACACTTGTATTTTATAAAAAAGGATTATGGCAGAAAATATTGAACAAAACAGTGACATTGGAAAGTCTTTGGTGCAGAGCCATTGTGATAGGAAAGGTAAGAGGTTCAAAGAGATTTGTTGGCATAACTGTATCCCAGTTGGACGTTCAAGACAATGGACATCATAAAAGGAGTGTTTGCATTACAACAGGAACCTGTGACAAAACACAGAAGAAATGTACAACAGTATATGGCTATACATCAAAGATCCTTCATTTTTAGGCAAGGCACATGATTTATACTTGGTTGAACCACTGTCACAAACCGAAAACAGAAGATCTACTATATCACGCATCACACTGCAATGCATTGTGAGCTTGTAGATTTGTATTTGAAGATTGTATTTTCTGTGCGCGACACGGTGCACATGCGCAACCAAGTATAACTCAAACTTAAGGCCTGTTCTTCCGTTGTGTATTTATTGGAGTGCTTCTACACAACTCACCCTCCTTCCTTCAACATCCAAGCTGTGCTTTCTTCTTCCATATCTGCCTTGAGATAAGGACCAGGAGCAATGTTTGGTCCTCTTGAACGAGGCAAATCTGCACACTCTTTAAACTCTTGTCCATAGAAGAGATGCTCTACCAAAAGCCCTTGTGTACACAGAACAATGTTAATCAGTCTATCCTGTAAAAGCATTAACATAACTCCATTAGTACACTATTGTAAAATATTATTGAAATTTAAATATTTCTATGTACCTTTTGGATTCTTCCCCCCTCACTCACTCCCTCCAAAACAAAACAAAGAAAAAAAACAGCACAGATGCAGTTTTGCCACAACATAATCTGGGAGATATTTGTTTATCAAAACTGCACAGTAATTAAGGTCTCTCTTTGTTTGCATATATTTTACCAGTCAAATTTACTAAGCTCCAACTGGAAAACTGAAGAAAATAAACTCTTTTGAACGACTGAAGTCTTCCTTAGACAGCATAGTCACAGGAGCATGTAGTGTCCTGGTAACACGAGGGAGATGATAGACTGAAACTGAGGGGCATGCACAGCCAAGGGTGCTGCCCAATGACAAAAAAAAAAGTGCTGAGAAGTTAATCTAGTGTGAGATGCCAAGTCCCAGAACAGTGTTCCATTGACGGACACCTGGTTCACTACAGCCTATTGTTAGCCCCTTCCACTGAAGGGATTCAGGCCAGCAGAGTGAGTCAGACTGGGTCAGGTCCATATGTTAGACGATGGGAGTATTTTGTGGCAAGAAAGAAGGAACAAGAATCCAGAGAGATGATCTGTTTCACTGAACATGACCAGACCAGCCGGTGTTAAATGTCGGGCTCTCTTGTATTGCGTGACGTGTCGTATTCCTTTGAAAAGCTGACACGTGGATGATGATAGTATCCAGAGGAGTTCCAGAGGCGTTCCGGTGGGTATTAAGAGTCCACGATACGCGTTGCCTCCTCTCAACAGCCACCCGTTTCTTTTTCTTTCTTTTTACTGCATGATGAAGCCAGGCTGTGCAGCCATGCGTGGCGGGGGCCTTTGTGGCAGAGCAGGGGGGTACTGAGACAGGAAGGGATTGGGATAGCCAGAACTGGCATTGGGGAACTGCTGTCCTGCTCTGGGAGGGATTGGCGGGTAAGGAGTAGCCGCGTAAAATATTGGAGGCTGAGGCTGGGGCTGCGGCGACGAGGTTGTGGTAAATGGAGGCGGGCTTGGGGCATGTTGCGATGGAGGAAGCGGGGGTTTCCTCCGGGGATGAGGGATTGGAGAATTGCCATCGCCGGGTACCTCCGGGAGGAGGGGTAAAGGCCGGGATATTGCGTCCTGTGGGCGGGCACTGCTAGAAGGAGGGGCCTGGGGGAGCCGCTGGCCTTTTAGCACCATCTCCTGCAGCTTTTCAATCTTCACCCGCCGCAAGTGGGCCAGATTCCTGTTGCTCTGGTAGGCATCAATGAACGTGTCCAGGGTCACATCACCATCAAGGAAGGAGTCTGCCATATTCTGTGGACAGAGATGGGGGAAAAAGGATTTAGAAACAAATAAATGTTTAAATACTTTCACAAAGTAAAAATCACACTCGTGTGAACTGAGCGGTGGTGTGTGTGTGTGTGTGTGTGTGTGTGTGTGTGTGTGTGTGTGTGTGTGTGTGTGCAACAGCGCCCCTCCCTTAACATGTGTGGTCAGAAAAGGTTACTGCAGGCTACAGACAGACAGACAGACAGACACGGAGACAGACAGACAGACAGACCCACACACACGGCCACGTATAGGAGCGTTGTGACCACCGCTCAAAAATAAATAAATAGAAGTGACGCTGTAGTATGCTTCTGCCAACCAGTTGATGTCTACACGGCCAGAATCATAATTTGTATACATTATGTATATGTATTGAAGACTTTGAAGGAAGAGTTGCAACTTTGAACGTTTGTGTGGTGCTGTGTATGGGCTAGGGGTGTCTTCAAAAATTCGACGAATCGACGCGTCGTTTTAAGCCCCCGGAATCGACGCCAATTGTTTGAGTCGAGCCGTCAAAAATATATTATTTTTTATCACACCGGTGCGGTATGAGAGCGCTGGACTGTCATGTTCTTCCTATTTAGTCCATACTTCCTACTGCTTGCAACTAGACTTAAAAATAAAACCAGTTCACGTGATTTGAAAGTTGCCTTGATCATATAACAAGGTGCTCTTATTTTGAAGTTAACCGCTTTGAGAGGAAATGCGTCGACTTGTTGTTATTCTACTTGTTAATGCTGACCAAGAAGCAGCAGCGCGATGCGCTTTCACTTTCACTCACTGCCGCTGACTCGCTGAGTGTGGCTCTGTGGTGGTGGTCTAAGGCAGAGGACTGCGGTGGAGTAGAGGACTTCTTAAAAAGTTTTAGATTATGACAATTTGCTTGCATTGTGATGCAGCCGTGTGCCGCTCTGCATCGACGCAGTGATGTTACATTATTGTTACCTTTAGCCTACTTTGGTGTTGTTTTTCCTCCAGAAGGAACAGGGCTAAATCGTTAGCATGCTAGCGCTTTAGCCCTGTTCCTTTAGCCTTGGAGAGGCATACAATCATTACAACCAGGCAGTTTTCAAAGCAGAGAATCCACCAATCATAGTGGTTTACAACAGCTGTTGTACCGGTACTCTATCAATGCGTCGCGGTCGCGCCTCCTCTCCAGTCATTAAAGCACAACTTTTTTTTTTTTTACACAAACGATTCGTCGACGCGTCGGATTAACCCCCGCGACTCGAATCGACTTGATAAATCCTGAGTCGAAGACAGCCCTAGTATGGGCAGAAGTTAAAGTAGTTTTTGAGATACCCAATAGCATCATGCAATTCCAATTTGGGGATGACTGAATGCAGCATTCATGATGTGTTGCGTTTCTGTGAAAGAAAATTGTATAACTAATTACATGTAGCCAGTATAAAATATCAAACCCGTTTGACCGTCATTATCACATGGCTTACGAGATCATTTGTACCTAATTTGGAGAGAGAGAAAAAAATCTGAATGATATATTTTCATCAGATGACTCAGATGAGTTTACTCAAAGTCAACATGTCATCCCACAAGGAAGCCCTAACACGCTGTGAATAATGCAAGCCTCTGTAATACAAAAAACATATTTCAGGCAGGCATGGGCCACATGTGACGTGCGGTGGAAGATGGCAGTACAGTTCTTACCTCCGTCTCTTCCTCTATTTTGGCTCCCTCTGCCTGCAGTAGAGCCAGCAGAGTATCCAGAGAAGTGTTTCCTGACTTGTGGTCTGTGAAGGGACAAGACAGAAATCCTTTACACATGTTATAACATAAGCTAAAACGTAACTAGGTGCTAACCCTACTTTCAGGACCACAATGGAAACAGCCCCTGTACCTTTTGTGTTATGCTTTGAACAATCATTGTAAACCGCACCTCTGTCAATTTGTAAACTGTTAACAAAGAAAGTATTCAATCAATCTAAATAAATTAATACAGTACTTGACTTTGAAATAAAGTAACTAAGGCAAGCTGAAATGAAGTATACAGTCAGTAGTAATGGGATAGAAATTCACTAGAAATTGCATGTTTAGCCCCATAACAAACACATCTTTCAAAATGGCAGCCATGTTTGTTTGTTTTGTTTGAATTTGAAGGCTTCTATCTCATGAATGCCTGAACGGATTTCCAAGCGGATTCTTTTGTTTGAAAGCTGTGAAAAAGTAATACACATATGGTGCATGATCTAGGGGCGTGCACCATCCATGCACTAAAAACGTATCCGTGCACTAGAAATTTAGGAACGTGGCATCCTGGTACTTGGCGGCCATCTTGAAAAGGCAATGAATGAGTTAAATCGGTTGAGTCCAACTTTTACTTTATCTTCACTTGTCAAAAAGAACTGATTTCATGATTAGTGTTTCATTATGGTCGTAAAGGTGTTTTTCCCGTGTGCTTGAGGCCCCAGTGAGTCAACTATAGCTGAATTGGTAAGTGTGCACGCACACACAGCGGAGTGTATTCTTAGTTCTACTGGGAGTGAGCATGCAAAGTTTGATGCCAAGTGTAGTGATGGCAACTATTGTTCATTTTGTTCCTATGCACAAGTTTTAAATAATCTGTTCTCCATTCAGCACTTCAGGTTCCACAATCCTAATGTAGTTCAGCCCAATGGCGAAATGAATGTACCGGTATGTGTATATAGCTCATATCCACATATGTGGCCTATTGATTGAATACTTTATTGGAAGTTTAACATAGGAAAAAGTACATGACAGTTCACTGAAAAGGTCAACTAAAAGGATAAAGACCACAAGATAGTTTTTAGGCTTGTCTCTCTTCAGCCAGTCAAAATGTTGCATTTTGCAACTGACTGACTGAACCTCGAGTCACCAGTCTTTCAACATGGAGGAAATAAATGAACTACACAGTGCTTAATTTGTCAGTGAATAGGTGCCAGATCCCGGGCTGCACGCACACGCGGGCTGCACCCATTATTTATTTACCTTAATTTACGCACCAAGTATAACATTTGCAGCAATAAACACTGGTAGTTAATCTAGCAAATTGGAATGATCAATCTAAATAACTGGCATATTAAATGTACGTGTGTGTATAAGACTTGTCTATTGTGTGTCACTGTCACCTATGAAGCACCACCACAAAAACAAGAAAATCTAAAGTAAAGAAAAATGCTGCAGCCAAAAAGGTCTCTATTTGGAAGGATGAAAACATAAATGACCAAACAGCACTATTATGATTGACACGGAAGGTCCCGGATCCAATCAAATAGGTGACGGATCCAATAAAATAGGTGCCGGATCCAATCAAAGAGGTAAGGAAACATGTTCCCCTTGTTCCCCCTCAAATTAAGCACTGGAACTACATGAGATAACTTTTGAGGAAGGGACCAAGTTCATTCCTGCTTACCTAAAAGAACTAATCATTTTGAATTAATTACTTGCGAATCATTCGCTGCGGGAGATGTGGGCGTCTCGTCTAGAAGAGACCAACCACTGACACAGTCTGTCAACTTCTTCAAGCCATGTGGCGGAGGTCAGTTTAATCAGCTGAATGACTGCAAAAGGCACGTTGGGGTGAGTAGGCTATTTATCATGTTGTTCATCTCATCATTGCTAAGCAGCGTTGTTGAATCATGAAGCCCAAACACTTAAAGACATAATATGCCCTCTTTGTAGCTTAAGTTTGATTCAGATGATTGATTGAATACTTTATTAACAGTTTGCAAAGCACAGCAGCTGGTGCAGATGTTGGTTATGTGGATTTATAATAAATGTATGTGTATATTTATAGCTCATATCCACATATGTGGCGTATTGATTGAATACTTTATTGGAAGTTTACAGAGGAAAAAGTACAGGACAGTACAGTTCACTGCAAAGGTCAACTAAAAGGATAAAGACCACAAGATAGTTTTTAGGCTTGTACTCAATTGTACTTTTTTTTTTGCAATGTAAATTGAAAGAACCTACAAATGGCCCGGGACTCTACTTCTGGCACAATGCCTCTTTCCAGGGTAAAGTTCCTTGCAATTCCATACTGTATACAGGTATGTCTCTCTCACACTCTCTTCTGTAAGACTGTAACAACTAACAAGACAAGCCTCTACAAGCAAATCAGCAGCAGTCCTTCCACACAGAGCAGTGATTCTGTGGCTCAAAGCAAAGAGAATACGGAGTACAGACCCAGCCCATCATGAGATGGCCATTTAGTAAATGAATGCACGTCATCCTCCACTGAGGAGCAGAGAGGGGAGATTTGGCCTCTGTAACTGCATTTCTCTCCAGCCATCTCTCCAATGTTCTGTCTCCAACTGCCTTTCACTCTTTGTCTGTATGATTGCTTATTGCTCTCTCCATCTGTGTTGGATTGCCTTTGCCTAGTTTTCTCAATTCTTTTCTCTCCCTTTTCTCTAGGCCAGTCATCCCCCTCTCCCTCCCACCAGCCACTGTTGTTTCACCCTCGCCTGCCCTGGTAGTACAATGACCCAGTGTGGGTGCAGTCTTCGGGGGCAGGATGGTTGGTTATGGTGGGGGGTGGGGCACTGTCTGCCTTGCCACCCCAGCCTCCATAACTTCACAGAGTGTGAAAGAAGTTACTATGATGCATGGACCATTCATTTCTGGGGGCCGGCGTACTGTACTGTATGCGAGTCGTTGAAAGAGTCTTTTTTGGCTCAAAGCCAGCTTTCAGTACAGGATGTCTTTACATCTTGGTTATGCACATGAATGTAATACCAACATATTTTAACAGCCCACAAAACCGAATAGACATCAAGTGTGTTGTAGTACAAAAGAATAATGAATATTAATAACAGATGAATGAGTTGAGTGGCCCAGGCGTTTCATACTGGTTCAAATGTCGTAGATGTAGTGAACAGTTCTGTCTGTCATCAGACAGCCACACTCCTAGTGATGCTCACAGCAAATCCACAACTAGGACAGTGAGGGGGGGGTAGACAAACTGGGTAACCTACATTTTACAAAAGCCATCAACAACTGCCTGCCATGGCAGTCCAGCCACTATAATATTTTCTCAGAATGAACACTAAAGATCAAGCTCAAGGGGGGAAAAAAGCAGTGAGGCAAAATATACAAAACATATAGAGAATAAGCTCAGGTGCGCTTAACGAGAAAATAATCTAACTTTTTAATCACCACAGCTGGAGCCATGACAAACAAGGCAGATTGTTTGTGTGTTATTTTGAATTAGCTGCTTGGCAACCATTGCGTCAACCAAACTCATAAGTGTTACCGGTGCTCCATCTTACTCATACATGCTAGGGAATGCTGTAGAACACTACAGAGCTATGCAAGTAAATGGTAAAACAGCCTCTCTCTGGCCCCGTGTTTCTGTGGTACAAGCTGAATAAACCACCAGCATCACTGTATGCAACATCACTACAACATGAGCAGTATGGACGGTAGCCTCCCTTTTGTACACTTTTGTTGCTCTGCAAGGCAGTAAGTTGGGGGAGTCTAAAGGCCTGTCCAAAGTATCTCCGAAATGTTCGGTGAGTTGCAATTTCCGACGTGTAAATATCCGAACTCTCATTCAGTGTAATGCTTTTCAGAAGTCGCGAGTGACATCATTTTGTAGTCGAACCGGACCGTCCGGTTTCGGTCAAAGTATGGGCAGGCCTTTAACCGCTACATTATCTCTGAGGACCCGGGTATGTCTTATTGTTTATTTCACTGTAGCACAGACCTCTCAGTTTATTAAAGGAGTAGTTCACCCCCAAAATGACTTTTTTTCTATTGATTATTACTCATGCCATGGAGACTTGAGTTCAACAATATTTTTGTGTTTTTGTCACATTCCTAAGACAAAAATGTGATAACAATAAATGTACCCCCATTCGTTCCGGATGGTGACCCGTTTCGAAACAGGTCAGGTAAATTTACTCGAATCAAATTTTTGTCTTAGGAATGTGACAGAAACCAAAAAATATTATTGGACTCTTCATGGCATGAGTAATCAATAGAAAAAAAGTCATTTTGGGGGTGAACTACTCCTTTAAGAGCGGTACTGTACTTCAGTGGAGATCTAATTCTGGAACCTGTTTAACACCGACTATCAGAGATCAGTTCTAGCGACTGTCCTCCTGCAGAAACACGACCCAGCGCCTCCATCACTATGGCTACAGCTTATAACGGGAAACCAGGGAACTGGAGAAACAGGTTGGATATGTGTGTCAGACAGTGGAGGAACAAACAAACGACAGAGGGAAATTATTGCATAACACAGAAGTCTCCCATGACAGAATATTACAAAAGCACACACACAGTGCAACTGTTGGTGTCTGGTGAACTACTGACAGCTAATCAGAGTCTTGTATATCACCAATTGCTATAAATGGAAGAGGAATTTGCCTTATAATAATAGTATCGTTATATTAGGTGACTTGGAGTGTAGCGTTATGTGAACAGCTGTGGCTCTTTGAGATGAAAGCCAAAGACAAACAAACTAAGTCAAAAGAAGCAGTGTGTTCAAGATTCAGGATTCACTCACTCATATTAGGTACAAGCAGTGGTGTGGCATTTTTGCGCACACCTGTGCCTGCCACAACATACAACATGAGACAATAATAGTGATAATGCTGGATGTAATAAAATAGAATACAATTATAATAATGAAGATAAAGAAAATAAAGCTGTAGCAATAGCCACAACCACTTCATAGAAAATAAAGGTGGCAATAATAAAGGTAAAACCCCTTTACCACTGGGGAATGTGCAGAATATAGGGAATTTGGTATCTGAATTTATATAATTAACACAGATTCATGGAATGAATTGGTTCAAATTGTTCAACAAAGACCTGGGAGGTTGAAATGTCTAAAAAAAAAAAACATTAAAAAATCGCAAAACACAACACACGTGCATATCTCCTTTTATGTATCTCCATAAATGATGTTCCATGCTCATACAGACATACCGTGCTCATACGGACACTCATACATACACACAATGTCAGACTTATAGGAGCTGTTTGTACCGCTCAAAAAAAAAGAAGAATGTCCAATTATGTGTGTTTACATTGTGGGTTGTCCTTTTGACATTTTCCAAATATTTGGTTTAGTAAGGCATTTCTATGGAGACACTGGCAATTAGTCAGTCTGATTGAAATGCATACAACATTAATTTTAGTTTTGCATCTAGATTGTAAGCCCACTAGGTTGCTGGGCCACTCAAGACAACTTATTTATTGCATCATTAATTCATTATCCACTCACTCAAGATTTTCCTGCTTAATACTTGAAATATTCATCAGTACCTAGGGTGGACTTGCGGAGCTGGTAGGCCTCAAATCTTTCTTGCAGACAGCCGTAGCACTTGGTGAGTTGGTCCTTCTTATGTTCCAGCCTGGGCTGCAGGGCCAGGTTCTCCTCAGCCAGGTTCCGGTTACTGGCCAGAGTCATTTCCTTGGTCTGCTGGACCTCTTGCATCTAAAAACACACACAGTACAGGCTTGGTGGGACTGACTCTTGACAAGTTGTGTGGATGGAAAATGGACCCCAAGCATTGTGTTGTGTTGCCCCACAGCACTTGACAAAGTTGCTGTAGAACCGCTTACGGTTTTGCCATTATGATTGTACGTCTTGTGACAATCAAACAGGGTTATGATGATACTCCATACCATTTGATGGACGCACACGTGTCTATCTTTAAAAGGTACGAAAATCGCGGCAGTCAACCTCGAAAGTCGTCGTTCTTTAATGGCAGTAAAACAGCCCTAAATAGAGCTAATGTTGAATCATAATTGTTTCCTTTTAAATAGTGGGTGTTTTAACTGTATCAGCTTTCAAGTCTAGGGTATCAAACTCATTTGCACCCGATTTTCCTCAGATTAGTTTGCCTGTTCACTGTTGGACTTAAGAATATGTCGCCCTGGAGGCCTAAAGCACAAGAAATAACAGAAAAATCTAAGAACCTACCAAAAACATACTGTACAACAAATCACAGCATCAACTTGGAGTGGCTATAAACCTTTGTTCCCCATTACTGCTGCCATTCTTCAAGTCCCACCTTCAGCAGCATCTGAGTGCAACTAGCCTTTCTTTGCAAATTATGCAAAAAAGGGTTATGCAACAGACTCAGAAATTCATGGAAGAAGTTTGTGGTAACTCACTGCAACCCTAACCTGCCCGAGTCAGAGTAATTAATGTATTCAACACTGTGGCTCAGACTCAGAGGAAGCGGTACCTCGTCGGGATTTTCCTCATCTAAAAGTATATTCATTAATAACAATACAGGCCAACCCAATGACAAATGCCTGTGAGAGCTACACTCTCACAGGCTCTGGAGCTACACCCCAAAGCTGGGGCCCTTTAATGGGGCCATCTATCAGATTAACCACCAAACTCACGCATTCATACTTCTATTCACCTAAAAATGATTTTAAATTATTTGTATCCATCATAAATATACACTCCTCCATGAGCTGCTCCTTACATTATGATGCTCCCACATATTCTCACGCACGCACAAGCTACAGTAACTTTCCCCACAACCCACACTCTGCACATATTTTGGAGCACATATCTTCGAACGGGTAAGGTCTAGTGATCCTAGTTTAAGTGGCTAATGTTATAAAAGGAAAAAAGCATACAATTGAAACAATATGATGTTGAGATTCTCCTTTAAAATGATTTTATGCGCAATGTGTTACTATTGCAGTTGCATGGTCAAAATGTTTCAGGATATGAAAAAAATAACCTCTGTTCAATGCTGCTATCATTTGCCAAAAGCTTTGTTAAATATTTGTAAAAACCCACAGACAGACTTAATCACTCACTTCCCAAAATGTTCCGAAATAGCCAAAATAATGGATCTACACACTTACACAGGCTCATAAATCTGTTATTTTCACCACTTTTGTGCAAATTTATGTGAAATAAAAGCTGTTGAAATATGGAGATACAAGGGTTCTGCCGATGGCAACAATATGATATGAATGGTATGATTCCCTGACGTTTCCCCAAACCTCCCTAGTTTCTGAGGTTTCATCCCTGTAGCAGCCAACTGTGTAACTGTTGATATTTATATAAAGGACCATCATTTTAATTGCTGATACATAAAATGTAAATGTTATGTAAGTATATTTGCGCAAATTCAATATTTGGTTACAGCGTAGTAGTAGAAACAAAATGACTACAATATACCTCATCTAATGTATTAGGCATACTGAACTGGAAAGATGAAACGAGTCACTGGTAAGAATTGCATACAATCTAAAAGGCACTGAAAAAAAGAATAACATTTGCTGTGACTTCATTTGTATGTCAAATTGATTGAGTGGGAATAGGTTGAAAAGCTCTAAAAATACCACTGTGTGGCGTGGGTCTCTGATGATAGAGAAAAGGCTTAGTCTAAAATAGAATAAGTGAGGCACTTGTGGGCTGGATTAAGTGGGCCTTGTTTGTGGGTTTTGGATTCAAAACAAGAAAACAACATTGGTGCGAGAGAGAGGCAGCTAAGTCAGTCTACTACCACTGTGTCTAGCGTCATCATATCCTGAAGTGTCCAGCCTAGCAAGAAGAACTAAATCCCTCATTCACGTGCCCACTGTAGATACTGATCAGTACTTTGATTCACCTTGTGGTGCAACATGGACACATTGTCAGTGATGTAACCAGGGTCATGGGGTCAGGGTCAGGGCGACTGGTCTGTGAAGCCCCTACAGCCTACTTCAACAGGCCACCCATTCCTCTGACTTTGGGCTACCAGATCAGCATACTTGGCCCTTTTCCTTTCTTGAGCTTACTCCATCCGGTCTTCCCAGGGGACAGTTAGCTCAACCAACACGACCACCTGCTTGCTTACCATGGACAATCAAGACCATGTCTGGCTGGTGTGTGCAAGCTGCGATGATCCGATGGTCCGAGAATCCCAAGTTCCAACTAGGTCAACTAGGAGCTGCCAGTCCCTTGCTGGGTATTTTTTTGGTGGCTGAGGTTTCTCGAATTCTCGCCTACAATTGTACACTTGGTTGGGTGTAGCACGTGGTTGGTTGTAGCACCCATAACCGCAGGCTGGTTCTGTCAAACCAAAGCCTAACTAGAAAATGTGCTTCTCTGAGCACAGATCTCTGCCAGCCAGGCCAGGTAGCTGAGGTCAATCTTAGCCAATCAGGATGAAATATGAAAAATCTGACAGATCCGTCTTGATCACATGACTGATGACTATAGAGATAATGTGTTTACTTTGGGCAAAGTGTGTAGAGGTTTTGCAAAAAATCTACCTCCTTGTGGTGGCACTAGGCTGTCGTGAAAAAGGGCAGGGGTTTTTCCTTGGCCTCTAGGAAGTGTGCGTGCAAAGTTTTACGTGAATCGGCCAGTTATGGTGAATGAATGGGAAAAGGGAGCCTGATAATCGGCATTGAGCTGTGTTTCAATCACATACTGTACAGGTTGGCATAATGGGTGCTTGCACACCAAACCTCTCAAACAAGCAACAATATCTCTGCGGAGGTTCTCATGGTCTAACAGCAGTTGTGTTCCTTCCTTCTTTTCTTCTGTGCTCTAGCCACATTCTCTACAATATCGTTATTAATACACTATGTATGTTTCATGGAAACAAACTAATGCTTAAGGTGAGGCAGGATGATGCAGGTTTGTGGCAGTATGATACAGGTTTCATAAGTGGGTTTGTAGATGTAAGTTTTGCTGGCTCAAATTAAATTCCCTTGCTCAGCAGGGAAAAGTACTGGGGCGAGTGGTCCTTCTTATGTTCTACTACAGTGGACTTGACCTTGGAAAAAAGGTGTTTGACATTCCAATGCAAGCTGCTCAGCAGATAAAAGTAAATGACTGTGGTTCAGTTTCAATGTTTCTTTATAACAGAACTGAGGGTAAACTGGGAAGTGGGAAGATACCAGAGGCCAACAGTAGACGTAGGTGCCTAGGTGGAATAAAGGCCCATTCCCACTGGGCCAGTGCAAAAGATCTGAACACTCTTATAAATAATCAATGTTTTAATGTTCATTTAATAAATGATTATGTGGATGTACGTATAGATGTATGAGTTGATCAAATAAACTAAACTAAAAACTAAACCAGTTAAACATCCATCCATCCATCTTCAACCTCTTATCCGGAATCAGGTCGCGGGGGTTCCAACTGAGTTCCAACAGTTCCAACTGAGACCTCCAGATTTCCTTATCCCGAGCAACTTCCTCCACTCCCTCAGGGAGTATACCGAGGCGTTCCCAAGCCAGTTTGGAGATATAATCCCTCCATCTGGTCTTTGGTCTGCCACGGGGTCTCCTCCCAGTGGGACGTGCATCGAGGACCTTCCTAGGAAGGCGCTCGGGAGGCATCCGTACTAGATGCCCAAACCACCTAAGCTGACTCCTTTCCAAGTGTAGGAGCAGCGGTTCTACTCCAAGTCTCTCTCGGGTGATCAGTTAAACAGATAAAAAAATATCTTTCTCCATTCAAATGGATGGTATGATACAGATATAAAATATATATCTCTGTTCACAGATATTTTTTTATCTGTATGTTACCATCCACTTGAATGGAGAAAGATATTTTTTTATCCGTTTATCTGGCCCAGTGGGAAAGGGCCTTTATTATGGTTTAATATAACTTATGTTATTATATTGTTCATCTTTTGCCTTAGGATATGTTCTGACCATCTGAATATCATAGAATCAAGATGCCGTGGTGGCACAGGCCTGGTATTGTATTGTTTTGGGTCCAGCTTGGCCTGTAACACAAGCAAGTTCCTCTCTTATCTTATACTGTAGCTACACTTTATCCCTGCTTTCCAGAGATAACGAATTCACCACCTGAATGTTTAACGTACTTCTCCCATGAGCTCATGTATATTAAACTTTGTTCTATCTTATAAAGCGAAGTGTCTTGAAATCTGTTTGCCTCCACAATTACTGATTGATACAGATTACAGAATGGATGGCAAGATGAGCTACAGTACAATTACAATTGCTACAGAGCTACACTGTGTTCTATTAACTGTGTATTGGTGAGGAGACAAGGGCAAAATTCCACAGAGCTTACCAAATAATTTGTTTTAATTAATTGCAACATTTCGCAGTAAAATAAATCGTCAAACCTAAATCACAAATTTGTATTACTTTTGATTGCGCAATGTAAAATGGAGATGACCAGAACCATAATGCAGTGGTATTCAAAAACTAGGTCAACTTTGCATCATTCCTTACTTGCTGCTCAATGGAAACTCTCATAGTGTCACTTAGCTGGGTGTGTATTACAGTACAGTAGGTAGGAGATAATGGCATACTGTACCACCATAGAATCGTTGTGTTAAACAAACTAAGACCTGTTTAGCCGCTCACACAACCAATAATTAAACAAATATAAATAGTGTCAACAGTGACTGTACAGAAAATCAGCACTAGGTTATGACATCCATTTCTATGTGAGGTAGCCTGCTAACATGAAAACACTATTAGTGTTTTTCAGATTCAACCACCACAGCCACACTATGCCGTCACAGACAAAATTACAACAGTTTAATGAGTGTGTCACTGTCGTATGGGAATAGGCCTTCCTTCCTCTACGAGTCGCACAAAACGTGGTGTTCAGCCGAGTGTACCACAGGGAGCTCCCCCCTGCTGTACAGTTACAACAGCAGGTGCTCAAGTAGAGCAAAAAGGATTGCAAAATACCGGCACCACCCAATTAACGGACGGTTTGTGATGATGCAGACTGGAAAGTCCTTGAGGTGTCTCAGTATGATCCTGGTTTCTTGGGCACACGTAAACATACTGCCTGCTGTCTGTGCATGAGGTCAGAGTCCAATCAGTTATGAAACAACTTAAGGCCTGGGACACCAGGTGATACAGAAACAGAACTGATAAAATAGAAAATGACCAGCAAGCAGTCTTAGTTCCCAGTGCACAGCACAGCTGAGAATAACAAGGCAACAGAAAACGCCGGTGGCCAAATCTGAATGGCATGTGTGGTGTGTGCTTGTTTTAATATACTCCAGCTGCAAATGCATTTTCTCTTGTCACTAGCAGTGAGTTACAACACCAACTACCTTTGTTCCTGTGCAGTACATTATGATAATAAAAGCTTTCCCAGCTCCACCTCAAATTGAAGCATTGCTTGGTCAATCTTTTACAGTGTGTCTTTGCTATAAACTTATGACTAACTTAAGTCAACAAGTGTAGCGACTTAGCTGTCATCAGGGTCCTCTTAGTAACCTATGGGCCCTGCAGGCCTTTGCACAAGGAAAACGAAACCGTGAAGAGTCACTAACAGGGACAGGGAGGACGAAAAACATAGCTGATTCATGTAAATCACTACCACCACATGTTGTCTGTCGTACTTCTATTGATGTTTAAGTGTGTACCAGCCGCATTCCCTTTGCTCTCATAATGAGTGATTCACTGTAGATTGAACAACATATGAACATGGTCAGGTGCAGTGACAGAGGACGTTAAATGGACAAGTGAATCTGAATTAGTGAATGCAGTAATGTAGAGTCATGTCATTTGCTTCTTTAAGATCTGGATTTCCAGATAATATTGATGGCAGAAAGGGGATGACTTTGCTTTCCTGGCAGGAGTAGTAAAGTCACTCCATCACTTGAGAGCCCAAAGGGCTGATGTGTGACAACTTAAGTGACAAGCAACATTTACACTGTTATTTGAACTTAACAGTGGGAAAGCTGTTGCAACTCAGGGAACAAACAGAAGAACAAATTCGCAATTAAAGGTTTTTTAGTATATGCCAGTACATATACTCTTGATATGCCAAATGTATGACACAGTAAAAGCATTCGAATGACCTGTCTCCCAGTGTTATTTGTACAGTATGAATTACTTATCAGATGCATACGTGTTCGTCTGATTGTAGGCTAATGAGCATAATATCAGAATGTGGATGTGGCAGTTAATGGTTACCCCCAAAGCAATGTCTGTAAGCAGTGTCAGTGAGTGAACACCTGCTGTACAGTGGTTTGAAGGTTTACAAAGTTCCAAAGAGGCCCATATGAAAACTGAGAACCTTTGCTTGAGTTAAAATAGTGAACAGAAAGGCAACACTTTTCAGTCCAGCTCCTGTTTTACTAAGAATGAAAGCTTCTGTCGTCTGCGAACTTGGGACACAACAATGTCGCAGCAGACAGTGCTGAATCTGTTACAACTTAAAAACAACGTTGCTGTGCGCTCCATTCCAAGGTTAGTTTACCATTTTTCGTTTTAGTTCGGTTAACAGGCTTCATGCCCAAGAAAACGCTATTTTTTTTGTATTATCACTTAAACTTGGGTGACGGATGACATTATTTCCCGGGAACGTGTTAGCAAAGCAAAGCATAACAAAGGGTTCGGGGAGGGGAGAGGAGAAAAAAGCAGTGAACGATAAGTCAGTGCTAGCCCACCAAAGCGTCGTGCAAACATACCTCTTCCATTTCCTGGACGATTTTGTTGAGTTTCTCGTCGTCCTCTAACAATTCGTTGAGCTGCGTCATCGTGTACGCGCTAAACTTGTCCGAAAAATTAGACATTTTTAGCGTTATTATGTTGTCTCGCCTCGACCCTGGTCCTCTTCACGCCTTCTTCCGTCTGACAGCTGACTGAGCTTCCTCTCACCGGAAACTGGTTACAGGTCTAGATTGGAGGAGGAGGGGCCTCGTTCTGCGTCACCAGGCCAGGGGCAGTACCTGTGGAAAGCCTGGTTTGGAAAACCCTATGGGAAAACCAGGGCTGCTTTGTTCTGGACAACTTGTAATTTTTGTATTTCTTTGTCTTTTTTTTTCTTTTCTTATTATTTCAGTTGATGAGTTCAAATGTAATTGGTAGGTTACGGAATAGGAAGAAAAGGGAAATGGAATGAAACACACACAAAAAAAAGCATTGTTGTAATACTGTAAGAATTGGTTTATGTCAGCAGCGACCCCCACCATTTATGAATTACATGCAGACACATAGGGCCTAAACCACAACCAAATGAAAGTCCTCCTTACCAAGACACTACAGCCATGGGCCATTACATTAGTATACCAGAAAAGGCACATTTCTTCAATATGTATTAATTCCAGTTCTTATATGGCAAGACATTATACATTTCATGACCCTTAACTATTAAAGGTGCATTTCTGTAAAGGTTTAACTTTGGTTCAAGCATCAACATTACTACTGTGAAATTAAAGTGTCTCAAACAACAATGGCAATACCCAGTAGGCTATGTACCATTGTCTCACACCATAGTTTTTCCTACCATTGAAAATGCATTGAAAAGCGTATGTTGCTCTGTCCGGAGAGGTAAATATGTGAAAAGGACATTCATTGTGTGCTGGCTGTTTTCTCAGGTTCATGATATTGTTGAGCCGTGCACCTTGAGACTTTTGTTAATAATAATAATAACAATGAATTGCATTTTTATAGCGCTTTTCCAATTGCTCAAAGCGCTTTACAATGGTTCATTCATTCATACAGTACATCTGTTAAATCTGGAGTGTTGCAGGCATTCTGCTTTGCAGTGCTTTCTACCATTGCAAATGCCACATACTTGGTCTAGATGTTCTAGAGTGCAGAAGCCTATAACTTAGCAGTCAAGGCAATATACAGTATTGTTTTTCCTCCATCCCCTGATTCTCTACATGCAAAGAATAACAAATAGCAGCACATATTGGTTATCTTTTCTACAGTGCTCCGGCTTCAGATCCCATTGGTTGCCAGGCAGGGCACTGCATTAACTTATCTGTCCTCTTCTCAAAAACAAAAAGAGAGAAAGACAGGATAAGTATCAGGCCTGGACTACTATTTCTGCAGTTCATCAGTGCATGATGATTTCCATTAAGAGTCAGCTATCACAGGATATCTAATAGTGGTTTATTTGTTTTGTTCCTCAATATCCAGCATTGCAATCAGCCTCGCTGGCACTGCTGCTGCTTTGTCTCCGCCGCTGCCTTCCCCCCTCAGACTTCCAAGGAGGGGGCTTTTCAACGGGGTTGAGGACCTCAGCCCCTGTCTCGATGCCCAGGACCTGCCTCTGCACCAGCTTGCAGTAAAGGCCGCCACTGGCCATGAGGTGACTGTGTGTCCCTTGCTCCGCCACGCGGCCTCGGTCAATCACAATAATGTTGTCAGCCTTCTCCACGGTGCTCAATCGATGGGCAATTATTAGCACTGTGTGTTTTCCAACGATGTTATTAAGAGCCTGTTGGACCTGGGGGTGGAAAAGAGACACAAATACAACAATTCAACATTGTCTGGTAGGGGTAGGGCTGTCACGATTATGACATTTTACATGACGATTAATTGTCACTCAAATTATTGCGATTAACGATTTAATTGTGTTTTTGACGTTGACAATTACATTTCTGTTTGGCTTTTAGGCTTTGAAGTTGCACATGGCAATTATGACACATAAACTAAATATACAAAGGAATTACTGACATATTTGACAGCTTTATACTTAAAAAAGAACATTGATGCGACGCGTTGTGAGCTTGTAGATCTGCTATTTCCACTACTTTTGACTTTTCTTTAAATATATGAACATTTTTCAACATGGAAACGATTATGACGATTATGAAAAATAATCACGATTATTTAAAAAAAAATCACGATTAGAGGATTATGTCATAATTGTGACAGCCCTGAATACAACAATTCAACATTGTCTGGTAGGGGCTTCACAAAACAGAAGAACAGAAAAAAAGAACTTGCGATGTTGACAGAAAATTCACGTCTGCCAGTGTGGGCCTGCAAGCACAGATAAACTGCTTAGGCTGTTATCGTGATGAATTACTGGCATGTTGGTACCAGTTGTATGAGTATGACATTGTCTTTTCTGCTTAATTTAGCCAACCAGATAAACTGTCTATCTATATCCAAACAGAAAAACATAATGTTCCATGCACTAAAAAACAGCAACTATATGTGTGTGTGTGTGTGTGTGTGTGTGTGTGTGTGTGTGTGTGTGTGTGTGTGTGTGTGTGTGTGTGTGTGTGTGTGTGTGCGTGCGTGCGTGCGTGCGTGCGTGCGTGTTTCTGTCTATATATAAGTTCTTCTGTTGGGATATACAGTATATTTGTTCCTATTGTTCGTAGAGTGCCAGATGTTATTATTCACTGTACAATTTTGCACTCAATTGAGAACCTGGTTGTTTTTCCTGCTACAGATTGAACTGGTTGAACATTTATTACCATGCTAAACACGAATATAATATATTTAGTCTGTCACTGTCTTTTACAGCATAATTGTAATGTTAGATCAGTGTTTCTCAACCTTTTCAGGCCGTGAACTCCCCCAAGATAATCAGATTTGAACTGGGGACCTCCCATGCTGATAAGGATTAGGAATTGTAGTTCATGCATGAAATGCTGTTTGACTCAGTTCCACGGATAAATATTGTGGAAAATATCCCTTAGCTTGTAGATTGGCTATTTTCACACACACACACACACACACACACACACACACACACACACACACACACACACACACACACACACACACACACACACACACACACACACACAAATTTGAAAAATTGTATTTCTATTATTTGACAATTTGGCCAATGTTTGACCAGTTTTTATAGTATAGTTTGTTGATTCATTTTGATGCAGAAATGGACTTGTTATAAAGATCTTAAAAGTCCTTAAATGGTCACTTCACTGGGGGGACCCTAGAGGTTAATTAACTCACAGGTTGAAAACCACTGCGTTGCATGACCAGAATGCTGCTGTATATTAATAGCTACTGAACCACCACTGTCAAGTTCAAAGTTGACAACAAGAGGAGTTGCTCAAACTGATGAGCTAACACTACTAAGGGTGTCTAACAGTAAACAGCACAACATAAAACTTCAAATGCATATACGGTACATAGTCATCTAAAAACATACCGGTAGGTCTAACAGTAGAATAACCAAAACATGTAATAAATAATCTGTATATCGAAGCTATACACACTATAGGATGCCAGGTCAACAATGACCTGGCATCAGTCTATATAACATGCTATCTAAATTACATTTTAGTCTTTGCATAAGCCTGTGTGGTCGTAGAGGCTAGTGTAAGTTTACCTGTACTCTTTTTAAAAGTAAGTTGTGTTATGAGTCCTTGCTCAACCTGCACCATTTTAATGTATTTATTTAACTTATTTATATTTACTTTATATCTAACCAGTGATAGGCAAAAATGAGGATTGGACACTAGATGCACAGCAATCTTTACTGAGGTTTGGGCATCATTGTACATGTCATTGTTGGTATATCCTATGTGATCTTTGTGGCTCGTTGCAAACTGGTAAAAAATGTATTAAATGTAAATTTGTAACAATAATACAAATATAAAAATACAAATGTGTGTATCTAGTACAGTAGCCTATTTAATAATGATGAATTATCTTAAAATACTATTTATTTATTTTTATACCTAGATTTGTATACCTTCATTTCATCATCTGACAGGCAGCAATCTCAGTCTATTTCAAACTGCACCTAATTCCACTCTACCTTTGTAGCTATTTGAGATTTGAGATCCATTATTTTATAGAGTAGAAGATATGGAAAGAATCTAAAATAGTTTATTTGTGGTTAAAAGTTGTTGCGCTGTTTGTCCACTAGGGAGTACTACTCCCATCTTGTGGACAAACAATGCAACTGTAGGGGCCATAGCTATATTTAGTATAATGCTAACCACAACATAAGTTTTAATAAAAAAATAAACTTGTTAAAATAGAATAATGCTTAAGTCTATTATTCTGTAGGAAAGATGCACAGCTGTTAAGTAAAGGCTGAATGAATGAAAGAAAGTTAGAAAAGTTAGCCGTGTTACTTTAAAGGTAGAGTATATGTATGTAGTGGATTATGTTGATATGATATGTATTTTTGATTTAAATAAAACGTTCTTTGTTAAAAGGTTAAAGTTCTATATTGTGATAGTAGCTATAGTGTGTTTGTTCAGTAATGGGTCAAAATAATCTTTTTTGTTTTGCACAACAACAGAACAAGAATTTCTGTTATAGCATACTGTAGAACCAGAAAAGAATACTGTATGCATTATGTCTAATGATTCATATGATATGAAGTACTGTTCAGTCTCCTATGGGAAAGCACAGTTCAATACAATATGCAGCTAATGTGTTGTATGTATTGTTTTACTCAGTTGCTGCCGTAGTTCACTTACAATGTGTTCACTTTCTGCATCAAGGGCACTGGTGGCTTCATCCAGAATGAGAACACGTGGATTACGGATGAGTGCTCGTGCAATGGCCACCCTTTGCTTTTGGCCCCCTGAGAGCTGGGTTCCCTTCTCTCCCACACCTGACAGAAAGGTAGACAGAAATGTAATTCATTTCATTTCATTTTGTTTCGCACCTGGTAGTGTATCACAGTACAATACAAATCCTATCAGAGGATAGTAATTCATTTAATCTACAGTACTATACCCATGGGCAAAAAGGAGCAGGAAGAATACATTCGTATTAATACCTGCCCCCTATTCAACTTATATATAAAATATATATACTTTTGAGCAACTTTGAGTACCTAGAAAAGGGTATATAAATCGTATGTATAATTATTATTATTATATCTTGATGATCGGCGCATAAAACCAGTACTTGCAGTAAAATGCTAATTTAAAATGTAAACACAAAATAAAACTACTATCCCCACTTTCTGAACAACATTCAAATAGCTTTTGTAAAGTAACTGTCAGCTTTTGCTTTTTGCCCGAAACATAATTAATACAGTCTGTAGCTTCACTATCTCTTCTTCAAGTTTCAATACTCTCAATATGATAAATAGTCTTCTCTTGTGTGTGGTATGTCTAAAATCGTCTTTATGCATGATTCGTGCCGCTCTCTTCAGTAGTATGTATAATGATTTTATGTTAGTCACATACGTATTCCCCCACACTTAAGCTAACTAAGATATGGTGAGATAAGCAAGCATATTCGCATACTAATGTAATAATAAGATATACACAGCAAAATACTGGGTTCATTTTTACACCCTCAGAGTTAGATTAACATTCAGGATGTTGGTCACTGGTCTATTGCAAAACAAAACATTGCTAAATTAAAAAAAAAAAAAAATCCACAACATGTTTAAGAGTGGGGAATTCATGTGAAATAATGATGGAGGAAATAACCTGCCTTGATGCATTATATTCATAGCTCACTCTCATTGGCAGGTTTCTACTCATCTGTGTTTTTAACCCTACATGTTGTAAATATCACACGTTTGATATTCAACTGGATTGACTCCAATCCAGTTGGTGACGTAGAGATTATATCCGTGAACCTCTCACACTACAGAATGTGATTGTCGGAAGAGGTGAATCAAATCCAAAATTTGATCAATTATCCTCTATCATTGAGCCAGCTTAAATACACATTTTCCATATTTTGTATAGAGACCTAATACAAAAATAATAATCATGAAATGTTTTTCTCTACAAATCAGTCAAGTTTAAAAATTACCTGTCTCGTAACCTTTAGTGAGGTTTGTGATGAAGTCATGAGCATTTGCCTGGGTAGCAGCCTGTACCACAGTGTCCAAGGCAATGTCAGTCAGGCCATAGCTGATGTTCTGTTTAACTGTCCGGGCAAACAGTACAGGCTCCTGACCCACCAAAGACACCTGCAACAACAGACACAGGGAATGATGGCTGGTGAACAAGGAAAGTACTGCTAATTAACTTCTAAACAGACGACTCCCATTATGTATTCTCTGTCCAGGGTACCTGTTCTATTAACTGAAATAAAAAGAATAGAGACATTTGCACATTTCAAGCACTATACACATTTTGCCTATAACGTGATAAATCCAGTTAATCCACAGGAAGTTATGCTGCGTTTCCAGAATACCAGTAACTGCACCGCACCGCCTGCTTGTGCCATCGTTTGCATTTACAAGGACCTGGGCCCTGTGGGGCAGAAATGGGCCAATTTTGGCCCGCTCCCTGAGTGGTCAGTGGCATGCCAAACAGGGGCAAACCGGTGACGTGTAGCTCTGCTTAGCACTGATTGGCTGTGGTCATGATGTTTTGGTAGTCTAAAGTGTGACTCACTGAAATGATGAAATAGCAGGCCTCATAATACGTCTGCCTGGACATGTCTAACAAGTCCAGGCAGCAGCCAGCAAGTACCCTGACAACAGGTACTACACTAGTCTAGTGTATGTAAACATTCATTCATGCATTCATTTTATTTTGCATACTGTACATGCACATGCACTGTGCATGTACAGTATGCAAAATAAAATGAAATAAAATAATTGGGTAGTTTTTTTTTACCGTAACACTTGTACTACTAACCCTGGAGTGGAGGTAATAGTGCTGGTAGATTTGTACAGGCCTTCCATCCAGTAGTACCTGGCCTTGTTGAGGGGGGTAGAAGTTCTCAAGGAGGGCCACACATGAGCTCTTTCCACTGCCTGAGGGCCCCACCAGGGCCGTCACCTCCCCGGGACGCAATGTGAATGATACACCCTGCATTATTACACCATAAGTTAGTTGTAACACTTTTGTTTGGTTATGGTTAAAAGTCTGTTTTAGGGTAAATTCACCTTTTAAATTCAGAATTTATGCGAGACTAAAGGCTTTATCATTAGATACAGTAGGTTATGCAGTTAGGTACTTTATTACAGGCAACAAATGCATTGTTACAGTACCCAGAAAGTATACTAAATGAAAACTATAGGAAATAAATACCATAACAATTTCAATTTAGGTTTTGCTTTCAAATTTAGTGAATCATACATGAACTAACCACATCCTTTCTTCCTTCAGATTATAATTACTGCACTTTTGTGGAAGTGCAGTAATTAATCATGGTTTTAACCAGTGTCAGTCTTCCTTATGTGGATTATGCGGTCGAAACTAACTCACATTTTGCACCTTAATCCCATGTACAACGCACTGACTTTTTTGTGTGTGTTCTCTAGCACAGTATACATCTGCTGCTATGCTCACACACCTTTATATCCTTTGATTGATCTCCTTTTCCCCTTGCCCCCCTAGGATGGAGCTATGCACGAAAACTATTTGCACACACTTTTTTACTTCTGTATACCTGTGATGTGACAATCAAGCTTCTGATTTAAATTCCAACTATATACCAGCTCAATGGCCTTGTGCTGTTCAATACCCCGGCCGGGTCATACCAAATACTATGAAAATGGGACCCAGTGCCTCCCTGATTGGCACAGGTCATCAAGGGTTGCTTGTAGATCACAGCTGGGGGATGTAATTGTACATCAAGCCGTCTCATGCTACAGAAACAGGAGATAGACTCCTGCCCTATGGGCCACATGGCTCTGGAGCCGAGCCATGTGGCCCATTTAATTCAACAAGGCTCCTTAATTCCAACAATTCAACTCTCTCTCCAGCAACAAACCTTCAATATTTCAGTCTCTGGGCGTGTCGGATAGGCAAATGTCACATCCTTGAACTCCACCAGGCCTTTACACGTGTCAGGAGCCTCTTGACCACCAAGCGGATGTTTGGGATTTCTATCCAAATATTCAAAAACCTTCTCGGCTGCACCCACTCCCTGCATGAGACCCGTGTAGACAGATGATATGCTCTGGAAGATATGTCAAGCATAGGGGACAAGAGGATCTGATTAATTCATAAAACTACTATTCATAACATAATAACTGTGTTA
This sequence comes from Nannobrachium achirus, assembly GCF_963921795.1. Lineage (NCBI taxonomy): Eukaryota > Metazoa > Chordata > Actinopteri > Myctophiformes > Myctophidae > Nannobrachium > Nannobrachium achirus. Next base: position 29,695,936 of record NC_137832.1, on the reverse strand, counting down.
ACCCTAAACTCTCTCCTCCACTCTCTCCCTCTGAGCTATTGCTCTGCCTCAGTAAGAATGCCTCAGTAAGAAAGAAAGAAAGAAAGAAAGAAAGAAAGAAAGAAAGAAAGAAAGAAAGAAAGAAAGGAAGGAAGGGAGGATGGGAGGAAGGGAGGATGGGAGGATAGAAAGAAGGCTATAAAAGGACGTGGTGGACCTATAGCAGAAAGCATACCTCTAGACATTCTCCCATCTCCAGCTCATAGATGACAAACGCTATCAAGGTCCCACCGCTCATCTGACCAGTCACCACTAGATGGCCACCATAATAGAGTATGGCAATTTGAAGAGCAAGTTCTGAGATCTGTTAAACACAGGCAAATATTATTAATATTCATGTTACCCAAATCACATAGACATAATTAACCAAATATTACTATAATTATGCCATTAGAGAAAACTAAGACTCCTCAAAAAAGGAGATCCAGGCAACAAGCCATATTGCTTGCAATGTGAGTAATCCAGGATTCAAAGCTTATTCTACTTTACAATGACTGTAAAGCCCTTTGCACACAGGCGCGTTTATCCGCACGGATAAAACGGACAATTTCATTTATTCTAAAGAAAACAATGATTCTCTACGACCTCATGCACACCGGATCCGAATTAGCCGTGCGACGAGTGGCTGCGGCCGTGCGTTTTTCTCTCGATCGAAACTCAATTCGATTCGTGCGTCTTGTCGCATGCGGTAAAAAACTCATCACTCCTTTTATGACTCCTTTTGGGATCCGCAGTGCCGATTCCGCACAGCATTGCACACCAAATCCAATGCGTTTTATTCATGCAGCAAACGAAAAAAACGCAACTGTCCTGTGTGCAAAGGGCTTAAGTCACTCTGTTTAAGAGCGTTATCTAAGTCAGTGGTTCTCAACCTGGGTCCCCAAAATATTTTGGGGGGTCCCCAGATGATTAACTTAATGTGCAACATTGTTTTCTCACTCAACAGTAAACAAACCAACATAAAGTTTAAGCGTATAGAGGGTTTATGCACATTTCTAAAGTGACAATTTAAGGACTTTTTAATACCTCTAAAATAAAAGAAATCACATTGGCCAAATTGTCAAATATTAGTGACAGAAATTGTGAAAATAGCCGATCTACATGCTCACAACGCCTCGCAACGTGTTATACAAAATGTAAAGCCTCAATTCTTATAACTCCAAGTCAGGGTGGGGGGGTCCCCAGTTAAAATGACCGCCCTGAAAAGGTTGAGAACCACTGATCTAAGTGACAATGTCAAATGTACCTACACAACTAGACCACACATAGCAGGCATAGGCCAGGGCTTGCTTCTTGTTGAGACGGAACATAACCATGAGCCTGTCATAATAGGAATCTGCCTCCTCCTCTTCACTGGCAAAGCTCCGTACTGTTGTCATGGCTGAGATGGTCTCCTCAGCCACCTTGTTGGCCTCGGCCAGGGCTGTCTGCACTTCTTTAGTCAGCCTCTGGAAGAAAACATGTTTAGTTGAATTTAGGATCAGTAAATGAGAGAAAATGACACCGACCAGACTTGACTTGGAGAGTTGGGGGTTTCAGAAAGCAAAGATAAACCAACCCATTTAAAAATCTCCTAAAACACACAATTTCTACCCAATTGTATGGTTTCTTTCTTATTCACAAAATTGTCACTACACTTTTTAACTTTAAGTCCTGTATCTTTACTGCACTTAGATTAGAAAGTGGTTCTGTTTCAGACACCTACCTTGTAGTATTCCCCGTAGACCTTGGAGACAATGCCAATGAAAGGGAAGCCCATTATGGTGACCAGCGTGAGCCTCCAGGACAAGCCAAACATAAAAATAAAGAAGCCAATTCCCTTCACCATGCTTCTTAGGAGGATGTTGACGTTCTGGGAGATGAGGTCACTCACCTGGGTGGTGTCAGCAGTCAAACGAGACGTGATGTCACCTGTGTTGATAGGAGAAAAAAGTGTTATTATGGCGTGGCACCTATGGGGCAAGGCAAGCCATCTAGAAGAGCATTTTGTGTGACCGTGTGACTGTCTGTGTCCGCGGCTTATCATAGTTTTATCATAGTTTTATGAATCACTTGATGGCTGGATGGTCACAAACATATCAATCTAGGAACCCATCGACCAAAAACAGAAAAACAGTGCCCTCTGCTGTTGTTTACAAACATAGAGAATGAATAAATACTGTAAATGAATGTACATAATCTGAACAGAAGAAAAGGATACATTAAATGACGGTAATAGATTTGTGAATGATTGAATTAATGAGGGACAAACAGACAGTTAGGGATTTAATGCCTACCATCACCACATTACCTGTATGGTTAGCATCAAAGAACCCAATCTCCTGCTTCATCAGACATCTGAATAAGTCGTTACGGAGTTTCAGATTTAGTCTGGCAAACGTCAAAGAGAAGACTCCTCCACGCACCCCCATTGCAAGAGAACTAATAAGAGGGCAAAATATTGTTATAAAACATTCATACACTCAAAGCTGGAATGTTAATTTAACTCTAAAGGCCCATTCTCACTAATTTAAAAAAAATCTGACACAGATAAAAGAAATATCTGAGGCAGATATTTTTTTTATCTGTATCTACCATCCACTTTGAATGGAAAAATATCTGGAGAAAGAGAGTTTTTTATCTGTTATCTGGCCCAGTGGGAATGGGCCTTTAAAGTGTAAAAGATTGACCTGGACTAGGACTGTTGCCAAATCAGATATGGATGAGATTTATGAAAGAAAATCCCCATATACTTACCTACATAAGGCTAGTACTGCCAGTATGACTAAGGGCTTGACGAAGTACTCCATTTTCTGGTGAACCACTATGCCATCTATGGCCTTGCCTGTGTAATAAGGTATGAAGGCCTCACCTATGATGTGATGAGAGACATTATAGCAAAATCATACAAATGTTTTGGAAAAACATACCATGGGTACAACGCTATACAGTAAACACATCAGTGTTAATTTAACCCTTAAAGTGTAACAAATACACCCAAATGTACCCGTTTAGGCTCTCAGAGTTCAATTAACACTGAGTACTATACTGTGGTTAAAATAAATTGTTTAATTGATTAAGAAATCTACAATTCTAGGTTTTATACAAGGAAGGTTCTTGATTAATCGCTTTTCTAATTGAGAAACAATTGTTTTGATCTGAGGCATTGCAACCATTAAGTGCAATAATACAGTAATGACTGTATGACTCATGAGTAATGAGTCAAAAGTAGGTAACCGGAATGCTCGCTTTATAAAACACTCGCCCTAATCTTTTTTTTCCGCCGACAAGCTAGTTAAAAACTAACTTTAAAGTGGCACTGGTGATGACTCACCTGCATGCATACTGTATGTCTCATTCAATCCAATGTTGTAAACCTGTCTAATTAGTTACCATCTACCAATTGACCCATTCAGCAGTCACATATCCGTCACTGACGGGTGGAAACCTTACAAGTATATCCAAAACCGTTCCTTTTTATTATTATTCTAAAAACGTGTTAAAGTAGTGAAAATAGACAATCTACAAGCACACAACGCCTCATGGTGCGAGGCGTTGTGTGCTTGTAGATCTGCTGTTTTCACTAGATTTGTGCAACAGTCTTGTATGATGAAGTAGGGCTTTACTTTACGAAAAAATCTACACATTTGAAACTTGGAGATACAAGGTTTCTGCCTGACAGTGACGATATGTGAATGATACTCACAAACAGCAGAGATGAGGAGGAAGACGAAGGCCACAAACAGGAGGCCTGCATCATGGCTGCAATATTTCAGCAAGCGACCCAGTGTGGCTCCTGAGTGAGTCTCCTGTTTCCTTGTCCTTTGATTGATTGAGTATTTTATTAGACAAAAGTGGAGAACAGAAGAAGTATAGTCAATACATTAAAATAATGTAGTACAGTACAAGTACAGTTAAACACCCTGCCTAAAAGGAGCATCCCAAATAAGTCCTTTTACTGTCTTTTTTTACGTCGGGAGTCCTTGGTATTCAACTCATACTGACCTCTTCCTCCTCCTCCGCCCACCACCACCACCCCCTCCTGTGTCTTCTAAAACCTCTTCTTCAGTATCTTCATCACGCTTGGTGGTCTCCACCAGGCTCTCTGTGTCACTGCAGCACCCTCTTCCTTCCCCATCATCACCACTGTCAATGACAGAGCTGTCCTCCTTCTTCCCCAAGAGCCTCCAGGGCAACATGGTACCCAGGGAGGACACACAGGTCCAGGAGAACAGGCAGAGGAACCAGGGCTGCTGCTGGAGAAGATTCTCGTGCTCGCTCAGCATCAGCAGCTTGACCAGAGCATAGGTGACGATGACCAGACAGATGAGGAGGATGACAGTGGACAGGTTCGTCACCCTCCGTGGACCATCCTCCCTGTTCCACCCCACCCCGAGGACAGCACCCAGGAGCAGGGATGCTCGCACCAACACAGTCCCCCACAGGTCCAGCAGCGATCTGAGCACGTCAAAGTTCTGGACGTCCTCGGTGAATATGGCGAAATGTGATACACGTGTATACAGGAGTGTGGTAACAACGACATCCATGAGGATGTACAGCGACGCGCAGCTTAAAGCTAACTTGACACCCATTGTGAGGTAGCTGTTGTGGATTTGATTGATAACTTAAATATAATATAAAGTACAAATATAGTAAGCAGCCTAACCTAAATGTACAGTCGCGTGTTTACAGGGTCTCGTTGCACTCTCCTACCGTAGAGTGCGTAGACACTGAAGTTTTCTCCTCTCCTCTCAGATCTCAAGAGCATCCAGAGATCAGAGATGTTCATGTGACGTCGGGACCGAGCGCATGAATGCCCTCTAAAAATAAACTTGATTCTTCTAGTCGTGAGGATGTCATCCTTGATCCAGTGTTGGTTCAGCAGTTCAGGTGCAGTTTACAGTAGAGGTAGTTACGGAAGCGGCCGGCAGACGGTCGTCAGTGGCTCCTCCCACTCAGAGTATGGATTGGGGGTGTGTTCAAAGGATACAGTGTTACCTAACAGTAACCAGTGGTGTAAAAAAGTACTCGCATTTCTTAATAAAAGTATCAATACTGCAATGTAGAAATATAGGCTACTCTACTCTCAGGGATTCAAAATGTACTTGAGTAGAAGTGCAAAAGCATTGGCATCAAAATGTACTTCAATGTAAGTCAGGGATTCAACATTTACTTGAGTAAAAGTACAAAAGTATTGGCCTCAAAATGTACTTCAATGTACCAAAATTAAAAGTAGGCTACTCATTGTGCAGAGTGTCCCATTTCAGGTTTTCAAAATCTTTTGAAAAAAGTTGATCTACAAGCTCACAATGTGTTGCATCGAGAGCTTTTAGATCTGGGTTAATGTAGGCCTATGTTATGTAATAGCCTAATAATAAAAATCTAAAAAGTTACTAATTAGTTTTCAAATATTAGTAGTGGAGTAAAAGTACCATGTTTGTAGAAGTAAAAGTATTGGAAATTGGAAATACTCAAGTATGTACAAATACCTCAAAACTGTACTTAAGTACAGTAGGCCTACTTGAGTACAATCTACTTAGTTAGCCTACTTTACACCACTGCCAAACAGTAACCCAGTAATCCTCCTCTACTGCATGTGTCAGGTTACACTTTATAACTGGGTTGTGTGCAGTTGGTGCTATGCATTAAAATAAATCCCTAAAAATAAAGTTAAGATTAAAACATGCTACAGTTAAAATAGCCTACTAATAATAGATGTAAAAATGATACAGATAACAAATGTTCAGGGTAGGGATATCAATTTTATTAAATCGGGAGATAATACAGGAATACCTAATACATGTGGACACACTCATCTGCTATAATGAGCCCAAGCAAATCAAAGCAAAACAGTCAAACAAGATTTGGAGGTCAATTTAATTTCATTCATTGAATTTAATTTCAATAATGGTAGCGTTGGAACCGGCTCGCCGCCCCGCACACGATGGTGCCATCGCGGACCCCCGCGGACCCCCAGGGCCGGCGCCAGGCCCCAAAAACCGGGCCTGGGGAGCTCCGGGGACCCCCAGGGACCCCCAGGGCCGGCGCCAGGCCCCCAAAAGCGGGCCTTTGCACCACTCTGGCCGGCCAGGGACCACCAGGGACCACCAGCGGGGGTCCCCGGAGGTCCCTGCCCGGCCTCCGAGCACTGCCGCCCGGGGACCACCTCCGGGGACCCCCAGGGACCCCCAGGGCCGGCTCCAGGCCCCCAAAACAGGGCCTGGGGACGGCCAGGGACCACCAGGCACCACCAGGCACCACCAGGGACCACCACCAGAGGTCCCTGGCGGGCCTCCGAGCACTGCCGCCCGAGGACCACCTCCAGGGACCCCCAGGGACCCCCAGGGCCGGCTCCAGGCCCCCAAAACAGGGCCTGGGGACGGCCAGGGACCACCAGGCACCACCAGGGACCACCACCGGAGGTCCCTGGCGGGCCTCCGAGCACTGCCGCCCGGGGACCACCTCCAGGGACCCCCAGGGCCGGCTCCAGGCCCCCAAAACAGGGCCTGGGGACGGCCAGGGACCACCAGGCACCACCAGGGACCACCACCGGAGGTCCCTGGCGGACCTCCGAGCACTGCCGCCCGAGGACCACCTCCAGGGACCCCCAGGGACCCCCAGGGACCCCCAGGGCCGGCTCCAGGCCCCCAAAACAGGGCCTGGGGACGGCCAGGGACCACCAGGGACCACCAGGGACCACCACCGGAGGTCCCTGGCGGGCCTCCGAGCACTGCCGCCCGGGGACCACCTCCAGGGACCCCCAGGGACCCCCAGGGCCGGCTCCAGGCCCCCAAAACAGGGCCTGGGGACGGCCAGGGACCACCAGGCACCACCAGGGACCACCACCGGAGGTCCCTGGCAGGCCTCCGAGCACTGCCGCCCGGGGACCACCTCCAGGGACCCCCAGGGACCCCCAGGGCCGGCTCCAGGCCCCCAAAACAGGGCCTGGGGACGGCCAGGGACCACCAGGCACCACCAGGGACCACCACCGGAGGTCCCTGGCGGGCCTCCGAGCACTGCCGCCCGGGGACCACCTCCAGGGACCCCCAGGGCCGGCTCCAGGCCCCCAAAACAGGGCCTGGGGACGGCCAGGGACCACCAGGGACCACCAGGGACCACCACCGGAGGTCCCTGGCGGGCCTCCGAGCACTGCCGCCCGGGGACCACCTCCAGGGACCCCCAGGGACCCCCAGGGCTCATTTCTGAAGGTGGCCCACCTAAGCTAACACAAAACATAATGCTAATGAAGGTGGCCCACCTAAGCTGGCCCAGCTAAGCTTTCACCACAATTGACTATGGTAATGTGAGCCACTTACAAAAACGTCATTATTTATGAAAAATGATTTTATTAAGCAAAATATCAACATCATGCCTGGTAAAGGACATCTTAACACACATTTTGCACCAGTTTTTATAAATGTGCATTTGTTTTCATTGATGTAGTATCCTTAGCAATCTCAAGTTAAAACTTTGTGTCTCTGCACCCACCTTGCAAATTCTTCCAGCAGGTCTTGTTGTGTGGCTTAGCTCCTCCCATCAAAACGACTATGGACCAATCAAATCACTTGTTGGTGTCAAGCACAGCTGTGGCAAGAACATGTGCAGCCATTGGCTGCAAAGATTTAAAGGCACAGTTGCTAGGAGCCTGAAACTATGGCTGGCTCACATTACCTGATGGCCCACATTACCTGAGTCCACCCTAGTCATTTAGTTCCAATTTTGTGTGCTTTTGTTTTTGTACATACAACATCAAATTATATCGGTTTATATATCCTGTATGAGTTCTCCTTCTTCATATCCTGACCTGAAAATGCATTTTCTGTAAACTAAAATGTTGAAGACACAGGGAGACCCCTGTCACTGAACATTTCGGTTACACCCCGCCATACCGACGCCCTGCCACTCCGACCATTGACTTCTATGGGTCGAAATGGCGGGGTGCTCCCTCTTTTCTATGTACATCGCCTTTCCGACCTAAAACATCTCGATTTAGAAACAACGCTATTTCGAATAAACCTGTCGGAAAGGCGGGGTGTCCCCGTTTTGCTATAGACATCACCATTCCGACCCTAGGAAAGCCCTTCTATTTTTGCAAAAGCAATGCGCGGCCGCTGCTTCTATATTATAAGCGAACGATCCAACTGTGCGTAGAGCGGCAGTTCATAGGGGTGAAAAAAAAAGGAATGAGTTTATTGTGCGCATCTCCCCCATCTCTCTTTCTTTCTTTCTCTCTCTCTCTCTCTCTCTCTCTCTCTCTCTCTCTATCTCTCTCTCTCCCTCTCTCTCTCTCTCTCTTTCTCTCTCCCTCTCTCTCTCTTTCTCTCTCCTCTCTCTCTCTTTCTCTTTCTCTCTCTCTTTCTCTCT
>NC_137832.1:29329865-29687354 GCF_963921795.1 Nannobrachium achirus | reverse complement strand
TGTGTGTGTGTGTGTGTGTGGTGTGAGTGTGTGTGTGTGTGTGTGTGCGTGTGTGTCCAGAAACGTTTTGGAAACGCCACCTTAATTGTCTTCTTGGCGATCATAAATAGCCTACGAATAACAAAACCACCAGCAAAATATCCTATAGGCCTATCCTTCATCAGATAAATTAAGGGGACTGGGGTAAAGGGATATAAGAAATTGTCCATTTTAGAAGTAGGCCTATTTAAGCCTTTTTGTTCGTTTAATGCACTTGCATGGAGCGATTGGAGCCTATTAGGCTATCTTATAGGCCTATGGGCCGTCAGGCGCGCAAATATGGATTGTTTATGTGATGATGATGATAATGAATCATTATCATCATTAGGCCTATTGTCGCGCTGTTGCATTAGTCCTATTCCTATATCATTATTAATGATATAGGAATAGGACTAATGCAACAGCGCGACAATAGGTGCATTTACATGACCAATCTGATCTAAATAAAGACAGACAGACAGACAGACAGACAGACAGACAGACAGACAGACAGACAGACAGACAGACAGACAGCGTCGTGCACAACTGTGCGCCTTGTCAGTAGCTATATATTCCATGTCCATCAGTTTTGGGCCGAGATATCATTTGATAACAAGACAGACCCCAGCCAAACTGCGAAAAATTGCCGATCTACAAGCTCACAACGAGGTGTGTCTACAGACTACACAACATGCATGCTTGCGAGTTTTCAGATCTGGTGAGCTACCCAAAGGCGTAGGCCTACTATAAAGCTTTGATCAGATTTGATTAAATAAGCCATGTCACAGTGACCCATTGTAATTTGGCAACTTTCTTGAGCCTATTTATTGTTAAATCAAGTAGGCGTATAGACTATATTTATTGCTCCTAATAATTAAAAATTAAGCCAGCAATATAGCCTACATTACAGCTACGTGATTTCATCTGTTCTGTAGGATATTATTCAATCATTAACGTTGCTGTCCGTGATTCTGGAGGCTCCAGTAGGCGGCTGCCCGGGGCTCCGGTGGGCCTGGCAGGCTGGCCCAGGTGCCCACTGAACGGCGGGGTGACAGGCGGTGGTCCGTGGGGCCCGGGGACCCCCGGAGGAAGCTCCGGGCCTGCCTGGGTGTCGGCGCCGCCTCGGTGGACGCACAAAGCCTTATTGCTCGGTCAATTCTCAAGCGATTTTTCTAATTTTAAGTACTGTGTATCTGTGAAGTGTCTGTATTCATTCAATGTATATAAATCATGTTTTACTTGTCTGGAGAGAGAGAAGAGGGAGAGAGAGATGGAGAGAGAGAATGAGAGCAGGAATTAGTCATTAGTAGCCTATTACGCACCAGGCACGGACAAAACCTGCGCCATAATAATAATAATTATAATAATAATTAATTATATAATAATAGCAATAATAAAGAGAGAGAGAGAGAGGGGGGGGGGGGGGGGGGATGGAGAGAGAGAAGAGGGAGAGAGAGATGGAGAGAGAATGAGAGCAGCATTAGTAGGCTATTACGCAATTTACGCACCAGGCACCAGGCACGGACAAAACCTGCGCCATAATAATAATTATAATAATAATTTATGATATAATAATAGCAATAATAAAGAGAGAGAGAGAGAGAGACAGAGAGAGAGAGAGATAGAGGGGGGGGGGTGTCGAAGTGTGTGTGTGTGTGTGTGTGTGGGGGGGGGGGGGGGGGGGGGGGGTCGGAATAGGGGGGGGTCGAAGTGGGGGGGTGAGGCGAGGTCGAAATGGGGGGGGGTCGAAGTGGGAGGGGGTCGAAGTGGGGGGGTGAGGCAAGGTCGGAATGGGGGGGGGGTCGAAGTGGGGGGGGGTCGAAGTGGGGGGGTTTCGAAGTGGGGGGGGGTCGAAATGGAAATCTGTCCCCGAACAGGTTATGGTAATGATTGCTATCAGAATAGCTATTTAACACATATTAAAAACTGTGCAGGCCAGTCAAAGTATTCCTAACTGGTCTCAACAAAGTAAACCATGTATCATGGAGGAGCATGGGGGTATTGTCATTCTGAAACAGAAAAAGTGTCTGTAATGGAAATTCAATTTACGTATATTTCTGGCTAATTATTCATGTATTATATATTCATCTATTATAACTATGTCTGGATAGAGTATTCTAGCAGGGAACATAAACAGGGAGCCATCTGCTTTAGAGTTTACTGGCCTGGGAAAGGAGAAATGCTTAGCCAAAATACTGCATCAGGGTCGCCTGATTACACTGTAGTGGTTAACCTTTCATCCTCCTAGAACTCTGTACCACAGTATGTGGGTTTTAGGAACATTGAGTTTTGTGTCAAACTCCCATTGTCTTTCGAGGCTGTCCATTTTCTTTTAGCACTGTCTATTCTCTTTTCAATATATTACTCTCCTTTTAACAGATCCCTGATGTCATAAATACACATCCTTGTCCCTTTTATGCCCATCTATGGAGATCTCTGATGTCATCAAAATTAAGAATACCCATATATGGACATTGTGTCAGTCTCATAGTATACTACTATAGGCTGATCTGTGCCATATTCCTTGTGCATGTTGACAGCAGACCAGCTCAGTGGCCTTGTGGTTAGTGTGCAACCTGGAGGTCAGGGTTCAATAGCAAGTTGAGCCATACCAAAGACTAAAGAAATGATACCCAACGACACCACAGCATCAAGGGTTGCAGGATAGGCCTACTAGCAATAGCATCATGTCCACGACGAGGTGATCTTGTACATCAATAAGTTGCCCAACATTACACACTGCTTGGAGATTGTTGGTTCCCAAAAGGTTACCTACTTACGTCATGCATATGAATTCGTAATAAATCGCAGAGCACTTGTCTCTGGAAGCTATGGTATACATTGTAAGGAAGCAGACAATTCAAATTGGACAAATTGCCTGTCCATCGGGTTGATGAGATCTATACTAACTAATCTGAGTTCCCATGAATGTGGGGCAAAGACAAACCGACACTTGACATAATTTGAAGCCTTTGATTTACTGGTGATATACAAACATAATGTTCATAAATAATGAACAGATTTTGTGGACTAGAGAAATATAAATAACATAACTCTGATAAAATTGGCGAAAAATAGACAAGGTGTGACAGGGAAGTAGACAATAGAGTAGACATGTCCTGTATGTCTTGTAATAACATCCTGTGCTAGTATGTAGACATTTCACTGCATACATTGCCATTATCATTAGGGCATGCCTCCTGGCAGTGGGAGGAGGGACTAGGAAAATAATCTTCCTTTTGCAAGGAAAATAAGTACAAAAAGACAAAAAAAATCCAGTCTCAAAGCCAGCCTCTATAGAGGGTATGCGCATGCATAAAATGAATGGCAAATCGAGTGGCAAAGTGAGTTTAACATCGTTTAACGTTTAATGCAGTCAGATAGGACTTTTCTGTTTGGATGTATGAACTGTCAAGGCCAGAAAGTAGTGTTTTGCCACTCAGATAGGCGTTCCTGCATAACTTCCGGGTATGATGATGTCATGCACATAACCTCTATTATAAATCTACTGTAGTTAAAGTACCATACCAGTGTGATACATCATGTCAATGTCTGTTGATAACATAGTTTACATAAACCTCCCAAATTGCTTTATTGTTGATATATCGTATGTTTTGTCCATACTCAATAAACATTAATTAAGGACTGTATCGGTTAAATGTTTGCCAATGTTAGCCTAAACTCACTGTATTGTTTAAAGCCCTTCTCAAGCTAAAGAGTTCCAAAATCACCACTGTTTTGCTAGAAGTACAAAAATGTACTCGCATGGTCCTCTAAAAGAAGAAATGTCAACATGACCAGGTTCCTGCATATTGTTAACTGAAAGTAACCATTAATAATCCAGCTCTTCCAGTACTAGGATTTCCATCATTCCGCCTGGATTTCAGCAGCTCATGAAGACATGTAGTCATGTTCCATCGGGTGACGGGCCTCCATTCCGAAACACCACCATTCCGAAACCCCACCATTCCGAAACACCAGCATTCCGAAACACCACCATTCCGAAACCCCACCATTCCGAAATTTAAATTATTTTAACTTTCACCCACCTCCACCCACTTTACCTCACCCACGTTCACCCCCCCACCCACCTCCAACCACTTTCCCCCTCCTCCACTCACTTCCTCCCTCCTCCACCCACTTTCACTCACCTCCACCCACCCACCTCAGTTTTGCAAAGTCCCACCCACCTCTACCCAATTTCACACACCTCCACCCACTTTTACCCCCCTCCCCCCCCCCCCCCCAACCACCTCTACCCACTTTCACCCAACTCCACCTACTTTCTCCCACATCCACCCACTTTGGCCCCCCCACCTCCACCCACTTCCGAGGGACAGGAAAGTGGGTGGAGTTGGTTAAAAGTGGGTGGGCCTGGGTGAAAGTGGGTGGAGGTTGGGGGAAAGTGAATAGAGCTGGGTGAAAGTAGGTGGAGGTTGATGGAGTGGATGGAGGTGGGTGAAATTGAGTGGAGGTAGGTGGGGGTGGCTGAAACTGGTTGGATGTGGGTGAAAATGTGTGGAGGTGGGTGGGGATGGGTGAAAATGGTTGGAGGTGGGGAAAATGGGTGGATGTGAGTGAAAGTAGGTGGAGGTGTGTGGAGGTGGGTGAAAGCGGGTGGAGATGGGTGGGGTGGGTGGAGGGATCTGGATGGAGGTAGGTGAAAGTTAGTGGAGGTGGGTGGGGCTGGGTGAAACTTGGTGGATGTGGGTACAGGTGGGGGTGGAGGTTGGTGGGGTGGATGGAGGTGGGTGGGTGGGGTAGGTGAAAGTGGGTAGAGGTGGGTGGAAGTGGGTGGAGATGGGTGGAGTTGGGTGAAATTGGGTGGAGGTTGAGAGTGGGTGGGGGTGGGTGGAGGTGGGTGAAAGTGGGTGGAGGTTGGTGGGGGTGGATGGAGGTGGGTGAAAATGAAACTGCATATTCGGAATGGTGGTGTTTCTGATTTTCGGAATGGTGGGGTCTTATAGAACAATGGGAAACCCCACCATTCCGAATAATGGAAGTCAATCTTCGGAATGGTGGGGTTTCGGAATAGAGGTGTGTACCCGTTCCATCGATGTAATTATAAATTGCTTGAAGACATGTAGTCATGTTCCATCAATGTAATAATAAATTGCTTTCCAACTTCGCTATTATTGATAGAATCAATCATCAGTGGACATCAGACACTTGGAGGGGATATTCTAAATCAGTATTTTTGTCATCTGAGCTTCTGGCCTTTGTAGCCAACACCGTCTCCACAGGAAAGGATAAGTACAGACTCTCCTTCAGTTTTTTGGGGGAGGGTGACTCCCCTGATCCGAACATGGGATCCGCAATCTTAAAGGTCATGGAAGGCATGTTCCGTAACCTCCGCTTTGCATTTTTCTTCTCTTGTTTGTAGGCTGCATTCATGTTGGACAACACCTGTCAGTAGGATACAAATTCATTCTTACCATGTCACACACACAACCCAACAGGGAAATCCAATATGTAACGGACTATAGAAAATAGCATTTTACCAGCTGCTTGACCGAGTTCTGTTGCTCCTGCATGGCGGTCATATATGGAGCAGCCTCTTCCTTTTCAGAGTATACATGTATATCCTGCTCCTGTTCATCATAATTAAGGAGGCTAAGTTTTGTCTGGATAACAGGGGGAGAAAAGAGTGCCTTGAAATATGTCGCCATCAAACAAATAAAATTGAAAATGAAACTTTAATTGGCACTTTTCAAAAGCAAAGGCAGCCAACCCTATTTGCACGCTTTAGAAAAAGGCATGACATTTATCATTTATCACAGGAGATATCACAGATTCATTAACATTATGCTGTTATGCATCCATTTTAAGTGAGACTCCCTATTATTTTATATATTATGATTTTATATTATGTCTGAAACACTTGATGAATGTTAAACTAAAAATACTACATAATAAAGTTTGTATTGCTGTTATTATTAGAAGTGGTAGCAGATGTAGCAGCAGTAATAGCAGCAGCAGTGGCATTACCTCCTCATTGGGTAAATTAGCCGTCCTGTTGAACATCAGGGAATAAGGGGTGAACTTGGTGGTGGGGTTGGTGGACGTTCTGAACAGAAACAACAAGGGCTCCAGGAAATCATCCCACTCTGCCTGTTTTTCTGTCACCATCTGGACTATGGCCTCCTTCAGTAGTACACTGGTACAGTCGTGGAGCGGGTTGAGCTGTGGCTGCTCCAAAGAAGACACTCTCTGCACCAGGCTCCACCTTTCACACAGCAGCTTTGTCACCTGGAACGCACCCACAACAACAAGGCTTAAGGTACTGTACAGCAAGATACAGTACAAATGATCATTATTATTGTCTTCTAGAATTGAAAACCATGCTATGCTTTCTATACAGATATATCTTGGATTCTTTTATTCTTATTCTCATGTTTATTAAATCAATCTCACCTCATCACAGAAATCAATATTCTGTGTGCAAACTAGGGTTTTAGGTGCTCCAAACCTGGTTAAAGAGAAGAAAAGGGATTCCATTCAGCATAGGGGTCGAAATATCTGTTGGTTTGGGGAATTTTAATTGTATCTGTTCAAGTTCTTGGTATTGCATAGAGGTTGAATGGTGTATGGCGACTATCGCATCGAACTTATAATAGTCACCGAGAGGCTAAAATCGGGGAAATATATACCTGCCAGACGCGCTGTTCGTCATGATCATGAAATCACGGCTCCATGGTACTGCGTTTTGTTCATTTATTAAAGTTTAAAACAGTTCATTTAATGGCATTCATTTAAAAGGAAATCATGACATTTGTTTGTGTGCTTACGAGCGGTCAGCAAAGTGTGACTTCCCCGTTCACCCCCTCTCCATTCACTGAAACCCGCGGGCCCGTGAACAGCTGACTTTACTACTACGTGACTGACGTAGGCACGTAGCCACCAACACCACGTGACCGATTTGTGAATGGTGATAACAGTGAAACCATAATGACTCATTCAAATTCATATACCTGTCACCAACATTCCGGCCCCTAATTATTACATATAATTACACAGTAATAATTACCAATGAATCAATTCATAATGGGAAAACAATACATTACAATTTTCTTTGCCCTTTTTTTTCTTTTTCACATTTCTGGGCATTTTCTTTTGCGATTTTTTTGCGCAAGACGGTCGATCATAGTTCGTTAGTCCATTGCAGGTCTTGGTTCACTCTTCTTGAATCGACCCCCACCCCAAAATCAAGTCAATTGAAAGTCACGCAAAAGTCAAAGAAGTCAAAGCACCCCGATGTCTTGCAAAAGTCAATTAATCCGTATCCATGGAAACGAAGTAAAGCCTTCACGCCTCTGTCGACTCCTGAAGAAGGCAGATCTTGGACACGGGTCTGCAGAGAACGCTGGTCCGGGTCTTGATCCGGACCTGTCGCACAAGTCCATTCCTATCTGGCATTGTCTCTATAATCCTCCCAATGATCCAAGAATTCCGAGGTGCGGAATCGTCCATTATGAGAACTATGTCTCCAGGGATAAAGTTCCGTTTGATCTTTGTCCACTTCTGTCTTTCCTGCAATTGTGGCAGGTACTCCTTAATCCACCTTTTCCAGAATAGATCAGAGATGTATTGCACCTGCTTCCATTTCCGGCGTGCATAGCTGTCCTCCTTGTGAAACAGACCAGGTGGTAAGCTGGGCTTGACTTTAAGAAGCAGAAGATGATTGGGTGTTAAAGCTTCCAAATCATTCGGATCTGTGGATTCTTTAGTGAGAGGTCTACTGTTCAGAATTGATTCTACTTCGCAGAGTACTGTATGGAGTCCCTCCTCATCCAAACTTTGTGTCCTCAAAGTGGAATTAAGAATCTTCCTGATGGAACGAATTAACCTCTCCCAGGCTCCGCCGTGATGTGATCCGGTAGGAGGGTTAAATGTCCACTTGATTCCTTTCATCGAGAGCACGTCGTTGATCTGCTCCAAGTTCCATCCTTCAATAGCTCGTTTCAGCTCACGCTCTGCACCGATGAAATTAGTGCCATTGTCAGAGCGCAGCTCTTTGATCTGTCCTCTTCTTGCAATGAAGCGCCGCAAGGCGTTGATGAACGAATCTGTGTCCAGAGATGAGGCAACTTCAATGTGTACGGCTCTTATTGTCAAACATGTGAAGATCACTCCGTATCTTTTCACAAGACTCCTGCCACGCTTGATGTCAAATGGACCAAAATAGTCAACTCCGACATAAGTGAACGGAGGTTCTCCCGTTGAAACTCTGTCACCAGGTAAGTCTGCCATTTGTTGTTGACCTGCAGCTCCGTGTAGCCGACGACAAATGACACATCTAGAAATGATCTTCCTTATGGCAACACCTGCAGCAGGGATCCAATAGCGCTGGCGCAGCCTTGACAACATATGGTTCCTACCGCCGTGGCCAACTTCTTGGTGTATTTGACGTAGGATGAGGTCTGAGATGTGGAGATCTTTAGCAATTATGGCTGGATGTTTAGACTCTTCGGGCATCGCAGCCTTACTAAGTCGGCCTCCGACTCTCAACACACCATCTTCCAGTAATGGACTGAGTCTGTAAACGTGACTGTTCCCTTTCACACACTCTCCCTTTTGGAGGCAAGAGAACTCTTCAGGGAACCTTCTTCTTTGACTGTACTTGATTATCTCCAGTTCAGCCTCTTTGATTTCTTCCAATGAGAGACATTTCTCCTTGTCGAGAACGTCTTTGTGTCCTGTAACCTTTAATGCTGGCTGAGAAGCACCTCCAGTGACTTCTCTCCTCTTCCTGTTATCACGAAGTAAGGTTCTGAGCCTCAGGATCCATGCCATCACTCTTGTGAGATGTCTCCAAGATGAGCTGCGTTTGATCAAAGTCATCACAGCATCATCCTCCTCTTGTTCCACAGAGACAGTGGCAGCTGACACCTTAACCTCTGGATCTTCAGGTGAAAGTTCTCCCAAGTGGTCTGGGTAAACAGGCCATGTCTCCTCTGGCTGTATGAGAAATGGAGGTCCAGATATCCACGTGTCGTTCTTAAGGAACAGCTCCGCCTTCATGCCTCTGGAGGCAAGGTCTGCAGGGTTGTGTGCTGTATTCACATACCTCCACTGTGAAGCATTGGACATCTTGAGGATCTCTGTGACTCTGTTCGCTACAAAGATGCGAAATCTTGAGGATTCGTTCTTAATGTATTTCAGCACAGAAGTACTGTCTGACCAGAAAACACTGTCTTGCAGCTGCAGTCTTATCTCCTTCCTCCATAGCTTGTCCATGCGAGCTGCAACGACTGCTGCAGTCAACTCCATACGTGGGATTGTCACAGGCTTTAAGGGTGTCACCCTGGATTTTCCCATCACAAAGGCGATGTGAGTCTGAGACTGGTTGTTGCGCAACAGCAGGTACGTGACAGTACCGTATCCCTCCTCACTTGCGTCAGCAAAGTGATGCAACTGGGCGCTGGTTGCTTCTCCAAAGTTGGACGGTTTTAAACATCGTCTGATGCTGAAGCCCTCCAACAGGTGTAACTCCTTGAGCCAATCAGCCCACTCCTGTGCCACAGATATTGGTATGACATCGTCCCATCCTAGCCCCTTCCGGCATAGGTCTTGAATGATCCTCTTGGCTGTGAAAACCACGGGGGACAAAATTCCAAGAGGGTCATAGAAAGAGCTGACAGTAGAAAGGATTCCTCTACGTGTCAGTGGTTTGTCCTGAAAGGTTATACTGAACTTAAAGGTGTCTGATTGGACACACCAACGCACTCCCAGTGCCCTCTCAACTGGTAGGATGTCGTTGTCCAAATCCAGGTCTTTGACCTCCTTTGCTCTTTCCTCCTCTGGTATCGCTGCCAGCACACGGCGACTGTTACTTAGCCATTTTGTTAAACGGAAGCCTCCCATGGAGCAGAGGTTTACCAAGTCCTGGTAGAGGGATATGGCTTCATTCTCTGAGGCTATGGAAGCAAGGCAGTCGTCGACATAGAAACTGTGCATGATGGTCTCGAACGCCTGCTGGCTGAAGAGCTGTTTGTTGTCTTCTGCGCACTTTCGGAGAGCGAAATTAGCGCAGCTTGGTGATGATGTCGCGCCAAACAAATGGACAACCATCCGGTATTGCACCATTTGTTGACTGAAATCCCCATTGGGCCACCAGAGGAATCGAAGCAAGTCTGCATCTGCTTCTGGCACTCGAACTTGATGGAACATGGCCTCAATGTCAGACATCAGAACAATGGGCTCCATCCTAAACCTGGTCAAGACTCCAACCAACCCGCTTGTCAGGTCCGGTCCTTGCAGGAGATGTGCATTGAGCGATGCACCTTGAAATGATGCTGCACAATCAAAGACCACACGGATCTTTCCTTTCTTGGGATGGTATACCCCGTGATGAGGGATATACCAAACCTTGCCGTCACTTCGCTCCAGTCCTGTAGTTGGCACTCTCTCAGCGTATCCACTGGAAATCAGGTTTTCCATAAATGCAGTGTAGTCCTTATGGAAGGACGCATCCCTGCTAAACCTCCTCTTCAGGTTGAGGGTGCGTTGCTCAGCGACTTTACGATTGTTGGGCAGGATTATAGTTTTATCCTTCAGTGGCAATCCAACAACGTAATGGCCGTCAACCAGTTCCACAGTTTCATCAGCCATTTCCAGAAATCTACAATCTTCCCTTGACTGCCCTTGCAGTTCATCCTGGCTGTTTTCAGGGAAATCTGACTTGAATTGTTGGTTCCAGAGCTCGTCGAGGGTGACAGCAGAGATTCTATTAACGGTGATAGCGGACTGAGTCACAGGATCATCACTGCTGTCTTCTCCAAGTGGTCCATTTACGGTCCATCCGAGCATCGTCTTGACCGCATATGGTCCTCCATCAATGCTTCGGATGACCTCCAGCGGTTCCAAGGCTCTGGGAACATTCAGGCCAATCAACATCTCCACGTCTGCATCTATCTGTGGCAGATAGACATGCTTCAGATGAGGCCATTTTTTGAGATCTTGCTGTCGTGGGATGTTCCTTCTGTTAACGGGCATCTGATGTTGTGTGAAGACTTTGGGCAATTCACAGTACCAGTCACTGTCCAATCCAGCGACTTCCAGGTCGGATGCAATGCGGCTATCAACCACCTTTTCTTGGCCCATGGTACGTAAAAGGATCCTCGTTTTCCTCCCAGAGAGTCCCAGTTTATCCATCAGACCCGTCGTGCAGAAGGATGCTGAACTCCCTGGGTCCAGAAAGGCATAGGTCTCCACTGACCTTTGACCTTTACTTGATTTAACCTTAACTGGTACGATGGCAAGTTTACATTCTTGGTCACCGGCCCCAGTAAGACCACCGGTTTGGATTTCAACTAGAGCTCGGTCCACTGCTCTGTCTGAGTTGCTCCTGCCTTTCTCTGCATCACCATTCTCCTTAGAGTGGATGTGAAGTAGGCTAGGGTGTCGTGAGCCACATATCTTGCAAGACAGACGTTCCCTGCATTCTCTGCTGATGTGCCCAATGCACAGGCAGCCAAAGCAAACTCCATTCCTTTTCAGGAACTCCATCTTCTCACTGTGGGCTCTACTCTCCAATAGAGTGCACGACTCCAGTTTGTGTCCATCATTTTTGCAGAAAAGGCAAGTCTTCACATGGGTTTCCTTAAGAGCTTCTCTTTCGACAGTTACAAAGGTTGTGGCAAAGCTGCTCCCTCTAGCCTGAAGACGAGGTACAGGTTTAGCTCTGCCACTTTCTTTGAAAGCCCCCATCGTTGGAGCGTCTTGTATGTCTCCAAATACAGGGTCTGTAGCGATTCTCACTTCACGCTCGATAAAGTTCACAATATCAGCAAACATAGCTCTTTTGCGAAGTCTTTCTTGGATGTTACATGCTTCTGTTCGCCACTTGTCCCTTAACTTGTAGGGCAGCTTCTTGATCACAGCGAGCATGTTTGCAGATGTATTCAGGTCACATAAGTCGTAGACATCTTTCATGGCATTGCAGCATCCGCGTAAGAATAGACTATACGCTTGCAAGGCTTTCCCATCCTCTGACTTGATTGCTGGCCATGCAAAGATTTTGTCCATATAGGCAGATGCTATGACGTGCTCATTTCCAAAGTGCTCCTGGAGTAAAGCTTTTGCTGTAGCATATCCAGTGCCGTCAGTCATGTGTTGGCAGCTTCTGACTAACTGTTGAGGCTGCCCCCTGGTGTATTGCTCCAGGTAGTGCAGGAGATCAACAGTATTGTCAGTCCTCCCTTCTATGGTCTGCTCAAATGACTGCACAAAAGCATGGTACTGCAGAGGGTCACCGTCGAATAGTTGGACGTCTCTTTTAGGTAGCGAGGCAATGCATTGCTGGTGCACCAACATCGCAGTTATTTCGTTTTGCTTTTGCATTATAGACATAATGTTGTTCTGTTCAGTGCTGGCGTTCCTAGAAACAGATTGCATGTCTTTGTACAGGGACAATGGAGGCCCTGTAACCTTTGGGACCATGCTCTGTTTCTGTGTAAGAGCTGAATGCTCTGTAGCATAATTTGGTACTGCCCTCCGAGTCTGTGTGAGCGCTGAAGGTTTCTGGAGGTGTCTAGCTCCATCAAGTTGCCTTTGTTTTGGCCTTGTGCCTCCAACACCTGCAGGTTGTCCCCTTCCATCCTTGTATGGTACAAATGTCTCTGCATTAATGTTGAGGCCCTTTTCAAAATAGGATTCCATTCCATCCAATTTATGAGAAGCAGCACGCCGCACTCCTGACTGAGAGGTTCTCAAAACGTTAAGTTTAGCCGCCGATGCGGCTATGTCTGCGTCCAGTTCAAGTTGTTCTTTTTGTTTTCTTAGTTGAACTTCCTGTTCTTCAATGGCATGTTTCTGTTGTTCTTTTTGTTTTCTTAGTTGAACTTCCTGTTCTTCAATGGCATGTTTCTGTTGAAGCAA
This sequence comes from Nannobrachium achirus, assembly GCF_963921795.1. NCBI lineage: Eukaryota > Metazoa > Chordata > Actinopteri > Myctophiformes > Myctophidae > Nannobrachium > Nannobrachium achirus. The sequence goes on along the minus strand of NC_137832.1, from coordinate 29,674,457 downwards.
CTTTTGCCGAGCCCTCAAAGCAGCCATTTCAGCCTCTGCTTTGATGCACGCAGACGCAGTAGAGGAAACCTTTGATCGTATAGATTTTGTGCCACGATTTTTGCTGCTCTGGTTTGATATGCTGTCAATTGGTCTAATATCCTCCTGAGCATCATGCACATGTTGTGGCTGAGGCACAATCACCTCCACATCTTCCACGCCACCATATTCTACATTTTCCTCTGGAGAAACATCATAGACCTGGTGTGACTGAGACACGTGCATTTCCACATTTCCTACAACAGGTTCTCCATTTTCCTCATCAGCAGCACCATAGACAGGATGTAATTGAAGCACAGGCATTTCCACAACTTCCAAACCATGTTCTCCATTTTCCCCCTCAGCAGGCTTATGCTGCTGGGGCCCTTCAGAAGGCTTGTTGTGAGCCTCTAGCTGAGGTCCTCTGTTTATTGAGAACCAAGCATCAACGTCCTTAATGAAACCATTTTTATATTTATTGACCTTGGAAAACCATTCATTTTGCTTTTCATATTCCTCATTTGGAATCAGAGGCATTAAGGAATCATGCAGTGCATTGGAATCATCAGACAATCGCATCAACACATCAAGTTGTCCTTTAACCAGTGAAACATTTTTCTCATCTTTCATGAGTTCTTTGGTAGAGGTTATCAGAGCCTTTATTTCATCCACTTTCTTTTTGCGTTCCTTTTGAATTGATTCAATTTTATTTCCCAGGGCCTTTTCAGTGAGCATTATTTTCCTTTTTTCCATGTATTGTTTCCCAACATTTGAACCAACATTTGTTCCACTCATTTTGAATGCACAGCGAAGTGATCACATTGAGAAACAGCCACAGCGATCGGCGACGGCAAAACACAGCAGCGCATGCACGTTAAGTTTGTCACCCACACAATACAAGCTTGGCCCGGCGGGCCGCGAAACATCCACAGCGTATTTGACAAAATGACAGTTTCCACTCAGCGGCAGAACCAGCACAAACTGTTCCAAACGAACAACTTTTAGTTCACTGCAGAACGCAACAGGTTTGGGTTACATTACCGCTGGTCCATTGATGCGCTCCGGTCCTTTGTCGTTGCGTGCGTGCGTGCGTGCGTGCCGTGCATGCGATCATTCCATTGTTTGCAGCATAGCCACATTGATCGCTTGCTCCGCGTCCAATGCGTGACTTGTCGGGTCCTTCCGTGGCTCCAAATCCAATCCGTAGTGTCACGTTTTGCTGACAAATGTATGGCGACTATCGCATCGAACTTATAATAGTCACCGAGAGGCTAAAATCGGGGAAATATATACCTGCCAGACGCGCTGTTCGTCATGATCATGAAATCACGGCTCCATGGTACTGCGTTTTGTTCATTTATTAAAGTTTAAAACAGTTCATTTAATGGCATTCATTTAAAAGGAAATCATGACATTTGTTTGTGTGCTTACGAGCGGTCAGCAAAGTGTGACTTCCCCGTTCACCCCCTCTCCATTCACTGAAACCCGCGGGCCCGTGAACAGCTGACTTTACTACTACGTGACTGACGTAGGCACGTAGCCACCAACACCACGTGACCGATTTGTGAATGGTGATAACAGTGAAACCATAATGACTCATTCAAATTCATATACCTGTCACCAACAAATGGTATGTAATACCTGTATATGGTCTTCGAAATGCATCTAGCAACAGAGAGAGCATCGGTCTTTGGAATAGGGAAGGCCTCCAGCCATTTACTAAAATAATCGATGATGATTACCACACTGGTGTTTTGTTGTTCGGTCTCCAGGAAGGGTCCTGGTAAAGACATAAAAGGGGGGAATAAATAGAGCAAATACCAACAAGTGCAACATCAAAATACATTTGAATTCCTTGATCAGCATTACAAGCAACACAATCATATCAAAGCCATATGAACAATACTCCTGTGACGCTAAACATCTCAGGTCAAAAAGAAATGCCAATGTGTGAAACCAGACAGGAACTAATTATAGAGAGCCTCAGTCTAGGAAAGAAATTACAGGGCAGTAATCTATTTTAAACTCTTGAGGCACAAACCTATTATGTCAACCCCAACAATGTCCCAGGGTGCATTCACTTTAATAGGCCGAACAGTCCTTGCCATGTTTTTAGTCCTCTCTGCGTGTTGACAGGTCTCGCACACTTTAATCTGAAACAAGAATACTGTTCACGTTATTATGGTTTAAAATAATAGCTTTGTTATTTGAAATAACGCGCGTGCCGTGCGCGCACACACACACACCACACACACACACACACCACACACACACACACACACACACACACACACACACACACACACACACACACACACACACACACACACACACACACACACACACACACACACACACACACACACACACACACACACACACACAAGAAGCTTCACAAACCCAGTCTACCACATCCTTGACGATGCCCAGCCAGTAGTACTTGCTCTGGATGATGTGAACAGTCTTCTTCTGGCCTAGGTGATGGCCAATGTCATTGAAGTGGCTGTCAAGGAATATCTGCCTCTTCTTCTCAGACTCAATCACCACCTCTCGCTTCTCCTCTTTCTTTGGCCCCACATAGTACAACCTACCATCTTGGGTGAAAATGTATCATCAAGCATTTTATGGCATAATAGTAGTAGTGTACTGTACACTGACTCTACACATTGTGTAAACATAACCGGTTGTGTCTCCATGTTTGCTGCATTGCCTTGCAATATTTACCATATTAGCATGGAACTCTGCCCATTATATTACACATACACAATGCTTTAATATTTATTTGTGCACTTATATAACGTTACATACAGTACAGTATAGGTTTTGATACTGTGGCCCAGCAACATTTACTATAGCAGGAATTCTGATATTTTTCGTCTCATCTTACGATCTTGAATTTTTATGTTTACTTTACATTAACTGCAAAATGCTTAAAGGCTTTTACTTTCTGCTGCAATGACTTAATTCCCCTTGGGTGATGAGTTGTATTTAATCGGGATTGGCTGCGAGGAAGTATACAGTGGTGTAAAGTAACTAAATACATATATGTACTTGTTTATTGTACTTAAGCACAAATTTGAGTTCTTTTTTACTTTACTTGAGTATTTTCAAAATTTCAATGTTCAGTACTTTTACTCCACTACAATCTCAGAGTCAAATATTGTACTTTTACTCCACTACAATCATTTCAAACTTCAGTTACCAATTACTTTGTAGATTTTGATTATTATAATAGGCCTAAATTATACAGTAACCACGTCCCTATTCGGCCATTTGAAAATAGCCGATCTACAAGCTCACAATGCATCGCGATGTAACGCATTGTGAGCTTGTAGATCTGCTATTTTCTTTTCTATTACATTTGAAACGTGTGAAATGGAACATTCAACATTCTGCATAATGAGTGCTTTCTACTTTTGGTACTTTAAAGTACACTTTGATACTAATACGTTTGTACTTTTACTCAAATTCTGAATTCCAGATTTACTTGTGTAACAGAGTAGTTCTACATTGCAGTATTGGTACTTTAAGTAAAACATTTGTAATGCTTTTCCCCCCCACGACTGGACATATAGCCTATACAACACACTTGCCACGTCTTCATATAAGCTACGCACCATCGATGATAAACTTCTGAGCATATCTTTTGAGGTTCTTCTTCCTGATGGGGTTCATTGTCTGAGGATAGCATCCTTCTGCCACAAACGTGTAGATGTCGCCCAGTCTGTTGGAGCTGGACTCCACCACCTCCTCCTCTGCCACCTGCAGCGACTCCGCGCTCAACATCTCCACTTTGAAAAGGCAATCCGGTCTTCACAACCTTGCAATCTCATCAACTGCGATTAAAACTAAACCCAAATTCATTTGAAATGTAAGAAGAAAGTCACAAAGACTGAGAGCGAGGATACTACAGTTGCAAGACGGCGAATACAGCGAAAGCACGTCTTTTAACGCTAACCCCGAAAACACTCAACCTATCTTATAGTTCCGGCTTTATTTATTTTACTCCCAAATAAATAATACCAAAAATAAATACATTGGGAAAACACGTGTTAGCCTGAAATGCAGCTATTGTGGCTATTTACATATCTATTCTATTATGTACAAAAGAAAAATATAACTGAAGAGGAAAGAAAACACGAAGAGGATCCCATCGGACAAAAAGCACCGTTGGATCATAATAAACCACTTGACTTCCGGGTGTTCAGAGTTCTGTTGTTGTTATGGAGAAAAAGGAGGATAAACCTACATTTTACACTTGTAGTTGTTTCACTACCGATAATATTTTTCTCGAGGACTACAAGCTCCATGTTCGATTTGTGTCTGAGCAACAGTTCAGGTTGGACTATGAAGCAGTGGGTATTCTCAAAGCATTACACCTGAACTGATATATGCATAATGATGTGTAGTGTGTTTGCAACTTTGCATATATGCAAACACATACATAATATAAATTATAACCATTTATATATAAATGGTTATAATTTATGGTTATGTTTGCATATACATAATACCGTACGTCAGTCACATATAAAGGTTATTAGTATTATTATTATTGACACAACTGTGTGATATCTTCTCATTGCAGATACTTAAAAGGCTTGGCTGTTCAATGGATGAGCAATTTGATGACGTCCTCAAAAAGGCAATTTTGTTTCATAGTAGGCCTATCAACAAATCGATTAACCTATGTGTTATTTTGAACTATTTTCGATTTATTTATTTTTTATTACATTTTTTATGTACCATGGCTTCATCAGCCCTCTCTGTGTAATTATTTGCCAATAATTATCATCACAAAAGCCCAACATATGAGTTATTAATATATTGTATTGGTCATGGATACATTTTTTCATAAACAATTAAATTGAGTAACTGTTGCACCTCTACTAGATTTCACAAGAAGTGGACAGGCGGAGGCTCCTTGGTGTGAAGTCTGCTGAGAGAGCTGCAGCTATAAGGACCATTTACCAGCCCCTCCATCCTCACATTTACCACTTACAGGTAGATTTCAGCCATTGTTAATGTTACTTGAAATAATGTAGCCTATCGTCACTGTTGGGCAGAAACCTTGTTTCTCCATATTTGTTTTGATGTTTGTTTGTTTTTTAGGTTATCATTAGGGTCACCAGGTTGAGTGTGGTTAAATATGTTTCTGGGTTTTTATAAATATACATTCAATCCATTGGAACACTGGTAAATGTTGTATTGTCCTGCTAAGTAGTACGTTTCGGATATACAGTACAAGCCAAGGGTCCTGTCCAACAGCGACCATATCCATTGCTAGTAGAAAAAAAAAACTACATCTAAATAACACCTGTTTCCAGGAGTCCTATCTCTCCCCGGAATTCAAACAGATTGTTGACTATTGTAGGAGAAATGAAGCCAGCAGAGATGGACTTCTTAGTCTGTTACAAGTAGAGTCAGGTAAGTTGAGAAGTAGAAAGAAAGTGTATGTTTTTCTTTCTTTTTCTTAAATGAATAGATTTGTTAAACCTTTATAATCACATTTTACCTACTGCATCTCTTTAAAGCTCCAAGGGTGTATCGCGTCACTGTTTTCAAGAAAAGCTTCTGTGATGCACTGATAGAGGAGCTGGAGCACTTTGAGCATTCTTCAGCCCCTAAAGGAAGACCCAACACCATGAACAACTATGGGGTAGTACAGTATATTCCACTGTAATTAGTCTTAAGTTTCATGAAAATCCATGTGTCTGTTCTTGAGTTGTTTTGTTCACAGATAGACACACACAGACATACACTGACTTTCCTGGTACCATTCACAAATCTACTTAGCTATTGGACTATTATAGCTAGGTCACTCAGGACTATGCCATCCTCTTCCAATTGAAATCATTAAAGAGCAGAGGACTCGAAAGAAAGTTCTGTCTATACTGTAATGGTGGCCTTCCATTGCATCTTACTTACTTCTGTGGCTAGTAGGTTGCTCTGAAGAGTTTAAGAAGTCCGTAGCATTTAGGATTCTTAGTGAAGGCATCCCAGAACATTTTGTCTTAACCACTTAAACCCTAACCTGACTCCGCCAGATGGTGGCAGCAGTGCGTATGCCTGCTTGTACAATTGTTTTTGTCAAATGTTCATCTGTTATGTCTTGCCCAGAATAGGATTGCTAGAGTCCGTGTGGTTAATAATGTAAGCTGTAATGTTTTCTCCTCCTTTCTCGTATCTAGATCCTTCTCAATGAACTTGGGTTCGACCATGGCTTCATCAGCCCTCTCCGTGTGCATTACCTCCATCCGATTATGTCCTTGCTCTTCCCAGACTGTGGAGGGGGCTCTTTGGACAGCCACAAGGCCTTTGTGGTGAAGTACGACATGCACGAAGACCTGGCCCTCAGCTACCACTACGACAACGCAGAGGTCACGCTCAACGTGTCCCTGGGGAAGGACTTCAGTGATGGCAACCTTTACTTTGGTGATATGAGACAGGTGATAATATAAATTATTTTTTGTTTTAAATAAATATGCAGCTAGTGTTCCATTAACCTACATCTAAAACCTTCTATGTGAACATGTAATACAGTGGTTCCCAAACCTTTTAGCTCGAGACCCAAAAGAAATTAGACGTTTTCCCGGGGACCAAAACTAGTGAAAACAGCAGATCTACAAGCTCACAACGCTGTGCGAATATTTCACTACTTCTTAGACATTTGTTTTCTAATTTTGGAATTTATTCGATTTTTCTTTTATTTATTAAAAAAAACATTGCATTTTTTTATTTTATTCACGAAAGTGAAAAGATTAAAGGACCCATAAAAATGTGTCCACGACCAAAAAATAGGTCCGGACCTAGTGCTTTGGAACCAGTGTTGTAATATCTCTGTACTACACCAGACTTGTGCTATTGTCTCCTGTAGGTGCCTCTGAGTGAGACGGAGTGCTCAGAGGTTGAGCACAGGGTGACAGAGGGTCTCCTCCACAGGGGCCAGCACATGCACGGGGCCCTGCCCATCTCTTCTGGCCAGCGTTGGAACCTCATCATCTGGATGAGGGCCTCGCAGGAACGCAACAAACTCTGCCCAATGTGTAACCAACGGCCCCTTCTGGTGGAAGGAGAGGGCTTTGCAGACGGTTTTACTAAAGACTCGGGCACACCGTCATGTGTCCTAACATGATGGTGTTTATGAGCGGCACCAACAATTAATGCACTTTTAAAAACAAGTCATACTATGAATGTGTTTACCTTGATTTGAACCCATGAGATACTTAATGTGCACCTTAGACCACTGAACCACCAAGATGTTATGCTTGTATTGACAGAGAATTGGTGTTTAGGATTTTGCCAAAGACTGCCTTAATTGACAGTAGCTACTGTTTTAGTTTTGTTCACGATTCAAGAAGAACCTGTGGCTTTTGTTAAAGTAATGTCGTCCCAATGTGCTTATTATCATGTACTTGCACCAGTGACATACTGTACTGGTAAGTGTACAGTGTAATGTTGTCAAATTGTACAATAGTTTAGTTTTTTTGCTTTTTATGGACAGTAGGAAATGGGGGAGAGATGGGGAGTGGAAGACCTTTGCCGCCAAAGGTTGTTCGGATCGGGAATCGAACCGGTGAAACCGCCAGGCATCCATGCCTATGTGGCAATGCCTAAGTGGTATGCGCCTGGACCAGTAGGCCAGCCTTTTAATACAATTACAGTAAATTGTATTTCGTTTTGGTAAAATGCTAAACCTATGCATCTTTATATAATATGAAGGATTGGAATATTAATATACAGTACAGTTTCTGTTATTATGGTGACATCAGGACATAATACAATAAATACAGTACTCTCAGTAATGGTAGAATAAATAACATTTAAGGATCAACAATAATCATGAAGACAAAATCATGTACACAACCTTTTATATATGATTCATAATTACAAAATAAACATGGCGATACAAGAATGTCCTCAGTACTGTATGTGAAATCCTCAATGTTAATGTATTTGTAACACTCATAGTTAAATTAACACTGAGGATATTACTTTGTTGTATTCTGTAATATTTGTGTATAATTTGTCATACTGATTCTTGAGTTCTGACTTTTATAAGCCTATCTGCTACATTCAATCCCAAAGTGATCGTGTACAGCAACGTCACAACATCTTTGGTTGTTTATTTTTTCCCCAGAGTTGGCCTGTCACAATTATTACATTATCGCTTAATCACAATTATTTTGCATATTCGTCATAATTGTTTCCATGTTGAAAAATTTTCATATATTTTCAAATATATAAAAAAATCAATTAAATCATTCGTCTCAATTATTAATATTATTTGTATGACAATTAATAAAAGTAAAATATCATGATTGTGACAGCCCTAGTTGAGAGCGCTAACATGGAAAGCTACTGAACTGGAGTTACAAAGCAAGACGACTAGCATTTTGGGAGACCAGGGACCCACACTACAGAATATTTCTCCCACACACACACACACACACGCCATCACAGATTTTGAAGAGACTAACATAAAATGCTTGTATCATCTTTTTTTTACACTAATGATTAACATTCTGAATCTGAATCTCATCTCAAATGTCAACAATTCTATACTTATGGACCTGAATCAGAGCCGGAGGCTAGAGGACATACTCTCACTTAGTTTGATTTGGTCTGGGGTCAACTGACACTGATTTCAAGTTTGATTCAGATTCAGAACTATTGCAGTTCTGAAACATAACCAATACATACGAAGTTACAGTCTATACAGTATATATATAATAAAATATATTGAATATACTACTCATATTCTTCCTCATACATATCCTAGCCATTTCTGCTAAATCATACAAGTTATTGTGTTTCTTTTGTACAAGATTTGTTGCATGAAAATGTGCTGATTTAAACCTGAATGTTGCTGGAATTATGAACTTTTGAAAACACCATAGCACTTCTATTTCATTAAAATATGTGTAACACCCTAACCCTGCTCAATGAAGTGTCAGTATACTTACTGCTGTTAGTCCACCTTGTACTTTTTTTTAAAGCTATGTACAGTGATCGATTGCAGGCCCACACATAGATATACAGACAGTATATAGTATATAGACTATATATATTTGTGGGCGAGATCTGGCACCTCTCATACAGAGCTTCCTTTACAGCGTTGTCTCGCTACCATGTCGTCGGTGGTCATGGTCGTGGTCGGTGTCTGAGTCATAATCCGACTCCATCTCAACCTTGACCTGGGGCACGGGGCAGGCCATCCCTGGACCCATGGGCACTGCCCCAGTCAGAGAGGACGGGCAGGAGATCTTCAGGTGCAGAGTGAGGCTGAGGAACGGGCAAGTCCAGTTATCATATACCATACTACATACATACATACTGTACAGACCCCACAGATGTGAAAAATGTTTGTGTGTGTGTGTGTGTGTGTGTGTGTGTGTGTGTGTGTGTGTGTGCATGCTTGCGTGCGTGCATGTGCGAGTGTGTGTGTGTGTGTGTGTGTGTGTGTGCGTGCGTGTGTAATGAACTTGGGTTGAATGGTCAGCGGAACAAGATTACAAAAACTAAATGTTTCTTTGAAGAGTCTCTGAACCCCAAAAAAAGCGAGGTACAGTAAGAGCTGGCATTGTAAAGTTGCAACATATTGTGAGCTTATAGATCGTCTATTTCCAGCAAAGGTTTTCTCTACAATATGGATGCTGGGGTTTAAGTGGTTAATAGAGTATGAGAAAGCAAATGAGTGAGTAGCAGTTCCACAGAAAAGGTTGGCTTTGTGATTATGTGTGATGTGTAAATAATAGATGACAGTGAAATAGTTATTCTTGTTTAAAAAAACAATTGACAGTCATTTCATAGAGTACTGTATACAGTATTTGTAATCAATGTATCTGTTAGTTCCAAACCATGCCTCTTTCAAAGCAATGCAGACATGATGGGCAGGTTTGAATTTCTCAAAAATAGACAGGCACATAATAAATGTATGGTACAAACAATAGTGGAATAATGTCATAATATCGGGACAGAATTACACTTTCAATATAATTATTGACGTGCCAGGCCCAATGTAGTAGAGTGCTAAAAGCTATTCTTGGTGTCCATTATTCAACTGCCCATTGTTAAAATCATGGACTGAATGCTAAGCAGATATATTGACATTATTCACATGCAAGCAATTTTGTTCTTACTCCATGCATAGGACATAAGAGCAAATTTTCTGCTGTGAATAAATTGCACATGATGGAGAAAAGAAACAACCAAATCACTGAAGCTGTGTTGCCTGTGGACGTATACAGACACAATTCTGACCAAATATATACTAAATACAAAACAGACTTAAATTAATGCAGACAGTATGTTTTATTAATCTATTTGAATTCCAGACATTTCTTCTAAACAAAGAGCCCCCACCATTGGTCTTGAAACAATAAAATAAGAGTAAAATATACATAATGCATCAAATTAATTTGAATTCACCACAGTTTATAACCTTTCCCAAGCAGTCACCGGCTATCTTAATATTAAAATAAAACACATCACACACATAAATAATTGTATTGTAACTGTATGTTGACTTGATAACTCACAGATGGTAAAATTAGAAGTAAGGATAGTGAATTTACAGCACATCCGGTCACAGACATCTGCATTGCCTTAAAGTGCATGGAGAGGAAGTTAGAATATTATGGGATACAACACCTCAGCCCTAACGATACATTGGAGAAAAACATAATTGCTGTGTGAGTGTGTGCATGCATGTGTGTGTGCGTGCGTGCGTGTGTGCGTGTGCATGTGTGGTTTGATAAGTGGTTTGACAGTGATCAATTAAGACTAAAATAATAATAATAAATAGTCAAATGAAATAACACACAAATGAATGAACAAATTAAATCAATGGACTACAATAGCTACAAGCTACAATAAGACAATGAATGACTTTGCACATTTGAACTGCTTGCTAGCATCTAATAAGTGTGTTATCTCAAGTGTCAGGTGTAAATCAGACAGCTTTACCAGTGTAGCAGAACTGTGTGTATTAATAATTGTACAACATAATACATTATTAAACTGACTACTATATATCAAGTGTGAGTTGAGTGGTTTCTATTGCTGTAGGGCAGAAATCTTAATATTTGAATTCTTTATATATTTTGTCATCTAACTGTCACACAAAAGTAGTGAAAATATTGCTCCCAAGCTTGTGGTGCTTGTAGATCGCCTATTTTCACTATTTTATGTTATTTCTTAAATAGTAATACAAATGTAACAAGGTTTCCCCTACCGACAGCGACGACATGAAGGTGGGATGTTTCAAGTGTACACACAGAATGCATCAGTATGCTGCCCTCTGATGCATTCCTATGTATTTAATGAATTGAATACATAGGACCGCAAAGGACACATGGCTTTTTGTGTTTCTTTTTAGCATCACTGTATAATCATAGTACCTAGGCTATTATTTGCAAGCTATTAATAAAATATTCAATGAATCAATCAATCAATGAGACTGAGTACTAGTACCACTACTTAGAGATGTACTGTATCAAGTGATGTTTGAGTGTATCAGGGGTCACCACCATGCTGGCTTGTGGTAAACATCTTTGTCAGAATTCAATTTTTGATATATACAAAATAATAGCTGAATGTGAATGACCATACCAGGTCTGTAACTCTGAGAGGGTAGAAATGTAATTTGGGGGGTTCTTACAAATAAAACATTTGAGAACCACTAGTTCTAGTTGGACTCATAATATGCCATAGCGTCGTAGTAAATATAAGTGTTATACATATTCTGAAGAAAACCTGGAGACTTGACATTCAGTAATTGGGTCTTACGATCAAAATAAGAGCATTATAATAGTGTGTCAAAAAGAAAATCTAAAATGTTCCATGGACATACAAGACCAAGTCTTTGCCACTGACACATTTGTCCGCGTACAAACATATTGATGACCCCTGGTGTGTATTACTGTAAGTGGTATTGTGTGTAATTGAGTGCTTTAGTATAGTGTATGTCAAGGTGCAGGTCTCATTGTTTCAGCCCAGGCCGGCATTGAGCGGCCCATTCGGACTGGGCTGCATCGGGGTAGACCAGGTCTTTGTAGGGGATGTGTAGTTTGAGGACACAGTACCTGCGATCCACCTCTGACTCCGAGGTGGGAGAACAACTGGTGTAGGGATGGCACTTGTCCTACAGGACACAAGACCAGAAGTTATAAACATGCCATGATCCTTTATCATCAGCAGGAGGCAGCAGAAGCCTGCATTGCTGTACCTAGCCTTGTAAACCAGTGAAATTCTGATTAGATTTCTAGGAGGAGCAAATGTAATGTAGCTTTCCGAAGGAGGCTGGTTTACAAGACTATGCTGTACCCCCTCCAACTGTATATACGTTCCCCATTTTCAACAGGTTTCATTATATTGCGACGCCTGCTTTGGCAATGTAAAGGTTTTCTTGTGCCAATAAAGCTGCACTGTATTCCCTCACCTCATCGTCGCTGTCGTCCTGCTTCGATTTCTTCTTCTTCTTGTCATCTTCTTTCTTCTTCTTCTCCTTCTCTGGCAGGATGTCGTCCAGCCAGGCCAAGTCATGCTGGGAGAAGATCATGTCCAGCATCAGACGCACTCCCATCAGGCCCAGGATCTAAATAAACAACACACACATCAGCTACTCCATATACCGTAGGCCTATAGCCTATATGTACTGTATAAACGTATTACTCTGAGCATGTGTGTGTGTGTGTGTGTGTGTGTGTGTGCGTGCGTGTGTGTGTGTGTGTGTGTGTGTGTGTGTGTGTGTGTGTGTGTGTGTGTGTGTGTGTGTGTGTGTGTGTGTGTGTGTGTGTGTGTGTGTGCGCGCACACGCGTGAGTGTGTGTGTGTGTGTGACTTCTCTAGAATGTAATTGAGGCATGCCACGACGCTACTAAAACCCAGATGACAAAGAGCCCTTCAATTATGCATGGCTCGCTGCGCTTTGGGGCATCAACAAAAGGTATAGACCTCAGAAAAATCGACCGAAGCATTACCACGCACAATGTCTGGAAAGTAAAGTATATACGATTTTTTTTTTATTATTTGTTTTATCCTGAGTGACCAGCTCAGTGGCCTTGTGGTTAGAGTGTCCACCCTGAGACTGGGAGGTTGGGGGTTCGATTCCCCGGTTCGGGTCATACCAAAGACTGTAAAAATGGGACCCAATTCCTCCCTGCTTGGCAAATTGGGGGGGTTGATCACCATTACTGATTCCTGAGTGTATGTATGTATTTACAGTATGTAAGTACTATATGCATACATAACTTACATAATAATTATACAGACAGACATATTGTCACTGTCGGGCAGAAACCTTGTATCTCCAAGTTTCAAATTTGTATGTTTTTTCATAAAGTAAAGCCCCGCTTCATCATACAACACTGTCGCGGTGCTTGCAGATTTTCTCTAGTTTAAATCATTTTTAAAATGATAAATACAAAACGAACGGTTTTGGACATTTTGGACTTTTTCACCTGACAACAACGATGTGGAGACGGTTGAATGTCTTAGATTGTGTATATATCCTGTACATAGTACTACATACATGTTGTACAACATACAATATATGTACTGTATAACTGTATATTGTATGTACTATACACGCAATGTAAAACATTCAACTGTCTCCACTGTGTAGAAAGACCTGCTGAATTTATGTTTGAGCAAAGCCTAATTTATACGCTGTCACCCAACAGTGTCACTCGATAAGAATGACTACTTTTCAAGCTCAGCAACACACTGCGTACCATGATAGGGAAGATGATGGCCAGAAATGTGGACTTGAGGGTCCAGAGTACTGCCAGGCAGATGATCTGAACCAGGGTGAAGAGATGCACCTTCCTAAGGGGGACGTGGCGCAGGAAGGTGAAGTCTGGCTGGTGTTTGGATGGCATCCAGAACAACTTGATCCTGTCCCAGAACTTTGGGACCGGAGAGGGACCAGGAAACCGTTGGTGTCGGGAGAGAATACATCAGAAGAAGTTAGAGTAGACCTAGATAGAGCTGAATGAAATGCAGACCTGTTACACACCACCAACACCCGATAAATTACTATTACTATATTTGCTAGTGAGAGAGCCTCTACTTGATAATATGTAAAGAGTAAATCTGCTTACATTTAAACGCTACATGTCAAAATGTAAAACGTGACTGCTGAAATGCAGAATGGCACTAAGTCCCGTTGCATCTTCCTCCATGCTTGAAAGGCCTCTCTGCACCAGCCAGTTTGACAGAGCGAGAAAGAGACTGTTGCTCATCCTAACGGAGCTGTCCCTTTCACCTCACATCTCTCCACGCCTCCCCTGGCTGCAACGCTCTGGCTCTGGCACCGAACTGGGGAGGCGTGCCTCGCATTTCGAAAAACACTGAACTTCACCAATGACATTAATTGTGCCTCTGCAGCAGCTGTGCCTCTGAGAAAGGCTTTTGTAAGCAAAACGGCCAACCTACTATTTGCTGCTGATGAAGCATATACTGTACCTGGATGCCACCGAGTGAAGCCACGCCCATATATAGAAAGACACCGTACAGCACTGGCATCGGGATATACTAGAACACAACAAAGGAATGGAAATCAGATCAAGATGATGGCATTTCACAGTTCTAAATTCAGAATACATTTTCATCTGAATTAACTTGTACAGTCACATGTACAGTAGGCCTACTATGGGCTTTACAATAGTGTACTGCTGGTGTTCACATAAAAAATCACACCCGTGTGAACTGAGCGGTGGTCTGGGGGGGGGGGGGGGGGGGGTGCCTGTGGGGGGGGGGGGAGGGGTGCCTGTGTGTGGGGGGGGGGGGGGTGTGGGGGGGGGAGGGGTGCCTGTGGGGGGGGGGGGTGCCTGTGTGTGTGGGGTGGGGGTGTGTGTGTGTGTGTGTGTGTGTATTGCAGTTGATGCTCAGGGCAGGCTAGACTCAACAGCACCTCTCTGGTCACCCAGGGTACTGAGGCTACATACACCAGAGGCTACAGACAGACAGACAGACAGACAGACAGACACACAGACACGGATACACACACGGCCACGCTATGGAGACGGTGTGACCACCGCTCAAAAATAACTGTCTCCTATTAGACCTGGTGGCGCTGTAACAGGCCCCATGTGAAAAAAAAATGGGGCAGTGTTTCTGCTCTGGCACCCAGGGAGTCTGCGTGCACAGTTTGGCTGCCATCGTGCCAATGGTGCCAGAGATTAGCTGTTCACAGACAGACGGACGGACGGACACACGGACATACGGACGGACGGACAGGGTGCAAAACAATGTCGTCCATAATAATGTGTGTTGATAATGTAAACCATCACCGAAGACTAGTTATTATTATTGAGCGGTGGTCACACCGTCTCCTCAGCGTGACCGTGTGTGTAGCTATGCGTGTACGGTATGTGTCTGTAGCCTGGCCTGCAATACTGCTGGGTGACCAGAGAGGTGCTGTTGAGCAGCCTTGAAATGTACATGCATGCACACACACACACACACACACACACACACACACACACACACACACACACACACACACACACACACACACACACACACACACACACACACACACACACACACAGCCTTGAAATTAATGGACACCACCGCTCAGTTCACACTGGTGTTATTTTTATTACTATTATTCAGATATAGTGAACGTACAGTATGTCATTTGCTATGTGTCCCTACCTTGAGTATGGGTGCCATGAAGATGGAAACTCCAGTCAGAACAAAAACTAAAATGCCTGTAATTCTCTGCTCTCTATGATGTATAGGAGAGAGAGAGGGGGGGGGGGAGAGAGAGAGATTTAGAAAAGCTAAAACATGCAGTTTTAGCTTTAGCTTGTCATAACTTCAAGTGCATCATTGTCGTCACATGAACATGTATTTTAAATGTGATTAAAATAAAACACGAGGTTGTCAAATTAGCACTCATTTGGATCTACTTGTGTTGACCGACCTGACCCCGAGGAACTGGGCCGCCTCTCCAGGGGCGCTGGACTCGCTCTCCATCTTCAGAGAGTCGATGTGAGCGATGGAGATGACCGTGGCTGCCACGTACCAGGGCAAACCCAGGAAGGAACAGGTTGCCATCAGAATCCCCACCCAGAGCAGATCCAGGTGGTACCCACAGCCTTTCTGCTCAGGGGAAAGATCAATATCAAACACTTTGATTGGTATAAAACAGTGGTTTTTAACCCTTTTCATTTAGTCAGAATTTGAGCCACGGACCACCATTTGATGAGATTTTCTGTAGCCACTCAGACCCAAAACATAGAATATTTGTTGTCGTTGGATATGATTTTGTCCACAATTCCATGCTGATGTTGTGCCATAGGAGAGATAACAGGCAAACGTTGACCAAGATACAAATGTTCTACATTCTCTAATTGTGTAGACTTCTTAAGTAATGCAGTAAATTAAGTAATGCATCATTTAACTCTCGAGAGAGTAAAATGAAACCAAATGGACCCGTAAGGACCCGTATAATAATTTACACTTGACCCTTTTTTACGCTCTCAAGAGATAAAGATCTATAAGGGTCCATTTCGTTACCAACCCACCGTCATTTAGCTGGGGACCATGTAGTCTGTGATCACTTAACTTTTCGAGGTTTGATCCGGTCGGGAGAGGAAACCACTTTACGTCATGTTGTAGTACAGTACTCAAAGGACTACAATTTGCCAGAACTATCAAACCGGATTCAGTTTTAACCCAAAATATTCCCCTGCGCTCAAGGACATACTTTTAGGGCCTACCTGATAAACTCCTTGATGCGGCGTAGTTTTGCTTTCGAAAGATTTGTTTGGTATGTGCATCTTTTAGTCCAACTCGTAGCGACTGGCAAGACTACACTAGGCTACTCGAGCATTTTAATAGGGATTGGGGAAAACAAACGGGGGGAACCAAATCAAAGCGACGCCGCTTCTTCTAGTGGTTTCCGCGCTTTAGGCGGAAACCAAACGGTCTGTTGTGAACGAACACCAGGCTAGCCTGGTGGGCGACGTTAGGGACCATGGAACCCCCTCAAGGACCACTGTTTGAGAACCACTGGTATAAAAGAGCCCTATTCATTGTACCGAGTAGATTTGTACTGTACTACTGTACTGTGTTCCCACCATTCCTGTGATGTTTCAGAGTTTCAGACAACACTGTAAAGCTGAACCCCCACCCAGAGCAGGCCAAGTCTCTAAGCACAGCTTTTTCGTTCCAAAGGAACAGAATGAAAGCAGCTACTGTAATTACCATAAGATAAACACTCACAGAAACAGCTGAAGAAATGTAATGTTCAACATCACTGGGTCTATTTTGCATCAAACAATGCACCATATTAAAGATACATACTGTATGTGTAGCCAGTAGCCACAATGTTCTTTGAAGGCAATGGCATGTATTCATCTTTCATTGTCTTTTAAGTGTCTTTTATTAGATGTGTATATATTTTGTTAAAGCTTATTTTATTTTATTTTGTATTTCTGTCCCTTATTTTTGTTCTACTTACTTTTTGTCTTTCTTACATGTTGTTTTCTTACTTTGTATTGTTAAAAAAAATAAAAATCTTTGAGAAATAAAGAGTAAAAAAAAAAAGCTGCAATCGGTAAGTATCTTTTATGTCCTATTCATAATTTGAACCTATGCCTCCTGCTTGAGAGACCAACGTCTACTGCTCATCAAGAGGCAATCCTCACGAAATATTGCACTTGTGAGCCTCAGGCAGTCCTACTACCGAGGCTAACCTGCCGACGCTGGTGAATGCTAACCTGATGAATGCTAACCCTAAGCCTAAACCAAAGGTCTTCAACAGGGGTCAGAGCTACTACAGGGAGTCCTCCAATTTTGTTTGATAGAAACCTTTTTTTTTCCTTTTATGAATGCCAATGCCGTCTCTTGACATCTTTTTTCAAAGGGCCCCGTGTGCCAATGACATCTTTTGAAAAAGGGATTTTTTTTTCATATATATATATATATTTTTAAAGATGTCAAAATGACCTGAGATCAGAGAGATGCTTTTCTCTGTTTGTGTGTTGGCTCCCTCATTTGGCTGATTGAGAAAATGTGTGTTCATTCTAGTGGATGGACACTTTTTTTTATTCATTCAGCTCTATCTCTGGAACCATTTGTCCGATTGACAAAATTATTTTTGCCACTGAATCACAACGACTGTGTCTGTTTCGGCGAAGGTCAAAAAAAGTATTGACGGTTACTTTGTGAAAACACAAATTGACATGAATCCAAAATGCACAGATGATTGTGCTGTCAAACAATGAAACTGTATGGAATCTATGAAAAAAGGTTGTGGGGGTCCTTGCTTCATCTCTCTCTCAACTAAGGGGTCCTTGGCCTGAAAACGTTGAAGACCCCTGGCCTAAACCCTAACCCTGACCGGACTACTGGGACCTCGAAACAACGGGACCTCGGAATATTTAGATTTTCCCTCCTACTTGACCCCGAGGGTCCACATTTCTCAATGGAACAGTAGGGAGACCACCTCCAACCACTGCAGATGGGATAATTGTACTGTATTAATATACTCTACCATGCAGATTGGTTAAAACAACATGCAATTGATTCAAATACGTTGCAGCGTTAACATTTATTAGCAGTGGAAGCCCAGAAACTAAGGACCACTCACTCATCATCACTGGCATCATTTCACATGAGTAGACACTGCCTGTCACTTGATGATCTGCTCGCTGCTGTATGATTACCCCATTGTTACAAAGAATTCCTCTAGCAGCAATCTATTCTTACAGCTGGTTTGCTCTTCTTGGCATCCAGTGCTGTGTTGTGCATAATTGCAGCCTTTGTGAAGGAAAGATCATAGACCAGTAGCATGACATTGAAACAATGCTAACAATGTGCCAGTTATAACACAGTTACATAAACTCTCCACTGAGGATTGGCTGAACACAGAAGTTAACTGCAATCGGTCATTTCTGGTGTTTTGTTTATACCAGGGGTCTTCAACAGGGGGTACGGGACCCCTAGGGGGTCCTCAGAGTTATTACAGGGGGTCCTCCAAATCTTTGTGTCCCGGACCCCCTGCCGTAGGCAAATGGCTTTATCATGCTGTCATCAGCACAGCCTTACCTTGAGTTTGTTCTCCTTTCGGTTGACAATGACAGCGCTGATCTGCTGGTCCATGAAGATGAGGATGGTGACGAGGAGAGCAGGGACGAAGCTAGCCACGTATACCCACACTGGGTTCTTACCAAACGGCATTATCAGCCAGCCGCGGCCCGGACGAGTTGGCTAGAGGGTATACAATAATAATAAATAACATTATAAAATGGGTCACTCAAATCCCTCTGACTTACTGGCTGATAGGTGTGGTATAATAACCATACCATGACTATGCAGTCTGCCTTTGTACAATTCTATGTCACTCCACAGCCAAGAACAATGCTAACGGAACAGTGGCGGCTTGTCTGTAAATATCTCTAACTGTTTCACCTGTGCAGTCCAACAGATAAGGTTTCTGGTAACCTTTTAGGCTTTGCAATGGCAAGCTTAAAAGTTTGTAGCTTCCATGCATTTAAAGGGGAGGCTCTCTCCATTCCGACATGTCGCCACTCCGAAATTGACTTCTTATTGTCGGAGTGGCGACACTCCCATAGGGGTTAGGTTTAGGGTTAGGGTTAGAGATACTGTAGGGTTAGTGTCGGAATGGAGACATGTCGGAAAGGAGACATGTCGGAGTGGAGAGATGCACCCCATTTAAAGGGGATAGTAAAACTGCATTGTTTGAGCAATATAGTTGTGGACCATTACAATTTTATTTTTAAATTTAGTTTTGTATAGAAATTGTTTCTGTATGAATTGGAATATGTCTTTGACTTTTGTGTTATATATAAAGCAAAGTAAAATCCAAAAATCTCACTCACAAGCATTTGGAGAAAAAAAAGCACTCTTGCTACAGTACATAATAATAGCAAAAGCACAAACATATTTCATACTGAAGTGTACCTTACCCTTAATTCTGTGGGAACGATTAGTTTGGGAGTTTTTAGGCCAACCAACATGTCCAGTCCCACAAATGTCAAAATGGACATTGCGATAGAGAAGTCACTTATGAGTTTTCTGATCTGATGATCGCACAGAAAGAAGAAGAAGAAGAAGAAGAGAGAGAGAGAGAGAGAGAGAGAGAGAGAGAGAGAGAGAGAGAGAGAGAGAGAGAGAGAGATTAAAATACACAATTAAAATAACCACCACGTTATAACAATTTACGGAACGTGCTGTACATTGAAATGATCAGTTGGATTTGAGATCAGGGACGTGCTGGCCATTGGGAAAAGCGGGACAACTCCCGAACGTCCGGTTCATTCCCGGCTGGTACAGGCCGGCCATTAGGAAAAAAATAAACTGTTTGCACAAAAGTAAAAATTAAACTGTTTGCACAAAAGTAGCGAAAACAGCAGATCTACAAGCACACAACGCCTCGCGGTGCGAGGCGTTGTGTGCTTGTAGATCGGCTGTTTTCACTAGTTTAAATCATTTTTAAAATGATAAATACAAAACAAACGGTTTTGGACATAGGTTTCCACCCGACAACGACGATATATAACTCATGCAATTGGCCCACTGGCTTGTCACTTTGTCACAAATCTTTGAGTAGCAGCAGCGCTATAGAGAGAGATCTCTCTCTATAGTGCGCAATGAGGGCCTCTCTAACTCTTTTTCCCGGGCTGAATCAGGGGCCCAGCACGTCCCTGTTTGAGATTATCCAAAAGCCATATTGGGCCCATGCGTTGTCAGCTCACCTTGGTGGGGAAGTAAGGGCTGAATTTAAACTGCTTAAGGGTGACGGTCATGGAGTAGGTGCCAAAGAACAGGATGAAGGACATGAGAGCCAGATCAGGGACATATTTGCAGGTCTTTCCCACCAGGGCGCCTCCGTACTTCACACACTCCTTTTTGCTCAGTTGGCTCCAGTCCAGTGCTGTAAAATCGAACTGGCAAGAGAGAACGAGAAGATAGGACAGAGAAAGGGAGGTGAGAGGGGTACGAATAAAGGAGGTTTATATTCAAGAAGAAGAGTTATAAGAAGGTGATAAAGAATGAGAAATACTACATGAAGGTGAGAGTATCTCCACTGGCAGCCTGGCTAGCTATAAACTAACAGTCTTTTACAAGTGTCATATCGTTGTTGTCGGGTGGAAACACCGTATGTCCAAAACCGTTCGTTTTGTGTTTACCATTTTAAAAATTATTTAAACTAGTGAAAACAGCCGATCTACAAGCACACAACGCCTCGCGATGCGAGGCGTTGTGTGCTTGTAAGTCTGCTGTTTTCACTAGTTTTGTGCGACTCTCTTGTATGATGAGGCAGGGCTTTACACACATTTGAAACTTGGAGATACGAGGTTTCCGCCCGACAGTGACGATATGTTTAGTGGTGGACTTTGGAACTAAGAAAAAATACAGTAAAATATATTATACACATTAAACCTAAAATATTAATCTTTCATGATTGATTGATTGATTGAATAATTTATTAGAAGTTTGCAATAGAAAAAAGTACAGTTTCATGACAGTACAAATCACTGGTACAAGGTCAACTAAAAGGAGATCCTAGAAAGCCGAGGCTTATTTCCACAGGAACCACACTTTAAGTATCTCATATAAATGCGACATACTAAATGCGAAATATGACAATCTCTTTGGAGCATAATGGTAGTTTACGGCAAAGCATAAAAACTAGCACTTACCCCAAAGAGACTAGAGGTGTTATCTGGAACTGGAACTAAACCATTGAAGATCATTGAAGCCACTGTTTAAAAATTGGGAGATTGAAGACGGAGGCAGGAATGAAATAGAACATGAAGGGATAGGAAAGGGTAGTGAAAAACAAAACAGGAAAGAGAAATGGAAACAGACATGAGTTACTGTAGTGTACATAATGAGAATTCAACAGCTGGACAATGACACTGCAAAGAGCACACTGAGTCCCATGCATGCAAAGTAAGATATACTCACTCGAAAAAATAAAACAGCAGCCAGTGTTTGTCGTGGTGAAAGCAAAAAGAGAAGACAAATCAGTTACAGAACTCAATGTCATCATTTTTCTTCTGCTGAAACCATAACATGAATTTTGAATGAACAGCACCTACAATTGATCTACAATCTCTCTAACTAACTAACTATCTGTCTGCATGTCTCTCTTTCTTTCTAGCCACCCACCAATCCACCCATCCACCCATCCGTCAGAAAAGGGTTGAACTCACGTGGGCTTGGGGCCAGGCATTCACACTTGTAAGCCGTGACATAGTCAGGCTTAAAGTCGGTGTTGATGGGGTAATACTTGAAGGCGCCCACCATCTTTTTGATGGCGTCAGAGATGAAGATGAAGGAGATGAGGCTGGAGAAGCCCTCCTCTGTGAATCGCGTCATGTACTTGATGACGTAGCTGGCGTCGCACGCCACCAAAATCAAGCACTGCAGGCAGGAGTGCATGCCGATCCACAATCGCAGCTCCATGTAGTCGATGCCATTGTTCCTGAGTTAGAGGTCAGAAAGAGACTCAAGATCAGGCAAGATAAGAAAAGACAGGACACCACACACCGGAGGAGAGGACGACTGATTAGTGCTATGATCACATGATCCGAACATCCCCTGTTTAGTTCTGGTTGGAGACCTGTGTTTCACAAAACTATTATAGAAGGAGACTGCAACAGAGCAGACAGCACACAACACTCCAAATTAAATACAGTATTTTTGGTGCACGGCTCAAAAGTATCATGAAGCAAAGAAGTAGTCACCAGCACACAAGGAAATCCTTTTCCCATGATTTATTTAAATCTCTGGACAGGACAACGTACGCGTTTCGACCTAGTAGGTCTTCCTTAGCGTTGTCAACGCTGAGAAAGACCTACTAGGTCGAAGCGCGTACGTTGTCCTGTCCAGAGATATAAATAAATCATGTGAAAAGGATTTCCTTGTGTGCTGGTGACTTCTTCTTTGCTTCACTAAACTATTATGTCTAATATAGAAAAGCAAAAACATATATCATTTTAAAATGTAAGGTATGAGTAAATGACATTTATCGGGTTAGGGGTAGGGTGCCATAAATGTTCTCAGCAGTACAGTAAGTGATTGACTGCCCTCTCCATGGCGTCACTACATGGTAACTTTCTAGACATGTTCATTATTCAGTGTGTTCATAATATCATTTTAATGAGACCATTTAGTATGTTCTAAAAATACGCATACATTCTGGATGGCAAACGCCCTTAGTGGATTAAATTAATGGCACAAAACTGACACGTTTTGGAGCGAATGCTCATTCATCAGAGTATAACACTGAGGCAAGACAGACATATACTGTACTGAATGCATTACATGAGTGGAAATGTTATATGTTCTGTAGGTGGAACATGATTCGCTATCCCCAGCCTGACCCCCCACCTGTAAAATGAAATCATGGCAGACTGTATTGTGAAAGTGGCAAAAAAGGGTCATATAGGCATTCAGCAGACAACTCTCATTGATGTCTGTGAAATAGGAGTGCCCCATAAAGCCTGGAGCAGACACAGACTGCACCAGTCAGACCCAATGTGGAGGAAATAATAAGCCAATCTCTCCAGGTCACCTAGGTTGAGGCAGCCACAGAGTAAATCAAACAACACTACAAAATCCAGAGTGCTAATTTAACTCTGAACGTATCAAATTGCATCCATAGGTTTGCGGACCATAATTATGTTCAGCTTGTCACTTCATGACCCTACTTCAGGGGTCATTTAATGACCCATTCTTGATTTGTTTCATGCACCCCACTTTGGGGCTCACAAGATAGAGTGGCCCCTATTAGGTTGAGCAAGACACTGTAAACCTACAGTAACTACTTTGAGCTGGTTGGTGCCTTGCATGGTTTCCTCCGCCAACCTTTTTGTTTTTTCATAAATGAATACCCTACTACTAATCATGACGTAGTGAGAACACAAAACTAGTGAAAGCGTTTAGTGAAAGTGAAAGTAGTATAAATATACATAACTAATGAACAACTACATTGTATCCATTTGAACCAAGGTCCTCTTTTTTTTGTTCTTTGTTTTGACTATTTTGTACAATGTGAGCACGTGTTCACATTGTTATGCGTCGCAGGAAAACAACTGTTTCATTTTTGAACAACAGTTTCACAATAGTTTCATAGAAATAGTTTTGATCTCGTTTTTGCAGGGTTATTCTCTGTTTGGCGGGAGGCAAGAGAGGAGTGGGAAAGTTTTAAGACAAATTGAATTTCAATGTCAACTCTGATAATGACTTTATCGATGCCATAAGTCTCACCCACCTGGTGCACAAAGTATATTAAAACTTTACAAATGATTTCCAAGCTATGTGACCCAGGTGTGATAGGCACACAAATATATTCAGGATACTGTAATTCATAATTCATACATAGCAATATTACACTGGTGGCGCGCATGCTAAGAATATCTGATGAGCAGAAGCATTCCAAAAAAGAGCTGAGGGAATTGCTGTCATTAATGTTTTACCTGACCTAAGCCCATTATTAACCCTTTTAGTGCCCGGAATCTCCACTAGATGGCGCCCAGTGGCCAGATAATCCACCATAGACATACGCTGTATATGCACAGGCCGTGCGCAGCCATGACGCGCGTGAACACTTTCCTTTGTGTCATGAACAGGAACAGGATGAAGTTAGCTTGAAGTTAGCTATTGGCTACCACTCATTTTAGAAGCCCAATTTTCGGCGATTTAGCCGTGATTAAACCTTGCGCCCCTCATAGAAAGGCATAGAACAGAGAAAATGAGCTCCAAAGATCTGAGATTGCATTGGAGTGGACGGCAAATATCAGCGGCGCGACGCTCTCGCGGGCCGATGTAAACAAATCGCGGCCGGCGGACCGCTCGAAAATTTTGCCCGGTGCTTCGGTAAGGCCTCTGGGTGTTTAAATAATTTTATATAAAAAGCCGGACTAGTTCGGGATCGGCACCCCGGCCGATAAAAAGGCTGAAATAAAGCCGAACTGGTTCGGGATCGGCACAATACAATACCGGTAGTTGGACTAGACTCTCATAATTATAACACTGAACATCATTTGTATTTTGTTTATTTCCTGCCACTCAGATACTGTATGTAGCATTTTTACTGCTGCCTGATAGTCAGTTAGTGCCCATATCTTATTATTATACACGATATGAGTCATAAGGACCCACGCTCAAAAACGACACGTCATGTCTTACATGTCTTCCCTCTCTAGGTTTCCTGTCTCTCTACACTCTAAAGAAAGCATAAAATGTCCCTATAAGGAAAGTGCAGCATTGCTGCATTTTTAAACGATAACTTCCCTACAACAACAGTGATTTGTTGATGTTTCTGTTGATTGGTGCAGGATAAAAGTAAAGATTGAAGGAAATGGATATCTGCACCAGCTAATACAGCTCCCAATACTTCATTGACCAGCAACATTTCAACCCAACAGCATGTTCATCAGGCAGATGCCTGTTGGCTTGAAATGTTGCTATATAAACAAAGTATCGAGAGCCGTACTGCATGTGGATTGTGGATATCCGCTTAGTTCAATCTGTCGCGTCCGTTTCCCACAAGACACCATTCCTCTCGTCCACAACAAACAGAGCATCCACCGGCTGTTGTTCCAACTGTTCCGTGTACAGCTGTGGGATATTGTGTCTCAGGGGCTCATGAGGCTCACTTGCTGAATTCGTAGAGGAGCTTTTCGAAGATGAGGATGGGCCCTGTGGAGCTGAGGATGATGAGGGGCTGACCGCCGAACAAACAGAACACTGTCCCTGCCAGAGCAGTACCCAGGAAGCTCTCCATCACACCCTGAGAGAATGAAGAAAGACACATGAGCTGTTATGGAAAAGGATTCAGTGGAATGGACAGACGGACGGACCGGACGGACGGACGGACGGACGGACGGACGGACGGACGGACGGACGGACGGACGGACAGACAGACGACAACGGCGATGATAGACAGACAGAAGTGGGTGCTGTGTGTGAATGCATTAACGGAAGTGCAGTATTCAAGTTGACAACATGCGATCAATCACAGACCTCACTACTTATCTTAAGTGATTCCCGTCTGTGTTTGTTCATGTGTGTCTTGCTGTGTGTGTATGTGTGTGTGTGTGTGTGTGTGTGTGTGTGTGTGTGTGTGTGTGTGTGTGTGTGTGTGTGTGTGTGTGTGTGTGTGTGTGTGTGTGTGTGTGTGTGAGTGTGTGTGAGTGAGTGAGTGAGTGAGGGTTTGCATGGGGCTGCCTGATCTTCAAAATTGACCTAACCTAACATGGTGTGTAGAAGCCAGTTGCAGACTTTTCACCTGATAGTTGTCAGTAGCGTCTCCCAGCAGGCCTCCAAAGGTGATGGCATTGGCGATGCAGCCCAGGTAGATGAATAGAACAGCAGAGATGGACTGGATGTGAAACCCTTCGTAGATATCACTAGGAAACCATGGCAGCTTCCTCTTAATGTCCAGCCACAGACCACCACAGAACCTGTTACACGCACGCACGCACGCACGCACGCACCCACACACACGCACGCACGCACGCACGCACGCACGCACGCACGCGCACACACACCGTGCACAAATCCTGATTATTTTGATCAAATACTACTCTCTTTCCAATCCTTTCCTGGCCCGTCTAAATGTAGCAGAATGGTTTAGAAATGAATTTCAATCAAAAAGTCACTTTGTTTTAACTGTATGTGCAGAATAAAAATT
Organism: Nannobrachium achirus; assembly: GCF_963921795.1. Taxonomy (NCBI): domain Eukaryota; kingdom Metazoa; phylum Chordata; class Actinopteri; order Myctophiformes; family Myctophidae; genus Nannobrachium; species Nannobrachium achirus. The sequence continues at coordinate 29,647,754 of NC_137832.1, read as the reverse complement.
AAACTCCGACCAACTAAAAACTTCTTTGAGCCTGATTAGTTTCTCCACTTCAGGCACCGCCAAACCAAGGTGAACATATTTAAAATGCCCCTTTAATATATTTCCCTTGAGTCTCCCTGCCACTGCTGCCAGGCCAGATAAAGAGAGACAACACATTTGGTGGTGCGCCATTGATTGCACTGTGCCAAGCAATTAATCAAACACAAACAAAACTGCTTTATACGACTGGCAATTCGATTTAAAAAGACTCTTTGACATTCACAGCAAAGTTTACAGGCGTCTGAAAGGTGAAGTTTAGAAGATTGCGCAAATGTAGGTTAGGTCAGACTCTCACCGTTAGAGTCTGAAATCAAAGTAAATGGTGGTTCTCAACCTGTGTGTCCCCAGGGGGGTCCCCAAATTATTTTGGGGTGTCCCCAGATGATAAACCTAATGTGCAACATTGTTTTCTCACTCAACAGTAAACAAACCAACATAAAGTTAAATGTATAGAGGGTATCTGCACATTTCTAAAGTGACAATTTAAGAACTTTTTAATACCTCTAAAATGACAAATTAAACATTGGCCAAATTGTCAAATGTTAGAGGTAGAAATTGTGAAAATAGCCGATCTACATGCTCACAACGCCTTGTGTTGCGAGGCGTTGTGATGTAGGCATGTAGGCCTGCTATTTTAACAATAGAACCGTATTATACAAAATGTAATTCCTCAACTCTTAGTGCTCGTCAGGGAGGGAGGGTCCCCAGTTCAAATATGATTATTTTGGGGGTCATGGCCTGAAAAGGTTGAGAACCACTGTCTTAAGCCACAGACACAAATGTCCTCTCCAGTGCCAAGTACAGATGGGTTCAGAGCCTAAATGGGATGCCTGGTTAAGTGTTTTTGAGACTACCTCCCAGTGAATGCCAACTCCTCTCCCAGTTCATGAGGATGAGGCATCTCCTCATCTCCATCTCCGCCTCCTCCAGCTGCACCATTCATTAAGCCCTGCTCATTTACAGAGAACACAGACTTCCTGTGGAGAGAGAGATACAGGGATATTATATATCGTTGTTGTCAGGTGTTGCCTTGTATGTCCAAAACCGTTCGTTTTGCGTTTATCATTTTAGAAATGATTTAAACTAGTGAAAACAGCCGATTTACAAGCACACAACGCCGAGGCGTTGTGTGCTTGTAGATCTGTTGTTTTCACTATCTTTGTGCGACGGCCTTGTATGATGAAGCAGGGCTTTGCTTTGCGAAAAAACGTACAAATTTGAAACTTGGAGATACAAGGTTTCTGCCCGACAGTGACGATATATGAATGCAGTTTAGTCTTTTATTTGTCTTTGGCTAAAGGTTAAAGATGTTATGAGTTATGAATTTTGAAGATATAAATTAAATGTTGTTACTTGTATTATACAGCACCAATCTTAGGTGTTTTTCACAGGTACAGCTAATTAAAAAAATCTAAGTGAAAATAATAAAATGTATAGAATGAAATTAACTTGAACACAACACAGACTTTCTAGTATTTTTCAAACCTTTTGTCAGCCGAGGTGACCTTCTTTGGAGGCTCGATGCGGATTTTGGGATCCCATTCTCCTGGTGGAAGCACGATCACCTCGTCCAAAAATTCATCAATTCCTGCGATCAGATCCTCGCGATCTCTGGCCTTATATGCTACATCACTGAAGAGCTGGATGGACATGGATAGATTTGTGTGTATGCAAGAAAGGGAGAGCAGCCGAGAGAGAAGTATTATTGGAGGGTGATGTGTGTGTATAGGTGAATACACAGTGCAGGCTGTACAGAGGTTATCCACAGTTACAGGTAATATACAGTACTAGAAAGTAAACCCCAAAGTGATACAACCTATAATTCTTAAGTAAGAGTTAGAGAACAGCTGGCTACTCCTTTGTGACAAGGGAAAATATTCTATACTGCATTCCCAAGTGTGGGATTTGGTATCTTTATCGATCTTTCCCCCACACACTTGATTTAATTCATTGTGCTGCATGGGGGCATTGGGGGGATGCCGATTTTATTGCCACCTTCTCCCTGCCTGCACTGTAAGTTGAAACTATCCTCCACTTGTTCTACGACAGTCGAAGGGTTATGGTTGTACTACTTAATACCAGATTATGTGTATGTATGTTCGGTGACTGAGTTATGAAAGGTATGGAAGATAAACATCCATATAGTAATGCATTTACCTTGTGCAGGTCTAGCCTTGCATTGCAATGGCAAATTCGTCTGGCTACGCGAGGCTATGCAAGGGTTGTGTGGCAACATTGAGATGTGACCATTGTGGTTATTGATTACCTACTAGTACATGCTATATTTCATGTAAAATCCATTTATTACACTTTTTCATCATAAAAACGGCAGTGCACTGCTCTAACGAATGTACATTTGTCCCTTAAAAAACCCAACACACGCAAAATCAGTGCAATGCATTTGTAAATCATAGTGAAGCAGCAGCAACATTGATCGAAAGACACCGTTAATACATTCGGTGTGAGAGATACCGAATGCCTGCCAGGTGCTCTCAAAGAGCTTGTTATGAGTTATAGATTTCTTTGTGTGATAAATATTGAAGTCTTGACTTCGCGGCTCAGAATTCTAAGCGGTTGCTCTGCCAGAGATAAGCAGCAGCAATCGTGACTGTGAAACAGGATGCAGGTCAGTGTCATACTGAATCAGCCTGAAACTAGATAATCTGCCGGTTTTGTGTTGATATGTGTCTAGAGGCCCCGTGGGGATTATTATCTCACATTCACACAAGAGGAGCTGTGTGGAATTCTCGGCTCCATGACGAGATCTAGCTGGACCCCTAATGTTCTTCCACTATAAACTTGGTCATACGCCAGATCACCAGTCATCAATATTTTTGCTATTTTTCCCCACTATTATGATGTGCATGCATGCGTAGAATAGGGTCATGTGTGTGTGTTTTTTAAAGTATTTACGTATTATTATCTGTACTGGCTACCACGCTTAGCTCATTTCTTGTAGGATCCAGTACAACTAGTAACTTTAATGACAGGTACCGGTAACTGCACTCGAAAAAATAACAGCTATATCTCTCAATAAGAAATAGAGAAAGCTGGGTTTCAGTCTTCAAATATTTACAATTTTGTTTTATACGTCTATTATACGTCCCTGACTGACTCTAACTGTTCTTCTATTATTATAATTATTTTGCATATCTGAACCACTACAGCCTGTCATGCATACAGTACATGCATGCATTATTGACAGGCAGGTCCAAGTTCAAGTTCATAGAGCCTCCCTGATTAGTTGAGGGATACTGGGAGCAGCCAGAGTTCAGAGGGCACAAATACACAGGCAAGGTACAACACAGAGGCAATGATGCTACTGCACATTTAATCTTGTGTTTTGGTAAACATACTGTAATTACTGATTGCAGTGCAACCATGTATCTTAGGGTAAGTGATTAAAAACGAAATGTTTTGTTGTTGTTGTTGTTAAAACATTAAAGCAATATATCGTCGTTGTCAGGTGGAAACCTTGTATGTCCAAGACCGTTAGTTTTGTATTCATCATTTTAAAAATGAACTACTACTTTTATTACACTACTTTTATGCGACGGCCTTGTCTGATGAAGCAGGGCTTTACTTGGTGAAAAAACGTACAAACTTGAAACTTGGAGATACCTGTACGTGGTTTCTGCCCTCTTTAATTAAAGTAAAGAAAAATTAATCTGTCTAATCAGGAAAGAGTTCCCATTTATCAGCTTCATTTTTAAAGTGTTCCGTTTCCAATTGTCTCTGCTCATTTCATTGTGCCATTACTTCCAATTTTACTTCCTATTTCCTGTATCCTGTATGAATTCTCTTTCCTGATTGGATAAAATTGGCATCCCAACCTGAACATTCATTTTCTATTACTAAAGAGCTGGAGAGACAAGAGACCCCCGTTACTGAAAAGAAAAACACTATATTGATATAAAGTGAATGTACTATCAGAATATACTGTATAGGGATATATAACTCCTATTTTAAAATATCACTTACCTTTAAGAGGAACACTTCAAGTAAAACAACAAAAATAAAGAAGAAGAAGAAGATATAGCCACTTACATCATCAACCATCAGGGTTGCGATGGCTCGTCCAATCTCATTATAGGACTTAGCTTTTCCCTGGGGGCCCAGTAGGACAAACAAGAACCTGACACATCAGGGGACAAAGCAAAGGTCAAGTACGTGTGTCTGTGAAAATGACCTAATTAGCAGGGGCGTCACAAGGGGGGGAAAAGTGGGACTGAGTTATTAGGGCCCAAGGTGTAGGGGCCTTAATTATTTTATACTTTAGCTATTGAAAAATAGTAGATATTGAAGCTCACAGCACTGTGAGCTTGTAGATCTGCTATTTCTAAAAAGTCGTGAAAATGTGTGCAAATCTTTGAATATATTTTTTAAAGCGAACATTTTAAATTCAAATTTTGCTTCTGGGGGGTCCCTGGAACTAAATATTTTGAGATGGGGGTCCCTGGCCAAATACATATCATTTTGGGGGTCCTTCACATGAAAATGTTTGAGCACCACTGACATAGAAACATAGGTTTTTCAAAAAAAAAAACACAGAAGGATTTGAAATATTCAAAGACTTGCACATATTTTCATGATTTTTCAAAAATAGCAGATCTACAAGCTCGCAGCGCGGCTGAGCGCTTGTATATCTGCTATTTTTCAATAGTTAAAGTACCCATGGCCCAGAATTTGGTGCGACACCCATGCCTGTGAAAATGACCTCATTAGACAGATAACAGTCAGGACAGTAATAATGAGGCTGTATACCTTGTGGGCACAGCGACCTCAGTCAGGCCTCCTAGCGTGGTGGCTTGAGCGAGGCGCACGAACGCTACGAAGGGCTTATCCAGGAAGTCCACTTCGCCCACCAGCACGTTTGAGGCCTCGGCATCTCTGGGTATCTTTTTCATGAACTTGTTCTTGAGCTGCAACGGGATAGCGGTGGGGACACAAAGTGATGTCATCGTGTCATGTTCAAAAGTAAATAAATTATCATGTTCTAGGCAGGTGGGTTAGCTAAAAGAGGATTGAGCATTATAGGCGACTGTCCTGGCCTAGTCTGTGAGAATATCATCAAATTCACCATCGCCATCTTATATGGGAGAGTTCTGCTGCGTAAACCAGCATACCGTTAGGTCCCAGACCATCAATACGTATCCGCTTATCCCTCTCTCTCTCTCCCCCTCCCGCCCCCTCTCCCTCCAAATAACCTGACCTGTGTCTGACAACAGGATGTGGTGTAAATTGTACCATGGTGCTCAATAGCAATGAGCGTTCAGTGTCGATATCCACAGCCTACAGTATATCAGCTGCTGCATGTGAGGTGGCAGGCACGCGGACGGGAGAGTGACACGTTTCCCAGATGCCAGTTTCATATTGATCCAGACAAAGTGTCACGTGTGTAGGAACCCCACAGATAAACACAAAATCCTTAGTGTGCAAAACGCAGGCACGCACGTATGCGCACGCACAAACACACACACACACACACACACACACACACACACACACACACACACACACACACACACACACACACACACACACACACACACACACACACACACACACACACACACACACACACACACACACACACACACACACACACACACAAGCAAGTGTTTAGTCACATACTGTACGCAACCACACATTCGCAAGCACACAAAGACAAATGCATAGTGCACAACTAATCCACATGCTTCCACTTTATATAAATTGCACATTCATAAACACAAACACAGGCACAAAAACAAGTAGAAAAGCACACACAACCAAAAAAAAACATTTTAAAGTCAACAATAGTGAAAGAATAGACTCTGCACACTGGAATATGCTCCATAAGATAAATGGTTTATTATGCTGCAATGGTGGTAATACATCTTTTGGAGCATATTACACTGTGTAGACCTTTTTCTTTCACACACAGAAACACATACAGTATAAAATATATACACATGGGCAAACATACTCATTCACACAGACAATAATCATACACAAACACTTCAAAATAATTGCTTGTCAATTGTTAAGTGGCCTGGAGAAGGCATGTAAATACATCCTTACAATCCCCAGCCTCTGAACCAATGATCGGTATTTTCTAGAGATGCTTGTTTTGGCAAAATATACCTTTCACTTAATGAAACCATTTACACAGTGTCCTCCAAATCAAATCCCCATTGACGCTAAACCCGCTTATTTTTGCGCGCTGCCTCTCACAATTATTCTGGCAATAAATATAAGCGTGACCGGTTCAACACAAACCTGATCTGTCTCGTTTTATGGCTTTGTAATCCCAGATAATAATGGGCATGTCCTTACATCGCCACAGCTCCTAATGGCACTCTATTGAACCCTCCCTCCAAATGAGAGAATTATGTAGCGACATGCCGCTTCCATCACTGTCTGTAACCTTTTCTACAAAGAGATATTGATGAGTGCTGGGGGAACAAAAATAAACCCTGCTTCTCGCTGCTTCATTGGACAACAAACAGTCCCTTAGTGAGAGGTTATCTTGCCAATAACAGTAGGCGACAATTGGAAAATAAAGGCATCAATCCCCTCTTTATCCTCCCGGGAGACATAAATACAGATAGCCAAAGACAAACTGGAAAATGAGTTCCATTGATGCAAACGCTGGGGACAATTTAGTCAACCCTCCAAAAAACAAAACATTTTTTTTTAAAAACATATTCATTTTACGTAATCAAACCCACATTAGGCTTTCGGCAATGGTTATCTTTTTCTATGAATGCATGATTTTCTAATGTTTTTGGCTATAATCAACTGTATGTGTTATTGGTGCACACCGGGAAGCGGTGCAACGTTTCAAGTTGGGAATGCATGACCCATTGTACATATTGTGAGGTACAGTGTCACTGACAAGTTGATGACGTACATGGGCGTATAAATGGAGAATGGAGATCCTCAGTCAGTCAGTCACAGACAGATACAGACCATCCATGCATTGTTCTGTATTGGAATGGACTAAAAAAAGTGACGCAAACTGTAGAATAATCCATGATTTGGCTAATCCTTGAGGCCGATAGGTTGGGGGCTGGGGCCAAATGGCCAATCAAGGAAGCCCAAGACACACAGGCACGCACGCGCGCGCGCACACACACACACACATGCTTGGTCAATCAGTGAGGCCGATGGTTTGGTTTGGCCAATCAACAAAGCCCGAGAAAGACACACAAATACACATACTGTACATGTCAGAAATGTATAGATAGATTATTATAGTAGTATCAATGTGTGAGGAGAAGTATGCTCGTTATAGCAGCAAGTACTGTAGTGTAAAGTTACTAAAAGAAATAGTGTCACTATGAAATAGTTCATATTTTGACCCCTATTTAATGAACCCGGCCATTAGTCATGTCATTCACCTGGTCAGGGCCGGGCGTATCAGCAATGTCATTCATACTTCTACTCTGGGCATGACCTGGAAGGAAACACAGCACAGAAATACTTCGATTTGCTTCACATTTACATGATCACAGCTTCAACATGATATAACCACACTGCTCCCACGACAGCTTCAACATGATATAACCACACTGCTCCCACAACAGGGGGACAGTCAGACAAACTGACAGACACTCACGCAGGCGACCGTAGCTAGCAGACTGCTGCTGTTTCATGCGGAGGTCTTCAGTGGAACGGTTGAAGTTGGCCCCCGCCCCTCCTCGGGACTGTGCAGGACTTCGAGCTGGACTTCGAGCTGATTGGGACAGAGAACAAAGCAGTGTTCAGCTGGGAACTTCAGCGCAAACTGTAGGACGTGATTACTCAGAACAGGGCAGAGTTTTCTTTTCGATTTTGCTTTACTTTTGCTTCTGACATCAGAAACCAAAAGTCCACCAGAAAATCTTACATGTGCAAGTAGTTTTCTTTTAACTGACAACAGAGAGCTTCAATGGCCATCTGCGCGGCCTGTTGTTCAGAATGGTTTAAGGCTTTAATCACACATAAGCTATTCAACTTAACATTGCACATGGGCCACACAGCAAAATGTCGCCAACCAATCATCAAGGACGATGATACACGAAAGAAGAAGAAGCCTAAAATATTGTCATGGGGTTTCGAGCCACATGGATTAGAAGTTACAAAATGATTGGACAGATTGCTGTTGCAATAAATCAGTGAATGGTAAATATAGCCTACTCAGAATTCCCATTTTCTCTGGCCAAGATGGCACACTGGCTGTTATTTTCCTCCATTTAAGCATTTAAAGAACAATTGTTTAAATGTCATTTAATCATTAGTGTTAATGATTTGTCTTTGTTGTGATTTAATGATTAGTCCTCAGTGAAAAGAGAATGAATATGTTTTTATTGGTAGTTGGCAATAAAGGGCATGTGAGATCGAGAGCTGTGGGCCTCATGTTGAGCATCATTTAGTAGATGCAGTTGTTATACATATAAAATAGACAACTAATGGTTGGAAGGTGAGAACTGTAATGTGATTCAATGAGTCAGATAATAACGTCCCTGTATGCAATGTGCTCATTGTTCTGGGTATCTTTAGGGCTTTGTACTTTACTATTTTTACATTGTTATAGTCCTGCGTCTCTAGTGCTGGCTGACTATGAGATTAACAACACGCATCTAACCTAAATAGGGCATAGCAGTGGGCATGGTTTACTGGTGCCACAACATAGAATCTCCCATTCATTTTCTCCCATACAAAAATATTTATATAAATTATTTTAAGTCTAGAATCAAGCCATCCAGGATCCTGGTGAATCCATGACCACAACACCTTTGATTCTGAAAAAAAAAAAGGAAATCAATAAAATAAAGGGTAAATGTAGTATACATCATTAAATATTCAAAACATATTTTTCACAGAATCAAAGGTGTTATGGTCATGATTCACCAAGATCCTGGATGGCTTGGCTTAAAATAATTGATATAAATATTTTTGCAAAAGTCTATGGGGAAAATGATTTTTTAGTGGCACCAGTAAACCACATCCACTGCTATGCCCTATAGAAGTGTTTCCCATCTTTCCCATATTATGTAAATGCAGAATTAGGAAGACAATGTCTCTGTGATGTTCATCATTTTATTGAATGGTCCGTATGAAATACTAGCCAAAGGGAACTTGTTGTCTAAGTGTAGGAGCCTAGGAGGGACCCGCAGCAGTGGCGTCCGATAAGAGCTTAACCTTATGAAAGAATAGGCTCTTCTTGTACAATGCAGAGGTATTTGGCATGTAAGGCCAAATATCCTGGCGCATACAGAAGTTGCTGGACTCTCCCCTGGTGGGAGCAGGTCAATGATCTAGCACAGGGTTCTTCAACGTTTTCAGGGCAAGGACCCCTTAGTTGAGAGAGAGATGAAGCAGGGACGCCACAACATTTTCATAGATTCCATATAGTTTCATCGTTGACAGCACAATCATCAGTGTATTTTGGATTCATGTCAATTTGTGTTTTCAGATGTTTAACCACTTGAACCGCCAATACTTAATAAACTTGACCTTTCACTCTGTACTTAGTGTGCGCTGCGAGACGTTGTGAGCTTGTAGATCTGCTATTTTTGTCTAAAGTTCTCGCTAAAGTAACGCTGATTGCATCTCAAGTCAAGGGGTGACGACCACTCTTTAAGTAGTGCTAGGTATGATCTCTGTCGGTTGGTTAGATATGTCGGGTAGCTTCATATATGGAGTATGGTCCAATATTCAGTGGGTAACTACGGCGACCTAGCCAACACCCATGTTGACGCTAGTGTAAGTGATATTTTTGGGAAAGTGAGAGCACTATTGTGATAGTAATCATTGCTAGAGTGTTTGTTCAGTAACAGAGGTCCCCTGTTTCTCCAGCTCTATAAACATAAAATAAATGTTCCAATTTTCTCTGCATAGTACTGTTTTATTCTTTCAATGTTATATGAATTTTTAAAAAGTATCTCAATTTAAATAATCTAGTGCTTTCTTGAGCTTATCCTTTTAGTTGACCTTGTACCAGTGATGTGTCATGAAACTGTACCTTTTTCTATGCAAACTTCTAATAAATTATTCAATTAATCAATCTATGACAAAATGTCAGCCAATCACAAGAGAGTACCCATATCAGCTTGCTTCAATTATATAGTGTTCCAGTTCCAAGTTCTGCTAACTTCCTATGTCACTTGATTAATCTGTATCCTGTCTGACTTCTCTATCCTGATTGGATAGGCTATAATTGGTATCCCGATCTGGTTTAATAAAGAGGTGGAGAGACATGGAGAACCCTATTACTTCATGAATAAACACTCTATATCAATGAGTACAAACAGTGTGTAGGGCTTGAATATATTGATTTCACTATGGTGAGTATGCTTTGACAAATGGTCGTATAGCAGGATCATTACATTTGTGCATACTTATTATAACCAATATAGTGTTTTCCCTGAGTTCCACATCAGGGCAAATATTCAAATATTAATTCCAGCCTAGCCTTGTATAATCCGTCACCATTTGTGTGGCGTTACTGAAGTGGGTATGTCACCAACATTCCGCTGCATTAGAGACCAGGGAGGTGCAGAGAATGTTAGAGAGGCAGGGGCTGAAATTTCTAAAAGGGCCTTTTGGTGGAAATATCAAAAATAGCATACCTCCGAGCTTGGAGGTCGGCTATTTTTGATGCTTGATTTCTACACAGAGAGTACAATTCTTTCAACATAAGATGCTGCATTCAAGTTCACGAGAGTTTGGACAAGGCAATTCTCTTGATTGCTGACTTCAGGTATGGCATGGAAACGGGGCATTTGCATTTCTTTCACCATAGTGAAAACTGCATGCATGGAGAGGGCACTTTTTACAGACAGATAAAGGGCAGGGGCTCTGATGTCTATGTGTGCACGTGCCTGTTAGAGACCATGACAGCCATATACCTAAACACCTACTACAACAAGTCACATCTCTCTTCCCATTTAACTGGAGCAGCGTTTCATAAACGTTTGAGCGCAAGACCCAAATCTAAGTCTCCCCGTGACACAAACGTACAAAAATACGTATATACAGTACAGAATTAATTTAAGTCTTATTTAATAGCTGATCCACATTCTCACAACATGGCTCAATGTGACACAATTTGAGGTTGTAAAAAACGCTATTTTCACTATGTCTGAAAGGGTTCTTAAAAGTTTCAGAAATTCTTTTGAATATGGTTTATTTATTTATTTTACATTTTAGAAAATCTATTTAAATAATACCAACAATTTGTAGGAAACACAAGTAAAAGGGATATTTACTCATGTAAATAATATCTCAGAATGTACCTACAATAGACTGGAGGATTCACAGAAGAAAATGCATTAAAAGCCAGTGTTTTTGTTTTAGGTGGGTTAGTGTGATCTTCTGCTGCTGTCAAACTTAACTAGAGATCATGATATCTGAGATTTTATTGCTTATGAAAAAACAGAAACAAGTATTAAATATAGCTGCAAGCAGCGATAAAGTGGCCAAGGCACTAAAAGCAGAGCAGGAAAGCAAAAAGGCATCAAGGGAAAGCAAAGAAGACATCAAAGAAAAACTAGAAGCAGTGTTCTTCCGAACAGGACTCCGGCAGGTCAGGTAGGTTTTTTTGGCCTAGTGGTGACTCTATAATAGGCCAAAGTGAAAAGGGTGCCATGCGTTCTTGGGCCTTTCACGGCAATCGTACGCTGCATGCGGGATTTGAGGCATTTTGTTCCAAAAATGTGTTTTGCTAAAGTTGACCCGCTGGTGGCGCTATAACAGGCCAATGTGAGAAGGGTGGCATCTGTTCCTTGGCCTAGTGGGAATGTGTGTGCAAAATCTCACACGCATAGCAGGCTACGTTCATGATTTGAGACATTTTGTTCAAAAAGGAGCAATCCTGCAAACCTTGGAATTCAATGTTAGCCAATTAGATAGAATATGATATCGGACAAATCCGTCATGATTACATCACTGTAGAGATACTGTGTGTACTGATTTGTGTGATTTTCTGATAAAATCTGAAGGAGTAATATCGAAGAATGTGTTTTCGGCCTTCTGGTGGCAGATGTGAAAAATGCAGGGCACAGGTTTTTCCTTGGCCTCTGGGAAGTGTGCATACAAAGTTTTACACTAATCGGGGGAGTTATAGGTAAAAGCACAAATTGACCTTTACACAACATGTATGCAAAATACTATATGCAACAGACATAAAATACTGTGATACTATTCACCCAGTTTGATACTGTACATAGTAAGCCTTGCCAAGCCATGAAGACCATATGACTCGCCCGAGTCATGAGTCTCACAGGGCAGGAGCCTATCTCCTGTTTAAGTAGCATGAGGCAGCTTGATGTACAAGTACACCCCCTGGACATGACACTAGTATGTCGCAGGGACTTACCCCCAATCGAACCCTTGATGCTGAGTGCCAAGCAGGAGGCACTGGGTCCAATTTTGTATAGTCTTTGGTATGACACAACCCGGGTTTGAACCCGGATCTCCCAGTCTCAGGGCAGACACTGAAACCACTAGGCCACTGAGCTGGTACATGATATCATTGCAATCCTTGGTCATCACAACATAGGTGTAGACATCACAGTTTGTATTATAATGCTTGGTTCAGGAGTTATGATGCAAACTACATTATTTAGTAATGGCAGATATTATTATTATTGGGAAGGCTCCATATCAGACATTGTTCAAGGATCCAAACTGTAAAGTCTACCAAATGTCATGATTTTAAGCTTATATCAACCCCAAGCGGGATTCGATCCAACGTCCTTCTGCATGAAAGGCACATGCCCTGACCACTACAATAGACAGCCACAGGATCTGTTAACCATGTTTGTTTTAAAAAAAAGGAAAAAAAAGTTCTATGTAGGCTGAGTGCCTTGATTTTATTGATTTTCTTTTTCTTCATATTTTGGAGGCTTGGAGTGAAATCAATCTGAGTAAATGTAATCTGAGTATTTCTGAAATTTTCGAGTGATCATATTTTCTTGTGCACGTGACCCCATATTGGAGGCTCGGTCTAGCCGCCTGTGCCCTATAGACATATGCACTCTGCTTAAAGATATTGCACGCACACGCATGCACGCACGCCACACAGCGAGAGAGCTGCAAGGCCCTATCCATGGGCTGTGTTTATTATTTTTCCTTTATCTTGAGTTTTGCCTTTTGTTCCTGAGTTCTATTTTTGTCAAAGTTTATTTTTGCTATTTTTGAATTTTGGGTTTCATTGTAGGCTACAAAATTGCATGGAGGAGGCTAGATAAATGAAAATCTTAAATCACCCCTCTTAAACCGTTCTTTAGAGCCTAGGCCATCAGCCAACTTCACACACTGGTTTAAAAATATTAGAATGCCCAATAAGCAACTATAGTATTTTTAGAGACACAAATTGCTTATAAGCAGACATGGCAACCCAGGTACATTCAGAGCCCAGAACGCCAACTACTGACACTTTAATGCAAGGACAACAGGAAACCAAATGATGTTTTTCAGGACAGCTTTTTCAGCCTCCGCCTCTTTCAGGATATGAACAGGATAACGGGGGCGGTGCCAGGAATAACATGAATATATAGAGATAAATACTGAATAAAAATACAAAGGTATTGGCATCAACTTGAAATTTTTTGAAAATAGCAGATCTACAAGCTCACAATGCAATGCAACGCATGAGCATTTACTGGAGTAGCCTAGAAGTAAGAGTATACAAGTGAAGTATAAAATACCTCAAAATTATACTAAGGATAGTATTTGAGTAAATGTACTCAGTTACTTTTACACCACTGGCATTGTAGACCCAGATGCTTGTGAAACATGATAAAGAAATAGTCATGCAATAATATGAATTTCAGTTTATTTACACAAAGATTTGCAATTGCAGATTATTATAGCAGCATTATTTTTCTGTAAGTGGCTAGCAGAGTCAGACTTAAATTAAACTAAACTTAAATTGTTTTTATTGAAAAAAGTTGAAGTTTTCATTTGTCAACGGATCTGAGCTTCGTGTATCTATTCGGCATCTAGAGTGAATATTTTAACGCAAATAGGCCTATTTACTTTTGGGATCCCTGGAACAAAATATTTTGAGATGGGGTCTGCAGCCAAATACCTTTTTTTTCTTCCATAACTCACTTCAGTGCAGGTCCAACTAACTACCTTGTCTGTCCCTGTGGCCTCCTTTAAATAGAAGTGGACTGTACCACAGGACACAGCCCCAATTAGCAACAATACTTAAATAACCCATTGCCTAAAATTAACCTATACACTAAAGATGCATTATTATTACATTGTTTTTATTGTTTTTTCAATTTTACAGCTAAACACATACATGTCACAAAAAAGATGCGTTACTATTAAACAAATATAATTTGGGTGGAAACTCATTAACAATTTAAATAAACAAATTACTCTGAAACCCTTGAAACCCCTTCTCCTTCACAGCACTTGGCATGTTCCTATTACTTGAGAAACAGCCCACAGCAGTCCAGGAGAAACAGCCCACAGCAGTCCAGGAGAGACCCAGGAGAAGTGGCCACACCCATTATAACCACCACCCCAATCATTCAATAAACTGGCAGGCATAAACATTAAAATGCATTGGCTTGTAGTTGGTCCACTAGCAATTTATACTTTCCCTCTACAAAGCATATGCTACACCTGTTGTTGCAGAAGAAGGTGTTGGTTGGAGGAATTACATTGATGACAACATTAAATAAAACTCAAGAGACCAAACTGTATTGCGAGAGATTATATTGAAAAAGGAAAAGGAAAATAAAGCATGAATGCATACAGTTGATATTCACAATTGATTCCCAAATATCAGTCCGGTCAAAGTTATTGGTAGTCAAGTCAGTCAGAGTGTTCAATGTTCATAGGGCAAAGTGTAGATTGGGATTGAGAGAACTGGGGGGGAATGTTTGTGTATGAGTTGCTGCCGCTGAGTTTCCTACCCATGACCATAGGTGAAACAGGACTGGGATCATACAGGGATTGTACAGGGCTGGCTTGCCATCATTCAGTTCAGTTCCTAGCCAAAAAACCTGGACTGGATGCAGAGAAAAAGGCAAAATGAATATAAAATAAAATGAATACAAAATAATAAAATCAGTTAATCTGCCGATCTACCATCTTAAAAAAAATATTCTGCTAATCTGCTGATCTACAAGCCGTCTTTAAACTCAAAATACATCAATTCAATAATCAACTTAGCAGCTTACATACAAGCATTACATTCAAAAATAAATATTTTTTACATTTAAATCCCAAAAAACATTATATTACAGAGCACATGGTCACTCACCAAGTCACAATGTTCCTCATTCACACAGCCAGTGTAGCGAGTGGATCAGGTAGGTATGGTATCTAAAAGTCAAATTATTGCATGGGTAAGTATAAATAATGAATTAATTAAACTGTCAGAACTTGGAATAGTTGTTGAAATAAATAAAGAGTACATACCTGCTGCCTGTAACACCTCCAGTGTTGTGGACCACACTGAGCAAGTTACTCCAGAAAGACTGACTTTATACTGGGTGTGGTTTGATTGCAAATTGCTGGGCAGGTGTTTGGGTCTATTCTGCATTAGAGGTGGGATTTATGGCTCTTTGAAGTGAGACAGTACCATCGATCTGGCTCACTAAAAAGAGCCGTTCAAAAGACTGGCTCATTGGCTCCTTGTATATTTATATATTTTTAAGAAGAATTTGTTTAAACATGAATCCACAAGGTGGCACCACATTCCTCTGCTGACAGTTGAGATCACAATTTAGTATTTACCCTTTTCATAAAATGTGTGTGTAAATTAAGCTACCTTGACTTTTGTTATTCATAAAACACCTAAAAAAAACAAGCAGGCAACAATGAACTCGCTCCTCCACTTGTTCTCTCTCTCTCACTCACTCACTGTACTCAGTCAGTACTCAGTGGAGTAGCAAGGAGATGTTGAATTGGGGGGAGGGGGTCTCCCCCCCAAATGAACGGCTCTCTACTGCGCGAACCGGATCCCATCGTTCACTTCAAAGAGCCGTTCAAAAGATTCGATTTGTTCGCGAACGTCCCAGCTCTATTCTGCATCTAGCCTAAGGCCCAGATCATGGGAAACCCCTACTCACGTCAGGATGGGGGGTCCCCAGTTCAAATATGATTCTTTTTGGTTTCAACGATATTTGGACTAACCTTCTACTGTAGTTCATCATGAAAATTTTACTTTGCATGTATGTTTTAGAGGCAGAAGAATAATTTGCATAAAACTTGCAATGTTGATTGAATTATAAAAAAATCGAACCTCTGTTCGAAGTGGAGCTGTGTGTGTGTGTGTGTGTGTGTGTGTGTGTGTGTGTGTGTGTGTGTGTGTGTGTGTGTGTGTGTGTGTGTAGCACCTCTCTGGTCACCCAGGATCATGTGTACCGATTTTTGTGACATTTGAAGAAAATATGTAGGAAAAGGTGCAAAAAGTGTGTTTTGGAGAAAATTCAAGATGGCGGAAAATCTATCCTGGCGCAAATGGGCGTGGCCTATATGGGGAGATGCGTCTTGACCCAAGGAATCCAGGGAAAAAAGAATATTAATTTTCCGATCTACGGTTCAAGAGTTACGGGGCAAAACGCAAAGTGGGCCGTTATAGCGCCACCATGAGGCCGAGTGATGTAATTTTTTTTGGATTCATTCTTAAAATCATTATGAATCTCCTCTCCGAGGTTTGAAACTGTAGCTCCTATGGTTTACGAGAGAAAAATACTTGAATGTGAGTTTTTGCAATTCCCATTATAAGTCAATGGGGAAAATTAATTCACTAATAAATTAATATCAATTAAACTATAGAACCTTTCTCTTAGCAAGTTACTAGCAGACGATTCCCGAGTAAGCCGGTCGATTTGACATATGGCGCGAGTGTGTGGTGCAAAAACTGTGGGAGGAGTAGCGTGCCAAACTTTGAGGCTACATACAGACAGACAGACAGACAGACAGACAGACAGACAGACAGACAGACAGACACGGACGGACACACACACGGCCACGTATAGGGAGCTTGTGTTCCACACAGCTCCAAAAAGCATGTTTCAATTTTTAAAAAATCCGATCTGACAGATCTTTAGATATTGGTCCAAAGTTCATGTAAAAAAAGTTCTGTGCACGTGACGCGAAAGTTCCGGAATAAAAGCGGGTTTAAGTGTTTTACGAACTGCTCAAAATGGCGGAAAATCTAAGGGCGGAGCTTACTTAACAAAGACACAGATGACTTCCGCTTGAGTCAAGGCACGCGTGTAAGCAAGTTGCATGTCTTCAAACGAAACGAGGCATGACTTATGCCCCTTTAAAGTTTGAGTTTTCAAACGCTTCGTATAGCGCCCCCCTTTGGCCAATTGGAGTAAGATTGCTTTCAGTGATATTTGGACTAACCCTCTACATATTTGCCAAATGCCATGAACGTGTCACTTTGCATGTATGATTTTGAGGCAGAAGAATAATTTGCATAAAACTGCATTATACAGTGAATTATTAAAAAATAATGTTTCGCTTTAAAAGAAATCCGGCCGCTGTGCGATGACCACGTTGGTCCAAAGCGTAGTTGGTCAGAGCGTAAAAGTTGTTCGACATGAGGAGACGCATAAGTGTATACAGGTTTCATTGCTGTACCTGAAACAGGGCATGAGCTACACCAGTTCAAAGTTGGCATTTTTCAAATGCTTCCTACAGCGCCACCCTTTGGCCGATTGTTGCGAGCTTCGCGTTTTAGCCGTTTGGCATAGTCCTCTGCCATGCTGCCGAGTTTCGTAAAAAGCGACTGCACGGTCTAGCCGCTAGAGAAAAAGTGGCGGAAGAATAATAATAATGATGAAGTCCAATATCAATGAGTGGCCATTTGCCACTTCGTGGCCTTGGCCACTAATAATAGTAAAAATAATAATAATAACAAAAACCTATGGGACATAATGGGGGATGTGAACTGGGAGTACTTAAAATGAGTTGATATGAGAATGAGAATGATATATGGTGTTCCATGTTGGAGTGCCGGTTGGGCAGATCTTCATGCCCATACATGTTGTTCCGTGTCCAGGCCAGTCTGTGATGTCAGTACTACATGACGCCAGAGTATGACGTAAGAGAACTGAAGACAGACGGCGGACAGACATTCGCTAAATTAATAGTTAGATTACTGTAGATGTGATGTCAATGTTAATTGTAGAAAATGTGGAACTCACTGGGAGTGGCAGAGGCAGATTTCCCCCCCATGTTGAGCATGGACTTCTTGGTCCCGTGTCTGTGTTTCCGCAGCAGAACAAAGCTGATCTGCTCTCTCAGGTCTGGAGATATCAAGCCCTCCTCAATCTGCCGCTCGATGATCTCATCTGGAAAATACATCGATTTTTATTGACAAAAGTTCATATACATGACCATATGTATTTCTACAATATATGTCAAAAGGACAAACACAAAAAACCATGAGAGCTTATTACCAGTGTGGCCCTTTAAATGTTTCTGTAGGCTAAACTGAGAGTTTTTTCTTTTTTTTTTGTTTTGTACTAGACAAGTACAATAGCAAAGAATAACATGGGTAGTACTGTAATTATATGTTCCATCAAAAGTAGTCTTTCTTGTAACAAAGGCTTTATGTTTCCTTTTTGAAATTCAGGACTGGATCATCATTGCTCCCTGAAGTCTGAATAAAAACCTTATCTGGTGATGAAAAGGCACCCAGGAACTGTCAGCAACTTGAAACCAATTTCAACTCAAAATACATTTTCTTAAAACGTTGGAAAAGTAGTGGTTCATGAATTTTCGAACCGTAGCTCTACAAATCAAGAAAACACAATGGCGTCCGTGAGTTGCACTGCCTGCAAAGTAGTACTCAAAGTGTAGTACACCCATCACAGACAGTCAGAAAGTTTTACATGTACAGGAAGACGCTCAAGAAAGGACCATGGGTTGG
Source organism: Nannobrachium achirus (assembly GCF_963921795.1). Taxonomy (NCBI): domain Eukaryota; kingdom Metazoa; phylum Chordata; class Actinopteri; order Myctophiformes; family Myctophidae; genus Nannobrachium; species Nannobrachium achirus. The sequence continues at coordinate 29,628,832 of NC_137832.1, read as the reverse complement.
AACTGGGTTAATGACTGGTCATTCTCTCCAAATCTTTCCTAATATCTAAAGTACTGCTCTAATTCGGTGAACTGAACACTTAAAATGGCCTTAAAATAAATAAAATAGCCCTAAAGACAGTATGAGCATATCATCCTTCTTTAATAAGATCCTATTTAAATGAATGGTGTCTCACCAACTATCTGAGGTAGTGAGTATCCGTCCAGGTCCAGTAGCACTGTGCCTGTCTGGAGACATGTCCTGAGCTCAAACAGACTGTGCAGGGATAGAGTGGACACATGGGGCTTGCTCCATCTTTCTCCTCCCGTCTCTACTTTCTCCTCAAACTTCACCCACCTGAAGCAAACAATTCATCACCATGTTAGTTCCCGAGCGATTTGAAATCCACAAGAAACACCTGGGAGGTTTTTCTTTGCACAGGAGAATACAATTTGTCAAAAATGTCTCTAACCAAGCAGGCTTTTTTGAAAAAAGTTCAAAGGTGCATGGTGTGTGTGTGTGCGTGCGTGCGTGCATGCGTGCGTGCGTGCGTATGTGTTTGTGTGTGTATGTGTGTGTATGTGTGTGCGTGCATGTGAATCTTCCAGTCACCTGGCAGACTCCTTCCACTCCAGCTCATCTCCATCGCGCTGCAGAGTGTCCATCTCTGTGAACAGCGTTGGGTTGGGCATGTCATCGTCCTCACCCAGGATGTACCGAAGCCGCTCCGCAGCTGGAGACACTACAACACAATCACACAACCATATGTTCAACTTTGACAAGAGATCCACACAGTGCCCTCAGACAAACCACACAGTGAAAGCATTGCTCATAGAAAATGTATGTGATCTGCACATTTCTATACAGGACTGTCGCACAAAAGACATACAAGTGAGCTTGTAGATCAGATATTTTCACTATTTTCTTTCTTTCTTCTCTCTTTACAATATTAAAAAGTATCAGTTTTGAAGGTTTACACCGACAGCTACAAAATACGTATTAATTGCTTTGTTAGCATGCAAGGAAGGTCATTACAACTTAATAACAGAAAGCAAGGGAAACCTGCTTAAAAAGATTTTTAACCTGAATCCCATTGTTCTAAATGTGAGGAGATATAATTAATAATAAAAGCACAACGTTTTCTGCGTTGTTCTCCGCAAGATTTTGGCGTTAGGAAACAGTGACGTTAAATGCTGCATTTCGCATCATCAGGCATATATTCCATACGCTCAAAATCAGTGAAGTTTCCCTTTAAGTACCTGTGGACTAGCAATCTTATTAGACTAACATTGTAAATGCTTTAACACGTCCTGAGGCAATCGGTGTCATTAACTCAGCATGAGTTGCAAAGCGCAAAGAAGCTTCCTTAATCCAATTCCTGTACCTGCTAGGCAGTAAGCAAAAAATCGATTCCTTTCTTAAAGGACGACTTCAACCATTTTCAACATATTATTATGAGCATAGTGAGGACCAATTATGAAGATATGTTGAAAAATAATGCTGTATTATAAATGTTGTGTTGTTTATCTTTGAGACAAAATATATGCATTTTCTAGAGTGCTGCCTTCACATTGCCTACAGCACTGTTATACCCAAATATATTATGATGACTCAGACTGAGTAGGTATTTCTAACTAGAAACGTCAACTTAATCTTTAGTTATCAGAACTTAATTTCTTTGCTTTCTATTTATGTGACCATTTTCCCTCATTTGTTCAAGTAATTTACTCTGATCTTGGACTTTGTAAGTCGCTATGTCTGTCTGCTATAATATTTTAAGCGCAGCGAGAAATAAAAACATTTAATAAAACTTTTCATTCTTACGTTTCAAGAAGTGCTCAGTGAGATTACTCTAGAGCCGAAGGACCCTGTCTGACAGACAGTAAACACACCTATTTTCACCTTTTGTCTTCAGACATAAATCCATAATCAATGTAATGTCTAAATTGTAAATTGGATTCAACTCTGCAATACAAACATGAAGCTGAAGGCAACAGCTTTTCTATAACAATTATGTGTTCCACTGAATAGGAACATTCTTAGCCCTGGGGGGCTATGCTGAGAGGCCTGTGGTCACTGACACATGGAATCATTCTGCCTGTCACCAATGTTCAAAGTGATTTGTGACAAAGCTACATATAAGTGAACTTATAACCCACTACTGTGTTTCTGGACCAATCAATAAATAGAATCAATCTATTCTGCTGGTGATCACATTCTGCAATGTATTATTGCTGTTAGTCAGGCCTACAATGACTAACATGGGATGGCAGCAGGGACGTGCTGGCCATTGGGAAAAGCGGGACAACTCCCGAACGGCCGGTTCATTACCGGCCAGTCCAGGCCGGCCATTAGGAAAAATGTAAATGTCGGCCTTTGTTCCATTTTGGGAGCTGGGCAGTCAACAAAGTAAATTGTCACTGTCGGGCAGAAACCTTGTATCTCCAAGTTTCAAATTTGTACATTCTTTCGCTAAGTAAAGCCCTGCTTCATCATACAAGGCCGTCGCACAAAAGTAGTGAAAACAGCAGATCTACAAGCACACAACGCCTCGCGGTGCGAGGCGTTGTGTGCTTGTAGATCGGCTGTTTTCACTAGTTTAAATCATTTTTAAAATGATAAATACAAAACAAACGGTTTTGGACATACAAGGTTTCCACCCGACAACGACGAAATTTAACTCATGTAATTGGCCCACTGGCTTGTCACTTGTCATGATCTGAAATGGCAAAGTAGCAGCAGCGCTATAGAGAGAGATCTCTCTCTATAGCGCGCAATGAGGGCCTCTCCAACTCTTTTTCCCGGGCTGAATCAGGGGCCCAGCAAGTCCCTGGATGGCAGTGTGTCTTGGTGGTTTGAGGAACATTGTTAATATGATTTGGTGAAACAATAATTCAGTAAATAATGAGGTGTGGTGCAGCTGAGGGCTGTCAGCGGTACAGTGGTGTGTAATCACAGAATGTCCTAAAGGATATTATTTATTCATTAAGATGCATTTCCTGAAAACTGATCATGCCTTTACTGCCAGGGTCCCTGTGCTCTGAAACAGCCTTGTGGCTTCAGAAGTTTCTACATCATTTACATTTTATGTTTAATGTTTTTATTTTATTTCACACTGCATTGTTTTATGCAAAACGCTTTGTGAATATAGTGTATTATTATTATAGTTGTTGCTTACAAGTATACAACAAACATTGACAATGCAATGTTTCTTGAAAGTAGTTTACGCGTACATACTATGTATTAGGGCATTCACGAATAGCAATTTTTAGTATTTGAATTATTCGACCTCAAAGTATTCGAATGGTCGAATATTTGACAGGACTGGCCAAACTGTCAAATATTAAGTAAGCAAGAGGCGAACATTGTAAAAATTGCCGATTTACATGCTCACAACGCCTCGCGTTGTGAGGCGTTGTGAGCATGTAGATCTGCTATTTTCACAATATTTATCTGTGGAACCGAGTCACATTAAAAGTACCTGTAATACCAAGTGCTTGTCAGGGTTCTTATGACTTCCTATCTAGCCAACCTTTATAAACCATGAAGAAATATATATACAGTATTTTTAAAGACAAAACAATAAAAAATATATATATATATTAAGCGAATATTCGATTTTGGTGAACAACGTCGAATAGTGACTTTGATATTCGAATATTTGGTGAATGCCCTACTATGTATACCAAAATAACTCTATCTACTGCAAGAGTGGCTTCATTAGCAAAGAGGTAGACATCAATAAAACACAGTTACCCATACTGTAGAATACAGAACGTGTCACGGAACGTGTCTTTGATCGATCAGAATGCCTGACCTAAACTGCCCATTGCATGATCTAGAAATTATGAATCTATTTCTGCTACTCTGTAATCAGTTCTGACTGCAAATAATCAGGAACCCGTTTTCTGATTACTTGCACTACTGTAGAAATAGTCAATTAATTAGCTTGTTTTACATGCAATTTATCTGAATCTGCTGTGATCGGCCCTGCAGGCTTTGACCCATCAGTTGGTGACAATATTCTAAACCAATAAAGACAGCTATAGGCTGTACAGAGGGCATGCTGTTAAAGGCAAACAGGGATCAATTATATTGAACTTGAATTGTCAATTGACTCCGGCAGGGAAGTAACCCTTTTTTAGTTGACTGTTTGCACATTATGCTCAATGCCCGCAATGGGCTTTACTTGTGAAATGTTTGAATGTGAAAGAAATTTCTCCATGATAAAACAGCATTAGAATACATTTGGAGATCTAATTAAGATTCAGAAACCCTCTATCCATGTGGGATTCTATCTACTGTATGATCACTTATTCACTTGTTACAATCAAGTGAACTAGATCAAACTCTGATGAAGACCTATAGAATCGATATGCAGTAGTCACGTTGTTGCGATTGTGATAGATCAGGCAAGGGAATGTGTTTCAATCAACTGAACTATTTAGACTATTTAGAGAATTTGCATTAACAAAAAATAAATCATTCTTAAAAGTATATGAACACCTGTCAAGTTTCAAAAGAATGGAAAAACACTCTAGATTCTGATGTAACTTGCTTTTTTTTAAGAATCCTATGATAGCTGTCTGTAGATGCCAATTAGAAAAGAAGGGATTCTGTGTGTGGCTATTCATAATATGATGATTTCTTGACTTGAACTGAGCTTTAAGTTCAGACTGATATGATGAAGATGTAACAACTCTGAAAATGTTTCTCACTGCAAAAAGAAGACAGGGTCTAATAATGTCATGGCTTCCCTGTGAATATCACAAAATATGAAATATATTCTCTCACGTACGCAGGCAGGCACACACTTCCTTGGCCTATACTGGCAGCGTGTATAAGAAATGTGGCACTCATACAGACATATGGACACAATTAGGAGGACATACTGTACGTACAGTACATACAGATGAACACTAGACTGCTGGCTTGCCCCTTAGACGCCATGCCACCAAAAGACCTGCCATTCAATTGCTGCAAGCAAAAAGCCAATTAAAAGCCATTGACATGTTCAAATTATGGCCATTCTGTTCTTACTTTACTCTTAGGCAATAAGAGCAAAATGGCCACCATGAGAATATGAGAAGGACATTCAAACCTTATCTGCCTTCTGTACTGGTCATCAAATGGCATGGTTGAGTTAAGCTACCGGTGTTTCATGGTTGTGCAAGCCAACTGGGGCAAATAAAGTGGTAAGACGAAAGACGGAGGGTCTTGCTGCTGTCTTTTTTAACTCCAGATGCTGTAACCCTGGCCTGGTCACGTAGATGTAAAGGGCTGTATCTGTACCACTGACATAGAGCTGTTGGCTGTGAGGGCATATTATTTGCACTATAATTGCTGTACTGTGTTCAGTACATTCTACAGCGTGCTGACATCAAACTGCAGAGCAGCCTGTCAGATGTGCTGCTAAGGAACACTGGCGCTCCCCGAGGAATCGTGCTGTCACCCTTCTTGTTCACCATATTCACCATATACAACTCCTCCGTTTCACCATGGATGACAGAAGGAGTACAGAGCTCTGGTGGAGAGCTTTAATGGGTTGTGTGAAAACACTTGTTATGCTCGGCCTAGGGAACCTTTCAGCCAACACCAGTTTAAAAGCCACAATAGGCAGGAAATGGGTATATGTTACCCAGGCCCGGCGGCACGAGGGAGACTGCTGGGGTCGGGCCCCCTCACGCGAACCCCCCCCGCCCCAGCCCTGCGCATTCGTGAAACCGGCAAATACTCAAAAACAAAGGCGAAACACACATTTGCATAATGATCGCAACCTTATTATGCTCATGGACGGCCCCCTAAGCCATTGAGTCCTGCCGTCCGGCCTGATGTTACTGCAGAGTGGGCCCTGAACATAAAATCCCAATCAAAAGAAAACCTATGCTTACCTTCAAACACAAAACAAATTATATCTTACCTAAAATAAACTAAAGAAAAACAGGGACCAAACACAACATCTCCAACATTAGAAAGGCCAAGGAGCTGGTGGACTACTGGCGGAGCATCACAAGTGACTATGGTCATTGGAATCCCAGCACCAGACTTACTTGTGCGGTTGATGTCGGGGACATTGTGGTCTTGGGGGTCCATGAGTCCTTCCTCCATGTCCACATCTCTGTAGTGCTCATGCTCGTGCTCGTGGTGTCTGTGGTGAGCGTAGCGTCTGTCGCTCTCCATGTCTGACGTCTCGCGGCTGGGGCGTCTTCGTCTGCGCTTCCGTCTGTATCCCCTCGGCACCGGGACGCCAATGTAGATGGCCTGACGGTCTGTGGACAGAATGAACAATAATACGTACAATTAGAACCAGGTCCGTCTGTCTATCTGTCTATCTATCTGTCTTTCTGTCTCTTCTGTTTCCTTGTAGGTTGACCTGCATATTCAACTTAGAAGGAGGTTCATTGGAAAACTTGAATGTGTGCCAGACTTTTTAGCTAACAAGGGAATAAATACAAATATTTTAAGAAAACCACTTAATAGTGGCACAAAAAATAAAATAATAAAAAAGACTGGTTTGGCTCTAGTGCAAATTTCCTCTGGTTAATGCATTTTGGCCTCAGCCTTCATCAGAGCAAGCTAGTGCAGTGGTACATGTCTCTTTGTATTACTGTAAACACAATCATACCCAATTCCCACCTGTGTGGGGGGATGTCCTTACACCACACAAGCCTGCTCCATATCCAAGGGAAAATCTCCCATTTGTTGTAAATGATTGCGACCGTAGGTCGCAGTTTAGTATGTGAACAGTCACAGTGTGTCTGTATGTATCTCTGTCTCTAACGCCTGACACTGTGGTTCTATGGGTTTGTCGCTCTGACATCATGCTCTGACATCACTGTGATGTCAGGGAAACCACTCTTAGTAGAATGCGTTTGCCACTCTGACATCATGCTCAAACAGAATCCCTTTTATGCCCATATATGGAGTTCCCTGATGTCATCAATATTAAGCCCATATCTAACAGGACTTCATGTGGGAATGCCCATATATGGAGGCCACATCGGCCACATTCCACACTAACGGCTGGTTCTACAGACAGGGATCTCCATGTATGGGCATAAAAGGGTATGATGTCAGATGTCATAGACATCAGAGGACTTTCACATAACGAATAACTGAGTAAACGTGTTTGGGCTCTGTTTGCTACATACAAATGTAGCAATTTAACAAAGTGATGTTGAGTTTTGACATCTGAGATCAAGAGTCCATAATTTGAAAGCAGAAGTTGAATGGGTATTTGTGGTATCAGTAATGGTTATGATTATGTAATAACTTTGTGCAATTTCCCTTTGAGGAGCATACATGGCCTTTAAATGAATTAACCTAGTCAAGTGGAAGAAAGATTTAACCTTTTCTTTAAGCCGAAATCAAATGATGTATGATATTTTCTTTGTGAAAATAACAAATATTTTAAGGCAATATTTATGAACCAAATGCTTGACTGGGATCCAATAATGAACGCAAATTGTCAGATGATATCTTTCATTAATCCCCCATACATAGGGGAGCATTTTCATGAATGTTAAATGACTTTAACAAGCTATGAATTAATTATAATTCATTGTTCTCGCCCAGTTTATTAATGACAACAATATTCATCTAGCACAACATTCATGAAGGAATTCAAACTCAATTACATTACTTTTTAAATCAATCATTTTTTGGTCATGCGTGTCTCTTTTACTGTATCGTTGCTGTCGGGCAGAAACCTCTTATCTCCAAATGTCAACGTTTTATGTTTTTTTTTTTTTTTTTTTTTCGTAAACGAATGCCCTACTTCTGCAGTATTTTATACATTTTTGGGGCATACATTCAATGCTATTTTTATATTTCAAGCCAAAGTGTCTGTAGGTGATTTGACGAAAAGATCTTTGTGGGTTTTCTATTTTGCCATATATGTTAATTAATGTCAAACTGTGTGTTAATTAAAGGGCCATGGCTACCTTCTGAACAAATGACATGGAGACAATGGCACTACGTGGCTCTGAACATTAAATGATAGATGTGGTAATAGTTACCACTCCATATATCAAACCCAGACCCACACTGACACACACGCACACCCACACACTGACCTTCCTCCTCCTCATAGCGAAGATGAGAGATGCCATGTCCTCGGTCTCCATGGTCCATCCTGGTGAAAGGGAGATGAAGATCAAAGAGTGTTATATTAAAGAACCTTTATGATTACAAATGAGGCTGAAACACTTACTTTACGACCTGTACACAGTCAAATATTATAGGTGAAAATAGCTGATCTACAAGCGTACAACGTCATACACAACAGTGTTATCGGGTAGGCAACCTTAGGCACGGGTGCCAACATTGGCACTGGGGAGGGTGATGACTGGCACTCTGGCAGAAGTGTGGGAGAGAGGATTTTTATTTTCAATGTTCTTTTAAATGTGGTCAAATTAAGTCACCTAATTGACAGCAAATTACATCCTGGACATAATTCTACATTCATTCAAACTCTGAACTCTGACTGGGGAGGGAGTCAGGAGATACTGTAATGTAGGTGGGTTATTGCTTGAGTCCAATGATTGTTATAACAATGTTTGTGAATTTGTGATGGGGTGACATTAAAGATTATGTTGATATGGCACACGACTATCTAGATCATACATGGGCAACTGGCGGCCCGGGGGCCACATGTGGCCCCCACCTTCACTCCATGCGGCCCGCAGGTTAATACCGGAATACTGATATATTATTGATTTCAGCTGTTACAATTCCAACCATGACCTACTTTAATTCCGTCAGTCTATATTAGTAGCATAATGACTAGTAATAGTAGTATTAAAATGTATTTTTTTTTGTCCAATGTATTTGTATTTAGGTTCATAAAGTTAACATGAGCATATAACTAATTGCGTTTGAAATTAATTCAAAATGTTACATTTCAGGATTCCAATTCAAAAATAACAAAAAATAATTCAGGATTCCAATTCAAAAGAAGCAAAAATAGCCGATCTACAAGCTCAACGTTTTGAGCTTGTAGATCTGCTATTTTTGCTTCTTTTGTATGAGATACTAGAATGACAAAGTAGGACGTAGCAATATGTGCATTGTGGCTCTCTGGAGTGAAGGTGGAAATATAGTGGCCCTCACCATCATCAAAGTTGCCCACCCCCTGATCTAGAAAATAAATAACATGGCACTTAATTTCAAAAAGGTTGCTGTATATCAAAGCACATATCAGGCTTCAGTCAGTCAGTATCAGTGTTCTATATTTAATTTGGGCAGTGAGGCCAGGGCCAGTTCCATCATCACCCCACGGCTCCCGTTCACTGACCTCCTTGTTAGGTTACAGCGTACCACTGGTACCAGATCAATGGGGAAATAATTAAAAGAGCGCCCGCGTCGATGGAAATGTGCATAATTAAAGCATACATGCTGGTAACTTACAGCACGTGTACCAATTTACCAATGCCCTATGGTAGCTAATGGGGCATGTGGAGTACAGTGGCGTTACATGTAATCAGATTATTCAAATTACTCTGTACTCAATACTGTATATTTTAAATGTTTTTCTTGTGCGTCATGCTGTTGAGTTTCCATGTGTGTAAAATGGGGCAGTACGATTGCGTTTATTACATGACGTGGGTTGTCTTTGAAAAATGGCATCATTACTGGCTATGGTGGAAAGGCATTTGACTTTTGAAATATAAGAACATGCCCTCGAGGATTTGAAAACATATGTGTGATTGAAAATTGGACCGTGTGATTGCCAAAAAGTCATTTCAAACATAAGAAAAGACTCAGCAACTTGAAAATAGATATTTTGAAATAAATTCACCATGGCATTTGGAGGAGATTTAATTATAAACTAACTGAGTACGATCGATTAATCAGTAATGAGATCAAGGAGACCAAACAGAAGAAAACAAAAGGAAAAAGGTCATCTGCTCACTTCAGAAGCAAGAAGTGTCCAATAACATGACAAGCCCTAGAACAAATATTATATATCCGTGGGCAGTAACATAAGCCTGCATTGTCCTTCATCGTACCATAGTAAATCTTCTGTTGAAAAAAGCCAATCTACATGTGCCATTATTAGTTCATTTCAAAACTTTTCAGAGCAAAATGTTATTTACTGCAAAACAGTATCAGTTCTATTCAATACCTTGACTTTTTAATAATAATACCTGGAATTTATATGGAGCTATAAAGCTTTTCTAAGTACTCAAAGACGCCAGGGGAGCGAAAAAAGAAAAGATAACTTTATTCGGCAATAAAACAAGAGTTGAAATCAGTAGTCAACTCTGAAAGGCAATTCTTTTTCAGGGTAGAGAGGGGCCTGGGGGCGTATGTTTGGGGAGTGCATTAGGGAAGGGGCAGCCACAGAGAAGGCCCTGTCACCCCGGTTCGGAGCCTGGTCTGGGGGATTTCCAAGAGCTAAGATATAGGTTGGCTAATTAAAGGGGAAGACCACCCATTTTCAATATTGAACTATGTCATTAATATACCCTAGAGGAGTTGTGTGGAAATAGAAAAAACGTTCCCCCCCTTCTGTGTTGCCTAGAACTGGAGGATTGATTTTGGGGTTTGTATTGTAAAGTACAACTTGATGACATCACACATTGTACTTTACAATACAAACCCCAAAATCAATCCTCCAGTTCTAGGAAACACAGAAGGGGGGGAACTATTTTTCTATTTCCAGTTTCCACACAACTCCTCTAAGGTATATTAATGACATAGTTCAATATTGAAAATGGGTGGACTTCCCCTTTAAGTCAGTGAAAGTTGACATTTTTATTATATTTTAAATATGTAGTGTTAACATCTTTATTTTGAGTGATATGCAACTTTGGAGCAAGGAGCCACTCATGTAAAGCTTTTTACAGTATATAAGATCAGACAAATTGTGCATACTGTAAAACTACTTGCAAAAGAACTTCACCCTCAACACACACACACATGCACGCACACACAAACAACACGCACACATGCATGCATGCACACATACTGCACACACGCACGCACACGCACACACACACACACACACACACACACACACACACACACACACACACACACACACACACACACACACACACACACACACACACACACACACACACACACACACACACACACACACACCCGAAAAAAGATACAGTACACAATCAGCGTGCCAATCAGGGTGCCAAGTCTTGCTACTATTTAGTGTAACTTCAACAATGATTCAGATTGAGTTTTATGCCTCGGGGATCACTTTCACTGTCAGTGAAACAATATTTTGTTGCTGTCAGGTAGAAACCTTTTATATCCAAAAAACGCTCCTTTTTTCATACCATATAAAAAATAAATGTAAAATAGTGAAAATACCGGATCTACAAGCTCACAGTGCACCACGACACTTGCAGTTCTCCTATTTTCACTATACTGGTGTGTGACACACTTGTGTAATGATGAAGCAGGGCCTTAATTAAAAGAAAAGTTGAAATATGGCGCTACAAGGTTTCGGCCTGACAGCAATGAGTTGGTGCATGAGTCATGACACCAGGGTAATATAAATGAAGTACAGCGTATGGATGGCAAGGCAATTGGTACAGTCTTGTTGAGCTGCCAGCAATCTCTAAAAAAGACACATTTTAATTGTGTTTAAAAAAAGGCCCAGAGCTGCCTGTTATGACGGCTGCCAGCGTTTGCTTCCTGTCTGTGTAATTAATGCTGTCACCTCGGTGTCCTTCAAACCCACTGGGCAGCATGCATGCAGCAGATCAGACCTGCAGGACCTTCCCCCACTCACAGCTCTGATCAATAGGCTTGACACACTTGACCATATACTGACACATACATGCCATGTCGTCCGGGGACGTGCAGAGAATGTTTAAGAGGCAGGGGGCAGGGGCTGAAATTTCTAAAAGGGCATTTTGGTGAAACTATTGAAAATGGCAGACCTCCAAGCTCACAACACGTCGCGCTGCGATGTGTTGTGAGCTTGGAGGTCGGCTATTTTCGGTACTTGATACCGGGAGATAAGTGTCCGTCAGGTCGCATACACAAACTTTAGAAGGCAATCGTAGTCAATCAGGAGGGAATATGGGAAATGGGACAGATCCAAGTTGATGACATGACTTTGCAGATACCATTGCCAGGTATGGCATGGAAAGGGAGGCATTTGAATTTCTTTCACAGTAGAAACTGTGTTCATGGTCTGCATAGGGCACTTTTTTACAGACGAGTAAAAGGGCAGGGGCCGCTTTTGATTTGCTGTTACTTTTGATATTTTTGTGTGGCACATGTAGTATGAACAAGTAAGTTACGAAAAAACACAGAAAGTTCAAATATGGAGATAAGAGGTTTCTGCCCAGCAGCAACGATATGCACTAACACACTAACACATACACACACAAACACACTCTACAGCACAACATACAAATAATACACACAAATGCATGCAGGCAAACACCTGCATTTGCACAGTAACACATGCTGGTCAGGCACACAGTTTCTGCCAATCATAATAAGCCTGCAGTGCACATTCTCTTCACATAATGTCATACATGAATTTATACTTTACATGCACGCACGCACGCACGCACGCACGCACGCACGCACGAACATATCAGCACCTATTTTATCATACATCGTGCATTCTACAGTGGTCCAATCTCACACAATGATTTGTCGCTCTCTGTGTGCATGATGGATACACATGTTCGCAGACACAAAATGAAAGACTTCAACGATAATGACTCCATCTTCAGACAGCATTTTTCTTGCACTCCAATTTGAACTTTTCTCAAACTAAACGAGGCTTCAGACCTTTGAGTGGTATGCTCTTCTGAGTGGTACCACAAAATCACTGAAAATGAGTTTATCACCAAGGAAAGGCCATGTATGTTACATGGCCTTACTGTAACATCTACAGTACTAGTCCTTACCCGTTCAAAGATATGAGCTCTGAAATGATGTGCAGTGTGTGGGTTATGGGATGTGCGCTGTGCACACAGTATATGAGGGATGGAAAGTAACTTTAACTGGTGCTTGCATGATAATATGTAGGAGCATCAATGTAAGAAATACCCGTTTCGTTTAATGGCTACAGAGATACTGTGTACCGATCTGCATGATTTTTGGACAAAATCTGTAACAGGGCCAGACAACAGACCCCCCCCCCGCCCGCCCGCCCACCCACCCACCCACCCACCCACCCACCCACCCACCCACCCACCCACACACACACACACACACACACACACACACACACACACACACACACACACACACACACACACACACACACACACACACACACACACACACACACACACACACACACACACACACACACACACACACACAGCTGGTTAAACATGTTGCCTCATGCTAGATGCAGAATAGATATGCCTCAAGCTAGATGCAGAATAGATATAGATACACCATAAAAATGCTAATATACAGCATATGATTTGTGAAAGTGACAAACGGGCTTCACAGTTATGTTAGGTGTGTTCATATGCTAATGGTGATGCGATTTCAGATCAATTGCTCCAGCCACTGAGGAGAAACGCTGTGACAGACACTCACTCAGACAGACAGACACTCAGACAGACAGACAGACATTTGGAAAATTATATGTTTGATATGCTGAACAAGTGGCATCAGGTGAAGTCAGATGTTAATAGATTTTAATACGTTATTTAGGGTTAGGGTTAGTTAATTTCATTCATTCATTTTCTCTAGTTATTAGAACGGAATCGAAATAATTCATCATTTGTGTTTTAGTGAAACACCAAAACACATGCCGACTAAACTCGTGCCACAATACTGAACTAGTATTCCTACCACGGAAAGAAAACTTATGTTTAGCTTTTGCTGATTCGTCACTGTCGGGCAGAAACCTTGTATCAAAGAAAAGCCCTGCTTCATCAAGACTGTCACAAAACCAGTGAAAATAGCTGATCTATTTTAAATATTTTTTAAAATAATCAATGCAAAACGGACGATTTTGGGTATACAAGATTCCCACCCGACAACAACGTTTTATGGAGAAAGTTTCATACATGCTGAAACACTTTTATGGTTTGCTACAAAGCTAATAACATGCTCATAGGGAGAAACTTTTTAAGTTGAGGCCCAAGCATGAGTTCCAAAAATACTCATGTACTTATACGTACACATCTACTTGTGACCCAAACACTTCTGTAATTTCTAAAGCTTCAATGACGTCCCCTGAGACAACCATAACAAATTCTAGAAGCATGATCTCAAGCACAGCAAAGAAAAACAAGAGCAGAAACATAGAGAATGGAATGATATGCAAACAAAAACAGAACAACATAATTAAAAAACAAAATGTACAGCAAGAGGAGGAACCTACCTGAATGGGTTTTCTGTTGAAACAAGTAAAATGAGAAAGGCCCTGTGCTACTCAGTGGGCAGCATCAATGAAAACATGCCAGTGTAGTTCTAATGAAATATTGACCGTATCCACTTCAGCATATAGTAATCTCTCTCTCTCTCTCTCTCACCCTTACTTTCTCTGCGTCTCTCTCTCTCTGTAACTGGTTCAATAATGGGAAAACTAGGACTCACCAGTGAGCTCCAGGCAGGAAGTGGTTTGAGAATAGGTTGAGTACAGCCAATAGAGAAGCTCGCTATATGCCCACAGGTCGATAGAGTTATGGAAAAAGTAATAAAGCGCAGGAAGTTTAAACATACTATAGCCTATAGGACGATTGCCCTGGAATAGACTTGTGGACGTAAAATGGATTTTTAAGTGAAACGATGAAGGGTTATGGATTTTATTTCCAGATCTCTGAATCAACTTTAGCCACAAAGGCTGTTTATATTACATTACATGCAATAAAACGACAGGTTATCTAGCTGAATGTAGTCTCTCGATTACAGACTTCTGCATTGCTGCAAAAGGGACAAGAGCGACAGAACTTTTCCCTGACGATGGCTAGCCAGATTGAGCTGAATGTGATACAGTATACTTACTTTTTGTTGGCTATCCATGATCCTGTAATGGAAAAACGAACGTAAAAACAAAATACAACTCATACATGGTATAGATATGAATATAGAGCCATTTGGCAGTGAACTTACACATTCACGCATGATGTACTGTAGAACCGGGAGATTCATTTGTATACTGCAACAGTACCACTATTGATATTTTATGCTGGGGCAGAGTTGTATTCTGTTCAGCTGAAGCATTCAAGTTTTTATTTCAAAAGGAGAGGTCCACAAGTAAATGGCACAATGTCAGAATCAGACCTGGAATCTGAAATGCACTCTGGTTCTAGGAATACAGTAGCCATACTGTATGTCCCAGTTTGATTACACTTTAGACTAACTATTATGAAAATGAACTAGAAAGATGCAATTGAAAATTGCAAGTGTGGTGCTCTGTGCTCTTTTTTTATGCCACCAATTAAAATCAATCAATCAATCAATCAATCATCTTTGTCAGCTAATACACCAGATGTTGTTCTGGTTGATGAAGAGTCCAAAGAAGTGTCTGTATTAGAGAAAGCCTGCATCTTTGACCCTAGCCTAGAGGATCTTTTATGACCAAGGTCATTATATACCAACCACTTCTACATACAGTACCATCCCAGAGCTGGGCTTTACAGTAGCTACAGAGTGCAGAGTATTTGTTTTTTATATTTGACAGCCTAGGACATACTCACAGACTGGTACTGAGTGACATGACATGCCTATTGTATCATGAAGACATATGCTATGATTTTGTGAATGTAACCTTAACCGTACTTTAATATGTGTGACCTTGTATGCTCTCCTTTATGTGGACATTAATACATTGTTAAAATGTGTGTGTGTGTGTGTGTGTGTGTGTGTGTGCGTGCGTGCGTGCGTGCGTGCGCAAGTGTACTGTAAGTGTGTACATGTACAAGAGGATTACTCACATGCTCTGAAATTGGTGCCACAGTGTCTTTTGCTTTCTCCTTTCAGTGAAAGAACATGTTTTACAGTTAAAACAATATTATGAAATGACTCTCGCTCACAATTACGCTTGGCTTTCCTTTTAAAGAATAGTAGGTGATTCATTTCTTGGTTGAAAAAGGAACAATGCTGTTGAACACAAACTGGATAACTGACTGTGACTTGGGAGAACTGAATAACAAATTTCAGCCACAAAATGAACAGTGTTTCAGTAATAAACTACAGTATATGCAGCATTTTATATACAGTACCTAATTATAGCGACAAGAAAAGTAGGCTACATAAAATGTTAGGAGAGGTTGACAATGCCCTTCAAGACACCATATGGTTCATGGATTTCACTGTTTAATGAGTGTCCACTGGATTTTGCTACAGGGCCAGGATTAAAGCCATAACCACTGTTACCATCATTAAAAGCAACCAACCTTTCTTGCCCTTCAAAGTGATGGCAGACATGAGCATAGATTAACGTGTCGCTCCTCGCCCCTCCACATGGTGTCCTTAATGACCACTCAATGGCCGCTGTCATCCACTCCCTCCATTCCCCGTGCCTATGCATGTCATTAGTGAAGTCAGAACACACACAGGCACAAACTGAAACTGACAGTGTACATGTAGGGAGAGGATGATGACTTACAGCTTATATTTAGGACAGTGGTTCTCAACGTTTTCTTGATCAGGGCCCACTTGAAAATCTTGAAAGCATTCTCAGCCCCCTCTCATCATTTAACATGACAGCCAGTGGCGTCAGTTCAGCAAAAGCTTGCCATTTTAAGGAGTACATTTTATTTTTCCCCCTGTAGCCAAGGTATGGCAGCTGCCATACCTTGCCATACCCAATTGACGCCTCTGACGACAGCCAAATGGCTGCCATGTTAAGTGGTCAGATGAGTGGGCCATGTGCATTTTCAGGGCGTGTGTGTTTATTTGAATAGTCAATCAATCGATTGTGTTCCGGCTTGGATCAATGGAAAGTAGTATACTTTAAGTCCTATTTATCGGTAACACAATTAAAACAAAATGTTCAAGGTTTTGTCTTTTTTTTCCATTATTAGGCTATACCTTTTTTATATGAATCTTATATTATCATTACAATCTTAGTGCTTTGACAATTATTTGGGGGCCCACTTGCAATACCCTTGCGACCCACCAGTGGGCACCGGCCCACAGGTTGAGAACAACTGTAATAGGATACTATTGTAATATTGTAAGTTCTATGTGCATTGACTTAAGTAACTATAACCATGCCTTTGCACATATCTATCCTCCTCCTTAGCCACAGTCACGTTTCATTCCAGAACATGCACTCTATTCATTCATTTTGCATTTTTATTGCGGCGGTCAGAACACAAAGTGAGATTAAGTGTCATTCATAAAACGTGATTATGGAGGCATCATGGACAATTTAGCTATGTGTTAAATTTACATTTAAAGTATTTTCCGTTCTGTATATCTATCCTAGACATACTGAACCAACAGCCTTTCAGATATCATCCATCAGCTTGTTGCTATTCAGTTCAGTCTTCTTGTTATAATAATGCTAATTTTGTAACTGGACCTTTCCGACGAAACGTTCGGTTTCGGAGAGACTGGACTCAGTGGAACGCCATCCATCTATGACATATTATCGATGATGCATGAGTCTGGTTTCTGCCTGATCCATCTTGCTTTGACTTCCATTTAAATGAAAGTAAAATATATACAATTACATTATGTGTTTCGCCTTTGTTTTCGAGTATTTGCCGGTCTCACTGATGGGGCTGGGGGGTCCACGTGATGGGGCTCGGTCCCAGCCGCCCCCCTCGTGCCGCCGGGCCTGCTGGCAAGCATGCACAAGAATTTGGTGCAAATCGGTCAGACAAACTTACCACTCGACAGACAAACAAACAGACTAAAACATATTTTTCCCCTTTCCTGCGGCCTGGCAGAGATAATAAGCAATTCAATACATAACAAAAAAGTGAATGAATAACAAACGTTCTCTGCTGTTACATTTTAAAAAAATCCCTGCTTCTTCTCACAATGCAGTAAAAAATCAAAGCGGAAGAACAAAGAGACTGGCTCATTATGTAGTTGGACTATTCAAAATTAATCAGCTGAGTCTGCAAATAGTAATTGTAATAGTTAATAGTTACCTACACCTCCCATGAGGGAAATTCAGTATTTTCAGCCCAACCCAGCTGATTCGCTGCCCACAAGGAGCGTGTGAGCAATTAGGGGTTAAGAGTCTTGCTCAGGGACACACATCGACATTGCTACCCTGGCCTGGAATCCCCACGGGACAACCAGGGGCTCTGGTTCTCAAGGCGGGCTCCCTAACCATTCAGCTATGGCCGCCCCTAATTGTGAGGAAGAGGCGTCAACATTATGTTATAAATGTACAGAGGTGACTTTGTTCTTAAAGTTACAGTAATGAGGGCCCCTTGTGCAACCACCCAGTTGTCCTAGGGCTTTGAGGCCCCTCAAGAACCCAAGAAATAGAAATAGCAGTGGGTAAAGAGAGGAGTATCTGAACTGTCCTCACCTCACCACAGCCCTGGGAGCATTGACTGTGAAATTGACTCTTTGATTGCTTGGCCAGAATTCCACCTGTGACTCAAAACTATCAGAGATGGGTAATTCAATCAAGGGAATGAGAATGGTGTGCCCAGGTACATATTATACACAAACGCACAAGTGCATGCACACAATTAGATGCCCTTTCTGTCCTTGGGTGTGTTGGATTCGTATTAAAAGTTGCTAACTTTTTTTTATGTCATTTAAACTCAAGTAATGGTGACAGCAGTGAGAAGCAACAGCAGAAGTAGCAATTATTCTAACAATAGTGGTTGTAGTAGTAAAGACTTCCAGTGTTTTTTTAAGATTATAAAACATACTATATGACACACAAAAATATTCACTATATGTCACAAATATTCAGGGATTTAGTTTGCTGCAGATCGGCCCAGTGGGTTTGGAGATTAGCCCCTGAGTCGACTCGACTCAGTAAAAAGTTGAGTTGAAGTCGACTTTATCGTTTGATGACGTCATCACATCACACACGACCCCACAGTTATTTTGGGGGGTCCCCAGATGATTAACTTAATGTGAAACATTGTTTTCTCACTTTCGACTTTCTCTGGTGGGAGTCGGCTTGTGTAATGAAGTCGACTGAGTCGACTTGTCGACTTTTTCGTTAATGCCCTAACACACACATGCGCACTAGACTATATAACAGGTGCACCAGAGATGTATTGAGAATGGATATCATGGCTCAAACCACCTCTGCAGGTGGTCATCAAGGACACTTTGTGATACAAGTGTAAATGTAATTTTCTTGGTACTCAAAAGTCGCTTTACACAAAAAAAGAAGAAAAAAAAAGCATCAAACTAAAAGGCAGAAAGGATTAGGAAGATTTGAATTAGGCGGGGATAGCAAGTCTGAAAAGGTGGGGTTTGAGGGAGGCTTTGAACAGGGCAAGGGGTGGGAGCGGCTTTGATATAGGGTGGGACTGGCAGCGAGTTAAAATGGAGGGGCTGCAAATGAAGTGTACATTTTTGTAAATGTAATTGTATTATCACTATCAGTCCATAGCAATCCATGAAAACAGCAGGATGTGAAATCTTGGCAGATATAGACTATAATATCTAAATATGATCTGGATAATAGATTCATATACTGTACCAGATGTAAAGATGACCATAGTTTTAACTGCTAAAGCAAAGATTAACCCTGTATTTAGTTATGTCTTTTGATAATTGTATTATTTGTGGCCAAACAGTGTGGCGGGAATCTCTTTTATCTGCTTATTGCATGCATACTGGTTAGGTAAAACACAAAGGCTTCCTCATATTGAAACTGAGACCCAATTAAATATACATTTCACTGTCCAACCTCAATCTATGCTCTCCAGCATGTGTTATTGGTTGTGTGCCTCCAAATCCCTGAGCCCATTCATCAAGAGATGAGTGGCTGCCTGGAATACTTGGGAGGGATGATTTGGTGTGGTGGATGGATGTTCTGGGACTGGGAGAGGGGGGGGGGTGCACTGGGCTGCAGAGTGGTACTGTAGCTACAGGGCAGGCTGCTTGCTCCTTTGATCATAACGAAACCATTCATGTCATTATTAATATAATCACAACTTGTTTGGTGGATGTGCATACATCATACACTCCATCCTCGGGGTGTCATATTGGCGGCGGAATTCATCTACTCATCATAATTATTCCACTTGCCGACTCTTGATTAAGGTCATAACGTGGTGAGGGAAACGGAGGTGAGAGGCTTGAGAGAGAGGGAAAGAGAGAGATGCAATAGGGGCTCATACTGTATTATGAGAATTCAAGTTCTGTTTGCGGGTGTGAATTAATGCGGGTTGGTGTTTGATTGAGAGGGCTGGCAAGAGAGGCATTGCGTGTGGAAGAGAGAGAGAGCCAGGGAAATGGAGTGTAGGGGAAGAACTTCAGAACAATTTCTTGGTCACGCTTCAACAAATTCAGCACTTCAACAGAATGGGGTATAAAGCACTTTCATAAACACCTGTTCACTATTTTTGAACACCACCCATTTGAGTGAACTATAGTCCTTTTTACAGTGACTAAACGTATGCAAATTTGTCCATTGACTCTGCTAAGCCATTTTAAATAATCATCTGTTCTCACTCACCAAGCTGAAATGTGTACTTTAACCATCTGATCCATCCATCTTCAACCGCTTTGCCGTGGGGGGTTAACAGAGCTCCTGACTTCCCTTTCCAGAGCAGCATTAGCAACTTCCTCCTGGGGGATCCGGGGGCATTCCAAGGCCAGTGGCACAATAGAGGCAAAATAAAACTGTGAAACAGTATATAGGGATTATCATCAACGGGTATGTTTGGCACAGCACAGAACGGAACGGGACAGGACAGCCAGGACTCCTGAACCCTTTTCCTCCTCTTAATGATATATAATCCCCCATCTGGTCAGATCAGTAGACATTTTCTTTCCTAAAATATACTTTGTTGAGAACCAATAGCGATTGGGTCTCACAATAGTTTTCCATTCTTACATGCAGTAAATTGTATTCATCTGCCCTACTCAATTATGAACTAACTAGACAGCTAGAGATAAAACCTGGACAATAGTTAAGAACCACTGTTTTAGATACCAAGACAGGTAACTTGTCACACAATTAGTAGACAAAAGTCAGCTTTATTTACGAGGACAGTAGTGTCAATACAAGGCGGAAGGAGCTAAGGGAAAGCTCAAACAGTGCATGAACTCACATACAAAAAAGAGAGAGATCCCATTGTAGCGTTCTGATTCAGTTGGTAGTGTTGGATTTTCCCTTTCATTCTTTAAAAGCTGTAAAGAATATAAAGTTTCATAAAATAAAATAAAAAAATGATTCATACACAAGAACCCCCTTTCACGAGGGCTTAATTTCTTTTGTCTCCATCCAATTCATTAATATATAATACAAAACATGCATCCCATGTTATTCCAGAAGTGCCAGCCTTACAATGTACACTGATTGTACAAAATCTAACTGGAGATCATAGTTTAAAAGAACAAAAACATAATACATACACATCCTTCACAGACGCTGCACGCTAAGACGTATTTGGCTATTCCTATTATCTCAGACATGGAAAAACCTAATTTCAAGCTACCACATTTTTTATACACCAAATATTACCGTCGTCTGATTACAGGGCCATTTTCACAACAGCCTGAGGTAAGCTTTTAGCAAGTGAGACATAGCTCCGATTCATATGCTAAAAAATAATAATGATATCTAGAATGTGATGAAATAACACAAAATGATGAAAATTCCTCTCAATCAAACAAGAGACAGAATATCACTGTACTTAAAAAATATTTTTTTAAAGCCACTGTTGCTTGTTCTCCACAATTGTGTTGTAAACAAGAGAAAATGACCAATAATGCCTCAATCAAAAGTGCCAGAAAATTACTTGAAATGTTTTTTTAAGCCCCTGTTGCATCATCTTCTTCACAATTGTGTTGTAAACAATTACCAATAATGCCTCAATCAAAAGTGCCAAATTACTAAATTAGAATGAATTCTTCTAGATCCCATGATTGACAGGCTCAGTCATTAAGTAGTAGTGCAACATGACTCCTTCCACAAAATGCAACAATTAACAACAATAAAACCAAACTAAAACCGAGGAAAATGAAAAGAACATTCAATGTTCCCTTTTCTGCTTCCGGCCAATGTCTATCTCGTCAAGACCTGTGGCTGATCTGGATTCCTGCAGCTCGCGCAGCTGGGCATGTGTTTTTGGCTGCTTCTTTTTCAGTTTCCGCAGGTGGATATCAATTGGATCCAGCTCAGGTTCTGTGGCAGGGACAGGCAGGTAGCCCCCGTCCCGGGGCAGGCACATGCACCAGCCAGCACCAGCCAGGTCCAACTCGCTGTACTCGAAGCCAAGCAACTTGAAGTCCACCATGTCCATCGACTGGCTCATGTCCACCAGGAGGTTCCAGAAAACACAGCTCAGGATGATTCCCAGCAGCTGGAAAAGATGGGAGGTCTCATTTTAAACTTTGTAATATTATTTTTATCATTTTATTTAGATTTTTTTGATTGAGCTACCCTAGCAAATTATTTTGAAATAGGTTCAACATAATCCATAAAAGAATCGCAGTAACCCATGGACTTTGATATTGTTTATGAATCTTAACTTGTTTTTCTTTGTCCTGAGCAAAGATTGAGGCTCCTGAATTAGCTATAAGCTTTTCAGCAAATACAACCAAGTCTCAAATTACAAACTATTTTTTCAATGCCTATGTATTTGTTAGTGGTAAGTTTACAGACCACTGTTGCTTAGTATGAATGTGAGATGACACCCAAGCAATATTCTATCAATCTCAGAGTGTGTAAGGATAATATAAACACTATACCTTATTACATATTAATAATTAGACGCTCCGATACATCAAATGCACTAAAAATGTGCTGGGAAGGGAGAAATAAACATTTGCCAGGGAACCAAAGAAAACAGGAAAATATAGGAATGCAAGAAAGGAAAAATAAAAGAATGTTATGCATGTCTAAAATGGGTTTGCAAGTAGTGTGGATGGATTCCAGTTAAAATTACCAACCTACAGTATGGTGGAAAAGCTGCGATGTAGGCTCTCTTGTAATATATTTGTAATATTGTAACACTTCAACAGACTAAGATGAAGAGTGCATTCAATAGCCACTGTTGTTTATTGTAATACTACCAACCTTTCCCCTTCAAAAACAGCAGGTTGACTAGCGAAAAAGAGTGAAATGCTGACAATTCATAGTGCTGTTTTCACATTGGCAGCTACAAAGATACAGGCTACCGTTCTGTTTCAATGGAAGTCAGCGACATCCATTGAACGCAGCATTAAAAGCATTAGATTCCAGATGAAGAAGCTGTTTGCATGGCTTTTCACAACTTGACTGGCATTGGTGGATGAGGACCCTCCTGAGTGGTTTGCCTAATTATCTATTGCTGTAGGTGTTGTAGAGGGACCGTACCTATGTTCCCCAGGTTCTATGTTCCCCAGGTTCTATGTTCCCCATTTACCCCCCCAAAAAAGGTTCTATGTTCCCCGCTTACCCCAAAAAGGTCCTATGTTCCCCAGGTTCTATGTTCCCCACTTACCCCCTCAAAAAAAGGTTCTATGTTCCACGCTCAACTTAAAAAAGGTTCCCCACTCATCCAAAAATGCAGGAAACATTCATTTCTAATTATTAATAACAACTCAAAACAGCCAATAATGGGAAAGATTTAGCCCTGAATACAGGACGGTCATTTACATTGCATTTTTGTCCGAAATGATTTTTCTTAACATTGTACTTCCGGCTCTAGTGGACAGTCGCGTAATCTCCGGTTGCTCATTGTAGTGAACGGAGATGATGCGATGACGCGACTGTCCACTAGAGGGGGAAAATCCAGGAAATACAAGGATAAAAATGCTTTTTATTCAACAACCCGAGAGCGGCGTGTAATGAACGTTGCGCAGCGTCAAATCGTTGGCAAAGTTGGCTTGGGTAAGCACTTTATTTTTGAAATCTGACGTTCCTAGCTCAAACCGTTATTAACTCACTTAGCGCCGAGCGAGCCAGATTTCAATATGAATCTGCGCTTATAACGCCAGGAAATAGCTATATTGAATCCCCAAAATCACATTACATAAACAGGTACACGTGCCTGCGGATGCCACAAGATGACCACTAGAGTGAGCCATAGCTCATAGACTTTCCATGGTCCCATGTTAAGTCAGAATAAAAAACAAGGTTCATGACATAACAGGATGGTACAATGACATGCTCTCCATTGACATTCAATGGACAGGCCGCGGGCCGCCATTTGAGCTCAATACTGCTCAATTCGTGCTTGATCGTCTCAAACCACCATTGGTATGGGCATCGGAACGTATATAGATGCCACACAGAAAGTTTCCGAATCAAAATCCGACCTAGTGAAGCTACGTGAGGGTCGGATGGTTTGCATTGAGCCTAGCGGCTAACAGAGGCCTACGTAAACAGGAAGCTATGGCTTAAAGGTGACGTCATAATCGTATCCTTTTTTTTCACGGTTTTCATCTGTATGCTAGTCGAAGGTAAGCTAACCGTTCCGCTCCGTCTATCAACCCAAATTAAAAGCTTAAACAATGCTTTTATATAAAAGTCGCTCCGAGTCGCTCGGCACTAAACGCCATCATTAGTTAGTCGCCCCGAAAGTCGCTCGGCGCTAAGTGAGTTAAGGGCTCGATTCCCCACTGCTCCTCAAGTTGAGGCGACACCAGGACGGTCCTGTATTCAGGGCTAGGGAAAGATTATGAATACTAGTGGGACAGGGGGCACTAGGGACATCTGGACACCATACTTTTGTTATGACTGGGCATCTGGTGGGCATTTGGATGAGTGGGCACATAGACGAGTGGGCACTTAGGGGTGGGCACCTAAATTAGGATTGCCCACATGTTCTTAGTGCCCAGATGTCCCACCATTTCCTGCATTTGAGTTGGGAACATATACCTATATTTTTGGTGGGGAAGATACAGGAGATCCTTTTTTTTGGTTGAGAGGGGAACATAGAACCTTTTAGTGGGGAGGGTGGGTGGGGAACATAGAACCTGGGGAACATAGAACCTTTTTGGGGGAGAAGTGGGGAACATAGAACCTGGGGAACATAGGATGGACCCCGTTGTGGAAATTACATTTTCTGTAGGAGGGTCTCGCTCGGAAGTCTGTCAATACTTCCATTAAACACTGGCAGACTGAGGGGTCCCGGGTGCCGATGGCAGAGTGAATAAGGTGTGTACCATATGTATAAGTCGGCTTTGATGCAGCCTAACAGCAAGAACACAAAATGCTACCTGGGTCAGGTTTTTTCCCCATTGTGAATTTCTAAATTCCCATTCCAAATTAATACTGCGGCACATACAGTATACAAAAATAAATAAATGAGCCCAGTCATATGAAGCATCAACTGACGGTGAGAAAAAGCTAATTAACCAGCTATTTTACTACAATTCCCGCCAGAAACAGACTGGGACCTTTGCTGCGTGTCACAGTCTCCCCAACCCTTTACCCGTTTCCTGTCAATCTCCTCTGTAGTATCAAAATAAAGGCAGAAAAAACCCTGAAATTAAATTAAAACATAAATGGCAAGACTGGTGGAGAGAATGACAAGTCTGATGTAGAAAAAGGCGGCAAGATACACCTTTGTAATGGGATGGACCTCTTCAAAGAGTATGGATTAAAACAAATACAATTATTCAAAACTGGATTCAAAGAAACATGTTATGGAGAATTTGAAAAGATACAATTTAGATTTTATTTCCTTCCTGCTACAATATTAGAAAGGAAAGTTAACACCCCAGCCCAGGAGATGCCCACACAAAAAATAACAAACTGGCAGGCATATTGTTCCTGGGAGGCTGCCAAAATGCAAATTCACTTTCAGAGAACTCTCTAAAGTTTAACCAGTTCAATTATCAAGGGTGAATCCGAAATATGTTTGTTTGACTGGACAGACGGTTTTTGAGAGTGCAACACACACACACACACACACACACACACACACACACACACACACACACACACACACACACACACACACACACACACACACACACACACACACACACACACACACACACACACACACACACACACACACACACACACACACACATGATTTCTATTACCTGTGGCAACCCTATTGCACAGCAGAGTGCAATGGTGATTCCAATATTATCACCCATCCACAGGTTGACAGCGTGGATGCAGCCACGCACATGAATCAGTTCATCCAGGGTCTCCCGCTGATGCTCCTGCAGAGCCATAGCAGAGAACAAAGGGAAAAGTGTTCAATTTCATTCTCGAATTCAACAATGTCCCATCTCCTGACAATCCAAGTGGTTGAGGTTGTACTCTGACAATATCAAATCAATATTACTCCAGCACGGCTCCCTATTGAGAGTTCTAGTGGTTCAAGTACATGAAATGAGACTAACATGACTCATACTGAAAGTATTAAAGGACAAACTTCACCACTTCTCAGCCTATCTTCATATAATTGGTCCTCACTAATGTTCATGATAAAATAGCACATTTCTTTTCTATGCGGTCTATGTCACAAAAGAGGGCTGTGAGCAGTTCAGAAACTCGTCTGCTAGTGACATCATCGATGGGGAATCCAAGCTAATAGAAGCTGCAGGCTTTCTATTCCTGAAAAGTGATTATCTTGTGATAATAAAAATAGATATATTTTTAAAACAAATCTGTCTAACGATGTTGTCACTGGTAGACGTGTTTCTTTAACTGCCCTATAAGAGACAGACTGAGTAGGAAAAAAAGTATATTTTATCATGAACATTAATGAGGACCAATTATATGAGGATAGGTTGAAAGGTGCACAAAAATGAAACATTAAAGATTTCAAGAAAGTAAGACATTTTTAAGCTTGCTAAAGTGATGTTGTACTTTGGTAGGACTATGTGTTGTATACTGTAGCATTCTGTGATGTTCTGCGACATCATCTAAGATTAAATAAAATAAACCTAATCGGGAGATAAGCGACCGTCAGGTCGCATACACAAACTTAAGAGCCACTGACAGTAGCATCACAACTGTTCAGGTTTGGCAAAATCATTTTCACGCATCAATGCAAGTCAATATTTTGTCCTTTTCAGTGTCGGTATTGTTTCAAATGTGCCAATTCCTGTACACCTGCTTATTAAATGTTGCCAATCAATAACTCTGATTTCTTGCCTCAGTCGCTAGCTACAGTAGCTAGCTTACTTTGTTAATATAGATTTGTACAATGTTTCGTTAATATCGTTTCAAATGTATTTTCTGCTGTCCCACGGTGCTTACAGGCAACCAGTAAAGTATTAAGAAAAAAATTACAGTTTAACCTTTACTTTTATTAAATAGGAGCCAATTAGGGTTCTATGGAAGATGACAGAAGCATGTATTGTATACTAATTGCTAGTTTGAAATACTCTAAACATGTTAAAAAAATCAAACCTCGGTTCGAAGTGGAGCGGTGAATCTGAGCAGCTATACCGTGTGTGTGTGTGTGTGTGTGTGTGTGTGTGTGTGCGTGTGCTGCAGAACAGCGCCCCTCCTTTAACTTGTGTGTTGTGTGTGGCCACTCAAGGTATTGCCAGGCTACAGACACGGCCAGCCAGCCAGCCACATACATACATACATACATACATACCCACGGACATACCTGTCTATTGGGAGCGCTTTCACCGCTCCAAAAAGAAAAAAAGTAAGTTCTGTAATATATCTATAAAAACTATTGAAAAAGAAAAAAAAAGTCAGTCACTGCTTGGAGATAATATGCCCTTGTAAACTTTAGGTGGAGTTTGCAACGAATAAAACAATAATCGTATATATTGAGTCATACTACCGTTTCATCAAGTGTCTTGTGGCCACACAGAGTGTTGACAACTTCTCCCACCTGCACAAAGGTCAGAGAAACAAACAATTTCAATGCTGGTGACCTCTGCACATTTACATATTCACCCAGATATACAGAGGATCATGGGCGGGACACTGTGACAGTGAGAAGTCCTGTGGGATCAGGTGTGTTACCCGTCTACTGCCACGCAGAGCATGACATTGAACCTGTGAAACTGGCAGGAAATCTGGCAGCTACAAACTGAAAACCCAGGAAGACCTAGACAATGTCTCTCTCTAACTATTCTCATATCTCCAGGGTATGGGTTGAAGTATTGTGCGAGCGTGCGTGTGTCTTCAGCTCTCATTAATTCTCTAGCAGAGCTCCAATGCTCTCAGAGACTGTATCAGTGGTTTGTGAAGCGTGGAACGGCAGAGATAGCAAGCGGCAAGTATGGGTGTGCCGGTGGCAGCAAGGGACCATACATTTGATATAAGGGGATGTGAGGAAATTCTCCAAAGCCCACGCCAATACCTGTGAATCGGGCAGTGGCATGGGCTTGACTCACATAAGCTGTCTGGAGCTCTCCAATACAATCAATCAAATCCCTGTTGGTTGGACACAATGAAAGATGATTCAGATAACACGTGTAGTAGATAGCGTCTGTGTTTGGTTTTCAGAAAGTAACTTGACGTCCGTAGTGAGGTCTGTTGGAACAAAGCTCCAGCAAATAGGTAATCAGAGATATTGGTGGTCTTACTTGAAATACAGAGAAAGACCTTATGACCTTAGTCAGAGATATCTGACAGATATCTATTGAGGTGATTGAGGCACAGCGCTTCACCTGAAATCCCAAGCACTTCAACAAACCAAGAGCAGAAACGTTTATATTTTCACTCAATAAAATGGCACCTTCAGAAATCTTTCTGAAAACAGAAATGGAGGTTGTCGTGGAGTTGTGAAAGCGATATATTCTGACAGAAATACATTTTCAAGTTGTCCAATCATAAGAGAGTACCCATTGATCAGCTTCATAATGTTCCAGTTCCAATTTTGTCTGTTCAAGTCTTTGAGTCATCGCTTCCTATTTCAGTCGTAATCCTGTATGAGTTCTCTTTGCTGATTGAATAAAACTGGTGTCCCTAACTGAATAAACACTAATATGGCAATGATTGCCATCCATGCCATCAGAATAGACTTTAACACAAGTTTCTGTGTAAAAAGAAAAAGAAAAAGAAAGAATCTAATAAAATAATAATATACTAAGCAACAAATTTGTTACTCTAAAATGTATTCTAGTCTGTGCAGCCCGGACGTCTCTCATCCTGCCTTGGCCCACATGGTTCCATTGCTGGCTAATTAACGCTTGCTAAATTGGTTACAGTGAAATGTACAGAGCTTAGTCACAGGAGGGGAATCTGGAGTCATGTGTACCCAAAGAGAAAAGGAAGTAAACAAATGTAATCGATTTACTGACCGAGTTCACCTGTTGTTTTGCTTCTCTTTCTCCATTTCTCTTACTCTTTGTAAACCTTTTTAAACTTGCATCAGGGAGTGTATAGCTACTGTGTACTATATGAATACCTGCATATTGCCTAATTTATGCTAAATTTGGCTTAATCCCATGTCTAGTCATGTTAATGATATAGATTTACTGTATCTGTCTAAGTTCATGTATGAACCGTACAGTATGTACACAGAACCATATTGGTTTGGGAGTTTTCCTCCTGAATTGCCAGTGATTCCACAGAGAGCTGTGTCCTATCTTTTCTTGAACCAAACCACAGACCTTCTGGCACAATGCATGTGCAATATCGGCTATCAGCCCAACAAATTCCACTAAAACTCAATTTTCAGGGATTAAAGCAAAAAGAAATCTCACAACTGAACATTTTTGGTGTTCAGTCACAAACACCCAGGGTGAAAGGACTCCACACTAGTGCGGTTTCCAAACCAATTCGCACAATATATAGAATTATGATGTTCTTGCTGTTCTACATACCAGCCAGCCAGCTGAAAATGTGCAGATTCATTGAGGCTTTAACTTGAGCTTTTATGAAATATCTGAGGCAATTAGGATTTTAATAAAATAAAATATCAAGCAATATAATATTCTATGAATCTATAATAGAATACACGTTCTGTTGCGAAAATGCTTTTGAAATCACTTTACAATTTTAGCAACAGAACGTGTATTCTATTATAGATTAATAGAATATTATATTGCTTGATATTTTGACTCAAGCCAATTCTGTAATTATATATAAAGAAAAGCGTAATCATGTGGATCTCGGGGACAATATTAGAATGTCGTGGCTTCAATGTGGATCCATACATGGGCATATCAATTGTATAGGCAGTGCGACTTAGTGCGGCCCAAACCTCTAGTGACTTTAAATTTGGTTAAGGTTTCTACCCAATCAGAGTCCCATTGGCTTCCATTGTAAAATGTAAATTAACATTTTCAAAAAGTATAAAACCAGGTCTCATTTTCTATAAATCGACACACATCGCTTTGTTCCCATTTGTTCATGTGCTACAAGGTTCTACTAAATGTAAACATTTGCTTGTACAGTGTGTGGCTACATGTCATGGGTGCTGATTTAGAACTCACCTTGCGTCGTACACAGCAGGTATATGGAACCCCACAGGCCAGAGGCCCCGTACCATTGCAGAAGTGGTACTGGTTTACCCCCCAGTCCTTATACTCATCCCCTCCACAACATGAAAACTGGGGAAGGTGAAATACAAACAAAAAAGTATTTTAAGATACAAGTGTAGGCAGCACCACCACCAAAATGCACATTGCAAAGATGGTGACATATCTATCAAATACCCATTAACTATATCGTAATAAGTTTGAGATCATGAAAAGACAGGCATACTGTATTTGAAGTTTGAAAACTGAAATTCACTCTGTGTTAAAAGCTTCAGAAAATTACCCGGAATGCAATATGTGCGGTGCAATGGGTTTAAAACATCTGAAGCTTGCTTCAATGGGCAACACCTTGGAGGTATAAAGAAGCACTTCTAACCAGACCCGGCTCTGCTGATTATCATAGCCAGGCAGGGACAGTTTTGCACTTTTTAATGCAGCCATTTTTCTAGCTTCTGGTCAGAAATCACATCGTATCAAGGGCTATCACGATGGTTTGTTTTAATTAAGCAGCTGGATTTCCCTGGTCTCCACAGTTCTAAGTCAGCTGTCAACAGAAGCCTGTGCGGCACCAGCAAAAGGCCGGAGCTTAAGCCGGCAGCACTACCACTGTTCACCCCTCCCACCCTCTCAATTGCCTTCCAGGATTGGGAAACCCAACCTGAAAGACCCCCATCCCTGACCTGTTTGTGTGATTCTATCTGCATAATAAAGTACTGACTGACTGACTTGTTAGATGTTTTTAATGCTTTTTTACACTCATTACAGTCTTTTGCTTTCACTTAAAGGTGTCATGTCACTCCGCGAAATTTTACATTATGATACAGTCGGTCACGTGGTCTCTCTGTAAACGCTCTGAAAACAGGCAGAGAACAGAGAGAGCAGCGCCTCTCGCAGCCTTGCACTAACCAGGAAATTGTATTTGAAAAATTCAAATACATAAAATGTCAAATGTAATGTAAAATGTATTTGAATTGTAATTCTGCACGTATAAAAATATATGTACCCATTCAAATATCTTAATTATCAAAATCGCTATGACAGCACTGTGCCGCATTTGTCACGGTAAGCGAGCACCACCACTGTATGTGTCCGTCCATAGCTCCCTCCTCCCCGGCTGAAATCCAGCCTTCAACCGCCCAGCGGTTGACATTTTCACGTAAGGTGACTTCCTGGTTTGCAGAGTGTGGACAAGGGGAGGCGGACCGGCCGAGTCGGGCCGACAGACAGTACAGTAAAGTATAGTAGAGGCGCGCCGTGACGTCTTCAACAATATCAGCCAAACACATAGCCATATTTAGCTCTTTATTTTGCGTTAAGCAGCACAAGACAAAATCCAACAAAACAAACCCTAAAAACAGTGATATTCTCAAGTGCTTTAAATAATCCTTTCAAGTGAGAAAAGTGACCACAACCCCAGAAGGCACTTCTAAACCTGAGGACACCCCTCCCTTATGCCTCTTAGACAGATTCAGGCCTGCATTAAGCGAATGCGCATACCTCTTAATTCTGTCTGAAAATGGAGACTGAGGTTTGCTGCTGCTGCTGGGAAAAAGCTGCATTTCGGGCAAAGGGTAAAGGACTGGGGATCCAGGGAAAGGAACAGTGGCAACACTCAATTAAATGGCATCCTCTGTATCCTAGGTGCCGGAAATCCAATCAATTGCCTACTTTGTCAGGCCGACCTCAGGATAATAAAGGACAACTCTATCTCGGTTACACCCCGCCATTCCGAAACACCGCTATTCCGAACGTTGACTTCTAACCCTAACCCTACCCCTAACCCTAACCCTAACCCTTACCCTAACCCTAACCCTAACTAACCCTAACCCTACCCCTAACCCTACCCCTAACCCTAACCCTAAACCTAACCCTAACCCTGCTTCGGAATAGCGGTGTTTCGGAATGGCGGACTGTTGCCCTCTATCTCTATCACTACCACCTTGTTGCCTTGTTATACCTCTTTGTTTTATTAGATTCTCTCTTTGGGGAAACCCTAGGCGGCATTAGGCCATCTGTTTGATGGTTGCTTTCCTTATCCTGTTGTAAAGCCGTCATCATATAGAACACTTTAATTAGAGATGTGACTACATATTTTATTGTGCCACTGAAAAGACTGAAACATGACTGGCTGCACAAACAACACGAAATACATGTACATCACACAATGCATTGTGTGCTAAATCTGTTTTATAAGTTAGGCATTATGGATTTGGTGTTACTTATGACAATGGTAAAGCGTGCTGAACAGAATGCCGACTGTGTGCAAGCACTGTGCAACATATGGATGGATTGTGGAACCTGCTGATTGCCACCAAGATGTATGCAATTGATTATTATGAATAGGGCATAACAAACGTCCTTAGAGCTCAGCAAAAAAGTGCATGTGTATTAGGGAAGAACAATCATACTTTCTGTTGTACGTAATCCAAGATGTTTTTAAAGTCCAGGTCATCGTAGTAGTGCTTGATTCCCTCTCGTATGCTGTTCTGAAACATGGCAGATGTCTACACACAGAGGCGAAGAAAGACACACAGACAGACCAGGAGGAAGAAAACCCAAGACCAGAGATATATAAAGAGATGTAGTGAGTACAAACCATCTATCAAACTAACCAGAATGTAGTACAGTGAGGATCTATTTTGATGGCAGAACTTTGCCAAATATCGCATGGTCTTAACTTGTGCCTGGTTCAAGGTTGTGTTTTATTGTTACATCTTGTGTACGGGGACCTAAAAGTACAACGTTTTATAGGGCCTGGGGGGTGTCCATGCCAATTTTGCTATCTACAGGGCGCATTATGTGGGCACAATGTGTGGCACAACATGCCCTGAATTTCTCATGGGTGTGTTTTGGGCATTGCATGAGTTAAACCAATCAGAATGTAGGCTGCCATCACCTTTAAGAACGAGCTGTGCCCGGCTTGAAGCACATATGTAGGTGGTAGAGATCAGAAGATGCTTTTCCAGCGACTAAACCAATGTCCTCGAGCATGAAGTGAGAGCACGCAAGCTTAAAATCAGCTACAATGCATTGAAGCATGTAGTAATGATATATATTTGGAATGAAATGAATCATTATGCTCCGTTTCTTTCCATCACTGCTTGTCTAACGCACATAGCAGCTGCAATTATTTCTTATTTCCTAGTACTAATGAAGAAAAGTGTGTGAAATGCAACCTCAAATTATTGTTGAACGTGAGTGTTGTGTTCAGAATCAGATCAGATGGATTTTAATTATGAATTATAATTATTTTGCAATGAATGTGTGTGTGCACATTGTGAAACCTACAGTACCTATGTGCCTAATCAAAACAATGCGCCCCCTAAATAACAAGGAATCACCTATGCCTTACTGCACCAGCAATAAGACCGGCTTGGAACACGTCTTATGGCCACATGAAGTGCTAAGTCTGTGGGGAAATAGCATTGCGTCATGATCGCATCAGACAGACCACACCATATTTTAAGACCAGGGGGAGGACACAGAATGTGCCCTACAATCTGTGATAAGCGGCATTGTGGCAAATTGCACCAAGCGAAAGATAGGGCCCCACGTGTCAGATGTATTGTGTGTGTGTCAGTGTAGGTGTGTCTATAAGAAGCTCAAAGTAGTGTCTGTGCCAGTGTGTCTAAATTAACTTATAAACTGTATTCATAATCAAATTGTATGTGTGTGTGTGATACACAGGTTAAGAAGAGACACTGACCTTCTTCTCAAAGATGAGAGCGATAATCAGGGCCACCGCCTGAAGAAGCAACAGCACACAGAGAACACACAGGAACTGTGGACAGAGATAACCTAGTCAACACTGATACAGTACAGGGCTTCCACTGGTTCTACTCAGTCAGCAGCATGACGCTACCACAGGGGTCTTCAGGCCAAGGAACCCTTAGTTGAGAGAGAGATGAAACAGGGACCCCCACAACCTTTTCATAGATTGCATATACTAATTTCATTGTTTTACAGCACAATCATCAGTATATTTTGGATTCATGTAAATTTGTGTTTTCATTTATTTAACCACTTGAACTCTCAATACATAATTAAGTTGACCTTTCACTATGTACTTAGTCTGCTCTTTTCCCCCTCTACAGCGAAGCTCTTTGCCAAAAATCTGCTATTTTTGGCTAAAGTTCTCAGAATAAGGACACTAGGGTTCAAGTGGTTAATATAAAAAAGGAGAAAAAAGTTTCTACGATTTGGAGGACCCCCTATAGTAACTCTGAGGACCTCTTAGGGGTCCCGGACCCCCTGTTGAAGACCCTTGCACTACCATATTTAGCAGATTTCCCTCCAAAACACTGTCTTCTGAGTTGGGACCCAAATGAGATGAGAAATATAAAACTTTTTTTTTTAAGGATTGTGAACTTCATTTGGTGGTTTGACCAACATTTCGATGCTTGTACCTGTATGACTGAGTGACAAATCCCTCTTGATTCTTGATTATGTCTAGGTTAAGTCTTGAGCATTATAATTGAGGAGCTTAACCTATATCTCCATTATGATGATGCAAAGTTTGTTAATACCGTCTGTTTCACAAAGGAAGCTAATCGAAAGTAAGAATTGCAGAGAACGTAAGAATTGCTCTGACATCAAAAAGTACAACCATTCTCCCCTTTGCCACTTAAGGGCCCATATAGGAACCGATAAAAAAGAACTAAGCCTTTGCAGTGTATTGTATGATCAGACAGCAAAGTGCCCTGTTCAGAATGGGAACTTAAAAAATGCATTTTCTCAGCCAGGATTGCGTCAAAATGTAGTTGTTTTCTTCTTCTCACGATCTACAGAGTTAACTCATTTAGTGCTCCTGAAATTAACGGATTATAAAGTCCACGATGCCACCTTCAGGCTGCATTCACTCCCGTTATCTTATTTTGAAGGCCAGAGGTCCACAGCGTAAACACTTCCGGTCTGACGTCATCGCGTCCTGCGCCGGAACCGATCGTTGTTTACGTGGTGTCATGGCGGATCGGCTCGGAGCTTTTCTCCATGTGCTTTATAAGCGAGCATCTGCCTCCATCTTCGCTTCTAAAGTGTAGTTTTGAGATAATGGACATTAAAGATGAGATCCCCCGTCCACCTCAATGTTATGGGATGACTATTTTGTGCTCGTGGAGCCGTGATGATGAGAAATCAGCGACGGATTTCGGCTCCGGACCTTCCGCCATTGTACTCGGTAATATATCCGCCGTTACAGTAATATATTACTTTTCACGAGTATACTCGGGATTGGCACCATGTGATACTCGAGTACTTTTCACGAGTCTTCTCGGGATTGGCACTATATGAGTTAATATCACCAACTGACTAAACATCCACTAATTTCACATTTGAGCATCCCTTGAATCTGAAACAAAGCAGAAATGTGGAACCAAAGCTTACCCACATGCACCAATGTGGTATAAAATGAACACACAAACGCTAATGTTGCTGTAATTATCTGCAGACCTCCCATCATGCTCTTGCCACTAAAGTGCCATTCGGTTTGCAGTCTACAACTTGCCTGATTCCATATGAATGCCACCCCTCAAATAGCCCAATAAAACCAGTCAAATGTTCTGTGTCCATGGTTTTCCTCATATAGGTTTGTAACCACATCTGGTTTGCAAATAGATTAAGTATACACATACAGTACAGTACACAGTAGTGCGGGAACTGTTGTTGTGGCAACCGTGCAACTAGTGCTTCGGTTATTAGCATATTCATTTATTCCGCACCTGTCTTTTGTTGTAAACAAACAGCACCTCATGTAGGTATGTGCAAAACATTTTAACAAATGACATTCCGCTTTAGTTGGCAGCCCACGGCTGAAAACCACTTCAAGCACACCTGCATACACAGTTCCCACGGGAAAGTCCTGTTCTGGCGAAGCCCGAACTGGCGAAGTGGGGATTTGTCTCCTACCGTAGCGATCTGGCGAATCGATTGTCCACGACACTGCAAGCGGCGCGAAGGCGGGCCAGGGCCGCGCGGCCGGCGGAGCGCCGCGCGAGTTACGAAGCCGTGGTGAATGCAATCGTTATATTTATGCCCAGGCCGTAAGGCCTGGGCAAGCGCACGATAAACGCCCTGTCCAGAAGACGTTCGCCAGATCGCTACGGTATCGGACATTTCCCCACTTCGCCAGTTCGGGCTTCGCCTAAAAGGTACGTGCCCGTTCCCACCACCCTTCCTCCTTGTCCGTCTCTCACCATGTGTAGCAAGGTCTTGTTGTCTCGGAGGGAGCCCACCATGCCGACGAGCGACACGGTGAACATGACCAGGCCCAGCAGGATCAGAACCACAGCTGGGGCCAAGAACACCCCCTCCAGGGTGCGGTTCTTCTGACGCTCCACCTCTGCATACACCCCCACACACAGCACGCACAGCCCCACCAGCTGAGAGAGGGAGAGAGGAAAGAGTTATTAGCCATGTGATATTCAGTACATTAAATGTACACTTATATTTATTTTAAAAAGGGAGTTCGGATCCATCCATCCCTCCCTGAGAGTAACTTCAACACTTAACCACTTGAATCCCAGCATCTGTATTCTGGGGAAACATTTGCAGAAAACAGCAGATCATCAAAAAGTGATCCCCTCCACAAGAACACAACGAGTGGAGAGTAACGTCAACACTGACCAGTACTGTAAAAATAGCACTCGACCTCTATGCATCACTCTGCTCAAGGACAGGTATTGGATAGGAACTCACTTTGCTTTCAAAACGTGTTGTTTGCACTTGAGTAAATAAGGAATACATATAAAAGGTAGGCTTTCCTTGGTGGCCATCCCCACAAAGGTATAGCAATTTATTCTGATCATAGATCTTGTTAAACCACATTAACTAAATTCAACAGCCGACAATAAAGACAGCCTTAATTAAATATACACAGCTGGCTCACAGCCAAATGGACAGAGCTTCTGTCTGTTCAGCTTAAAAGGGCTATCTTGTAGTAAATCACCACACAATTAGGTATGGCGATGGAGTGGAGGTTCAGAGAGAGAGAGAGAGAGAGAGAGAGAGAGAGAGAGAGCTTTAGAGCTGAGGGTCACCCCTCCCCCACTAGGGTTAGGACGATATGAAAATGTCATATCACGATTATTGTGACGATTTACCATATTATCGTAATAATCAAAATCCATTATCGTGGGCGAAACATTTGGGACGCGTTGCGAGGCGTTGTGAGCTTGTAGATCTGCTATTTTTAGAGATATAAAGATATTTGATAGAGTGTGGAAAAAAATACTATCAAGTACGTATAAGTACCTTTTACCAATTATAGAGGGTTTAAGTGGTACCGGTCCGGATATACAGCTCGGCAAATAAAAGGTAAATCGATCCCAGTGCATGACGGAGGACGATATTACAATAGATAACATCTCCACAATGTGATTATCGTGAGTGTTTTTTATCACGATAAACGTTAATATTGCTTATCGTCCCATCCCTACCCACCACCACTATTACCATTGGAGGCCGAGCCCAAGTTAGAAGGTTTGGGGATAAAGCAAGAGAGATGGTTTGGGCATGTGCAAAGGAGGGGTACATTCATGGGAGGACTGGAGGGTGCTGAAGATGGCACTGCCATGGAAAAGGAGGTTTATGGATGCAGTGAGGGAGTGAGGGAGTGAGCGAGGACATGCAGGTGGACGAAGGAAAATGGTCGTCTCAGGAAAGGCAGTTAGTGTATGGCATTTGGCTAAGTTTAAGTATCTCTGGGTCTTGTTCACGAATGAGAGAAAGGGGAAGACGGCGCAGGAGATCAGCCGGTGAATTGGAGCAGCAGGAGCAACGGCGCAGGAGATCAGCCGGTGAATTGGAGCAGCAGGAGCGGGTTCGCATTCGCTAAATCGCACTGTTGTGAAGAAGAAGGAAAAAAAATTGAGCCGGAAGGCAAAGCTCTCTGTCTACCAAGCAATCTTCGTTCCTACTCTCACCTTTGGTGATGAAGTGTGAGTCATGACCGAAAGTATGAGGTCGAGGGTACAAGCGCCAAGCGGACAAAATGAGTTTTCTCAGACAGGATGGTATCTCTCTTAGACATAGGGTGAGAAGTTCGGACACCCGAGAGAGACTTGGAGTAGAACTGTTGCTACATTTGGAAAGGAGTCAGCTTAGGTGGTTCGGGCATCTAGTACGGATGCCTCCCGAGTGCCTTCCTAGGAAGGTTCTCGATGCACGTCCCACTGGGAGGAGACCTCGTGGCAGACCAAAGACCAGAGGGAGGGATTATATCTCCAAACTGGCCTGGGAACACCTCGGTATACTCCCAGAGGGAGTGGAGGAAGTTGCTCAGGATAAGGAACTCTGGAAGTCTCAGTTGGAACTGTTACCCCTGTGACCCGATTCCGGATAAGCGGTTGAAGATGGATGGATGGAGTGTGAGGACCAATTTTTAAATGAAAAATAAATGTTAAAGGGGACCTATTATGCTTGAAATTATTTCAAGCTATTAGGTTTTTAGTCTCACACTAGATAGGAGTAGCTGTGCTGCATGATTCACAGGGGGGGGGGGGGACATAGAGGTAGAGGAAAAAGGAGTGAGAGATTCAAAGACAGAAGAATCAGAATCATTGGGGCTTGTCAGTGGGGGGGATTGGAGGCTATGGATGACTCACTCGTCTCCCTGAGGAAAAAAAAAAAGAAAAAAAAAAAAAAAAAAAACGTTTTCATCCACCTCTCATATCGAGTATTGGCCCGGGTACCAAAGCTCAACAGTTTCTTTAGGACAGACCATGAATTTACCTGCCAAAGGAAATAAAAAATGTGTTCTTTAAAGGAAGGTAATTGACTGAAACGTCAGCCTCATTGACTGGCTTTATTCTCTTGTTCAGAGCCACACAGACCTCAATTGACATTTGGCTGGCAGATGGTGTCAATTTCCCACGCTACCTTAAGTCGACCCTTTGGTTATAGCATTAGATGATGCTGAGTGAGAGGATACATCAAACACTTGCATACACATTTGACAAACACGCCTTCAAATGAGGCCAGATCAGGTTGTTTTGTTAGGCCCCAGATAGCATCACACCGCTCGCCGCCTTTCCATGTTGACAACATTATACAGTAACATGAGTCGCTGCTGTCAAACAACAATAATGAGGCATCATGTCGCTCTATTGTGCATTTGTGTTCCCCTCTTGTATCCAAGTAAAGACAATACATGTATTCACTGGGGGTTTTATTCTCGCTATGGGATATAAATAACAGCATTTCACGACATGAAATGCTTTGGTTTCAATGTCACAATAGCAATTTGACGGTAGCAATTTCAGACCATAGGTGTTTTTTGGTCGACAGAAAAACCCTCCCCTGTAAATCATCCCTTTTAGATGCAACGCCCTGGCTGTCTGCAGCACCATCACACCATAGAGAGCTCTTTGTCAGCATGCTGCCGTTTACCCGGCTTAACACACAGTGAAACACATCCATTAATGTCTGGTTCATTTGTGTTTCCATAGAGATTCACCACTGTCCGTATGTCAAAAATTAGATAAAAATATAATTCGATAGATAAATAAATAAATAAATGGCAACACTGAGACAGACATTCGCTAGCTGCTAGCGATATAGCTGCAGTTCATGAAGCTGTTGGAATAATATTGTTGAATTTAGCGGTAATAAGGTCAAACAGACTTACCGAAAACAGCATGGAGTAAATGTTCAACGTGAATTTGATGAAATAATAGAAATGGTTCGTTTTCCTCACGTCTGAATAGGAAGCCATGTCTGCTAAGGTTAGCTATATAGGCTATCTTCTAGCTATATAGGTTGGTTGCGTGCGCTACGTAGAAAAACAAATTAGACAAATTAATTAATTCAGCTTTGTAGTAGCCAATTGTGTTGAATAAAACATATATCAGTCCTGATGCCTCACATTCTATTGGGTTCTTATGGCCATGTTACGCAGCCGTCCACTTCCGTGCGGCTGGGCGATCCACGCACGCTTTGTTTTGACTACATTCTTAAAGGGACAGTTACCTATGGTGACCATGGTGACACTTGACATGCAGGTCCCATACATACATGCAGAGTGCATATCTCCGCCAGGCTTGGTTGCCTCGTCAGAGCTGTGTAAAACACTGGTTCCCAAACACTGTGTCGGGACCCATTTGTGGGTCACGGACACATTTGTATGGGTCCCTTAGTTTTTGGTTTTCCTACATTTTGTCAAAACATTTTCATGAATAAAAAAATAGATTAGATATAATCATTTTGCTAAATAATTCAATTAATAAATGAAAGGAAAATCAATTCCATAAATTAGAAAACAGAAATGTAAGAAGTAGTGAAAATAGCCAATCTACAAGCTCACAACGCGGCACAGCGCTAGATCCGCTGTTTTCACTAGTTTCGGTCCCTGGCAAATGTCTAATCTCGCTGTTGGGTCCTGACCTGAACATTTTGGGAATCACTGGTCTAAAGGGATTTTCAGATGTTGGATCAGCGGGTTGGTCGCGTAACTCGCGTTGCGCCTCTCGCGTGAATACACAACACAGATGGCAGGCACATCTACACCTGCTTCAGCTGTGTCAAAGAAAGCATTGTCCTGTGCGTCGCCTATAGAAAAAAGTTTACAACAATCCAGCTCTTGTGAACCGCGGATGTGACAGTTTTACAGGAGTGCGCCCTCTTGTTGTTGCGCCAGTCAGATGAGATTGCCCAAAAACAGGGGAGCCACACTGTTTAGAATCATGGACAGAGCTCACCTGTCCAGCACTACTCGGCTCATAGTTCTTGTGGTTTAGAACCACGGACAAAACTCACCTGTCCACTGTACCACTCAGTCCCATGGACAGGGCTCACCTGTCCACTGTACCACTCAGTCCCATGGACGGGCTCACCTGTCCACTGTACCACTCAGTCCCATGGACAGGGCTCACCTGTCCACTGTACCACTCAGTGCCATGGCCAGGGCTCACCTGTCCACTGTACCACTCAGTGCCATGGACAGGGCTCACCTGTCCAGCACTGGTCAGCACCATGGACAGCTCCAGTTGGCTCAAACCATCTATACTATAATTTTGCGAATGTCTGTCTGAGTGAGTGAGTGAGTGAGTGTCTGTCTGTCTGAAACAGCGTTTCTCCTCGGTGGCTGGAGCAATTGATCTGAAATCGCATCACCATAAGCATATGAACACACCTGACATAACTGTGAAGCCCGTTTGTCACTTTCACAAATCGTATGCTGTATATTAGCATTTTTATGCTGTATCTACTATCTATTCTGCATCTAGCATGAGGCGCATCTATTCTGCATCTAGCTTGAGGCAAAATGTTTAACCAGCTCTGTGTGTGTGTGTGTGTGTGTGTGTGTGTGTGTGTGTGTGTGTGTGTGCAGGCAGGCGGGTGTGTGTGCAGGCGGGTGGGCGGGCGGGTGGGGGGGGGGAAACAGTATCTCTGTAGCCATTAAACGAAACGGGTATCTTACATTGATGCTCCTACATATTATCATGCAAACACAGTTAAAGTTACTTTCCATCCCTCATAAACTGTGTGCACAGTGCACACATCCCATAACCCAC
The DNA here is from genome assembly GCF_963921795.1 of Nannobrachium achirus. Classification (NCBI taxonomy): domain Eukaryota; kingdom Metazoa; phylum Chordata; class Actinopteri; order Myctophiformes; family Myctophidae; genus Nannobrachium; species Nannobrachium achirus. The sequence goes on along the minus strand of NC_137832.1, from coordinate 29,586,881 downwards.
ACACTGCACATCATTTCGGAGCTCATATCTTTGAACGGGTAAGGGCTATAGAGTTAACCTAGCATAAGCCCTTTCCTGTGTGTGTGTGTGTGTGTGTGTGTGTGTGTGTGCGTGTGCGTGTGCGTGTGCGTGTGCGTGTGCGTGTGCGTGTGCATGCGTGCGTGTGTGTATTTAAGCCATTGTCGGATAAATGAATTATAATTTGAATGAATGAACCATGTCTTTGAGGGCACCTGTCAACCCATCCTGTCAACTGCACCCTTCCAAACATTCCACATGTTTATCTAATTTTATCTGTACTTTTATTTGATCACTGCTGATGGTATTAAACCAATCAAGCCAATGTAGTGTGACGGTGCAAGTGAAGGAAATCAATTGCAAAAAGGTCGCAGCTATTAAGGTTTGGCAGGTGGGCCCAAGTGCAGAGCCCAGGGATGGGTCAGGCGGGTGTTCTGGCAGGCAGACTGACATACGGTAGAGTCTGACAGATGGGCAGGCACAGGCAGACAAGCAGGTCGATTGGTAGACAGCTCAATGGATGAGTACAGATGTAGTCGATGTACTTGTTAATGATAAGTTGGCAAACAGATAGATTAGTCTGTAAGTGATGAACTAGCTCTTACAACAAGGGTATAAGAGTCTCTGCAGGGTCCTTATGTAGCCTGTAGGTCAGGGGTGGGCAACTTTTGATACTGGAGATGGCCACTATATTTTCACACACTCTCCAGAGGGCCACAATGCATATACAGTCAAAAATAGCAAAAATAGACGATCTACAAGCTCAAAACGCGTCGCACTGCGACACGTTTTGAGCTTGTAGATCTGCTATTTTTGCTATTTTTTTATTCAAATCCTGAAACTTTTCTTTTCTTTCAAATGCACGTACCGGTACAGGTTCTTATGTTACTTATGCTACTTCTTACTTTATGAACTTAAATACAAATGCATTGGACATGCAAAAGACTAGTAGCAGGCTACTAGTCTTCAAGATACTAATATACAGTAGACTGAAATAATTAAAGCGGGTCATGTTAGCACGTTTGGAATTATAACAGCTGAAACCAATAGTATATCAGTATTCCTGCGGGCCGCAGCATAAAGTGAAGATTGGGGGCCGCATGTGGCCCCCTGGCCGCCAGTTGCCCATGTATGCTGTAGGTTATGTGATGCTTACATCACACACCCCCACTATGAGGTCATGACAGTCAGGAAGGAGCCATGCAACGGCTGTTGTGACATTTTGAATTCTGAAAAGACCTATCAGAGTAAAATGTCTGTCTTGCCCAAGGGTTAGATGGACATTTTACTCTGAGAGTCTTTCGTTGTAGAATTATAGGACATAGCAGTGGGCATGGTTTACTGGTGCCACTAAAAGATTGTCCATTCATTTTTTTTTACAAAAATATTCATATCAATTATTTTAAGCCTAGAATCAAGCCACCCAGGATCCTGGTGAATCATGACCATAACACCTTTGATTATGTGAAGAAAAAAAAAAAAAAAAAGGAAAAAAGACTAAACAAAGGGTATTTGTAATTCTTGGCCATCTGGCCAGTGATGCATGTATATCAGACCCGTTACCCACATATGGAAACCCCTGCATGATAATCAACAATGTGATGTCAGAACATGCCCATATATGGGCATTACCAAATATAGGCATTCCCAGAAATCGGGACAGCGATCTCCATATATGGGCATAAAAGGGACATCAAGCCAGAGCGTGATGTCAGAGCGGTAAACCCATTCTGTTAACAGTGGTTCCCCTGACATCACAGTGACATCAGAGCATGATGTCAGAGCGACAAACCCATACATAAAACCACAGACAAACCCATAGAACCACAGACAAACCCATAGAACCACAGTGACAGGCGTGACAGACAGCCAGACAGAGATACACACATACAGACAAGCTGTGACCGTTTACATACTAATCTGCGACCTACGGTCGCAATTACATATTCAAGAAAAAGAAATCTCACAGAATCAATGATGAAATCAATGATGAAATGAATGGTGTGAATATAGTTCAAATGGTAGACAAGATTTGGCAAAGGCAAGCTACAGGAGATGGAGAATAAATGCTAAGATTAGTATAAGAGTATGTCCATTCTTCTGTGTATAAAGCACTTCAGCAGTCACCTGTACTCTTCACAGCATTGAAAGCAGCGTTGAACCTATAATGAGATTTCATTAAACCTTTCCACTTTTCAGAGAATGAAAATGCATTCAGTATTTTATTAAAGGGACAAAGGTCCTCAATTACTCAGGTGCTAAGTGGAAAGGCAAGGCACTTAATAGTAAAGACTTTCAGATTAGTGTGTTAAGTCACAAATCATTGCAGTCAAGGTGCGGAAATGGCTGAGGATTGTTGGGCAATGTGTGCTGAATGCAGATGAGGATGCCAAGTCTATCTGTGCACCAAATTCAATATAACCATTCTTACAACCTGGTGACCTTTTCATTTTTTTTTAATAACCTGACATTCATTTATGCATGTTTATGATTATTCATTGATATTCATGTTATCTTCCATATACAACAAGACTACAGCCAGCCAGGTTTCTTTCTTAAATGTGATTGCATGGTCTGTCACACACCCTGATACACTCCATTAACCATAGGGTGATTGGCCATTGACTTATGTCAGCACTCATCTCAGCTGTCAAACAGAGGTGACACCTACTGAACCTGAAACTGATACATTATACATTCAGCAGACAAATACAGCTTTTATTTGACCCTTTATTTGACCTTGACATTGACGACCGTGCAGGCTTATTGGTCATTTTCTTCTCATGTTTTTTGTATTGCTTTTGATAGCAGGTTATGATCATTGTTTACCTGAATGCATAGTTTCAATGTACAGGTTATAGTAATTGTTTAGACTGGATATCCTCTTTATCTCTTTAAATTGTGTGAGATTCTCTTGGTCTTGAGCGACTACTCAAGACAGTAGCATGGAACTGGAAGGTTTATGGTTCAATCCCTGGCTTCTCCTGTCATTGTGTTGAATCTGAACCCGAACCCATGTTAATTGTTCCCAATGAGCAGGTTGGTTCCATGGATGTATGTTGGTGCCTGTACTGTAGCTTGCATTACTATGCAATGGCATGGTGCCTATGCCATTGCTGTGTGAATGGGCTACATGTATAAAGTAAATACAGATTATATATATATATATATATATATATATATATATATATATATATATATATAATTTTTATTTTATTTTATTTTTTTAAGTGGGTTGGTAATAGAAAATGTTGTCTTCTTGCACAGTGTGATCAACTCAACATTTTGCATTGTGCATAATGTTGAATGTTACTACCGTTAGTATACCGGTAGTATATCTTCTCTGTGTCCTTGTTTGTGGCTTTAACTAAATGTAATATTTGTCAAGCAAAATATAGCTAACAGAATGTGGACAGATTGTTTTTGTAATAAATATGAGAAAAGTCAATATACTCAGAACATTTTCTCTGGTAAAGGTAGAGATAGAGCTTCAATATGCCACTTTCTTGCTATCTCACTCTCTTCCCCCTAAAAATGTCTAAAAAGATATTGAACATGAATTAAGCCAATTAGTGAAATGAAGTTGGGTATTTCACTAATTGCAGCTGTTATACAGCACATAAGAGTTTATGGGCATTGCCTACCACAAGAGGGGAGTAGCGAGTAAAAGACTGCGATAATAAATTAGAAGCATCATGCATGCACAGGCACTCCAATTATTTCGGACAAACTGACAAATTAGGGATGTTTGTAAACTTATATTTGGACACTAATTTATCTCTGGGGATGATTGGCATAATCCCACTAGGAAAGCAGCGCCCATTGATGCTCTAGATTTTGTGTTTTGCAAATTATAGATTTTTAAAGACAACTGTTTACACGTTACGTTGTCTGTCCAGTCAGTCAGTCAGTCAGTCAGTCAGTCAGTCAGTCAATCAGTCAGTCAGTCAGTCAAACTAAGCTAATCGTCAAGTCAATCTTCATCCCACATTCGGTTCACACCCAAATCTCTTGAAGGTGCTATAGTCAGTCATCATTATTGTTTGATATGGAACACATTTGGGGAACTCTAGTTTAATTTTGATTGGATATCATAAGACACGTTTCTCTGTGCATGGCATGGCAACCCATTTGGTGGTTTTTCCATAAAATTCCATTTAATTACCCGGACTAGGACTCGGACATGGTTGAAACCCGTTGCGCGTACAGTATGCGCGCAGCGCCGTCGCGTCCTGCTATGGCACGCTATAAGGTGGTGATTGGTGAAGGGAACAGCTCAGTTTGTAGAAGAGAGGAAGAGAGCACATGCAGGGCTATAGTGGGAGCCACAGAGGGACAGAGAAAAGGTTCGCTCAGAGATGTGTATGAAAGGCTTTTTGTAGATGTGTTCGTTCTGCAACAATAATGAGGGGACTGCGGTGCGCGCAAAGGACAACCCTGTTTTTACGCACACTGTTAAAGTTTGATAGATAGACTTGCAGTGACATTTAAATGACAAAACTGAAATGTTAGAATCACAATTCAAAGGAGCACCCTGCCTGTTGGATATTCGATATATCAGTGTCAATGTTATTTAGCCTGCTGAATTCCAAACGAGAAGCTCGCAAATATAGACTACACTTTGATTTATCACTCAAATTTGCGCTTGGATTTTTTTTCTTTTTTTTTTAAATTGAAGGACCGTGATCTCACCTTGAACTCCGTGCAAACATGGATCCTTTATTCAATTCCACTGATATAGACCTACCAAGTAACTGGACCAACGGCTCTGGCACACATAACGAGACTCTACTTTGGAACCCGTACGTGCAACCAGCCTGGAAAATTGGACTCTGGGCAATAGCCTATAGTTCTATAGTTCTTGTGTCTGTGGTAGGGAACATTGTGGTGATTTGGATCATCATGGCGCACAAACGAATGCGAACAGTCACTAACTATTTTCTGTTGAACCTGGCGTTTGCCGAAGCGTCTATGGCTGCTTTCAACGCGGTCATCAACTTCGTCTACGCCGTGCACAACGAATGGTACTTTGGAGAAGTGTATTGTCGCTTTCACAACTTCTTTCCCATTGCTGCTGTCTTTGCCAGTATCTACTCAATGACGGCTATAGCGTTGGACAGGTGCGTACAGCTATATCGTTTTTTGCTCACTTTAATATTGGCCAAATTGTTGGAGGCAGTGTGCGTGTGTGTGTGTGTGTGTGTGTGTGTGTGTGTGTGTGTGCGTGCGCGCGCGCGTGCGTGTGTGTTCGTGCGTGCGTGCGACACAGTGTGTGTGTGTGTGTGTGTGTGTGCGTGCGTGCGCGCGCGTGCGTGCGTGTGTGTTCGTGCGTGCGTGCGACACTGTGTGTGTGTGTGTGTGTGTGTGTGTGTGTGTGTGTGTGTGTGTGTGTGTGTGTGTGCGTGCGTGCGAGCGCGCGCGCGCGTGTGTGTGTGTGTGTGTGTGAGAGAGAGAGAGAGAGAGAGAGTGCCTGCGCGCGTGCGTGCGCGTGTGTGTGTGCATGCGTGCGCGTGTGAGGTTCAGAGGACCATTCAGTTCTCAAATCCTTCAGCACGTTTTTATACTGTATTTAAATGTGACATGATTGAAATTATGATTATTACCCTTGTTGGTTCACTTGGTTGTAAATGGTAGTAAGCTCTTCCTGTGTAGCCTATTTCATATTGCTTGTATAAATCAATGGGTGGAGCAGCATTAGACCAGCACTGGCATTCAATTCCCTGTGTGCAGGCCAATAGAGCATGCAAGATTAAAGTTTTACAGTAACCTTCTTCCTTTCCCTCTGTACCTCAATGTGTAGAGAATGGCAGCTGCCTGCATACTCCACCAGAACTGTTTGGTTTGGGAGTGGCAGAGCGCTCCTTAAACAGATTTGACAGGCAAATTCCAATTCATACCAGTGTTACCAGATGGGAAATGTTGAATTATTGTACCGGAGGCTTAAAATTATCGTATTTGAAAGAAAACTAACACAGCCAAAAAAAAGAGAAATCACATGTGTAAATGTGTGATTTAAAATAATAATAATAATAATAAATTAATTCAAATATTGTTTGAGACTCCTGAGTGACAAAAACGCATCACATACACTCCGTGGAAAAGCCTTAAACTGGACTGGAATGACACAACCTGTGTTTTTAATGCCTCTAAGTACAGATAGGGTAAAATTGACTGATTTCCTGACTTATTTTGAAAAGACAAACCGGCTCCTGAATCAGCAGCTAGGGAATTGAGTAAATTCTCACACTTTTTTGTGATATGGCGAAATTATCGTACATTTGGGCATTTTTGGAATTATTGATGGCACATTGTGCAGATGATAAAATCGTACAAAAACGACATTGTACATCTGGCAACACTGATTCATACTGCCACAGAACACTTCTGTGTTCTGACATCTAGACCCTGCCCACCACTGCTTGTGCTGTAAGCAGTCAGTGTACTCTACAGCCAGCACAGCTGGAACCAACGGCTTTAAGACAAAGCACCGAAGGGAAAGTGTGATGAGATATGGAGGTTCTGCACTTTTTAGTGATAGGTCAATGGGCACTATAGAGAGATGTCAGAGTTGTTCCTCCTGGAAGCTGGCGCATGTCTCCTCCAAACTCGCTGAATGCAGATACAAAACTAAACACATCACCATGCCCATCTTGAATGTCTGCTCAACTTAAAACTAGTTCTGCTTGTCACAACATCTCTGAGTCGCAGGAACACGAAAAAGGTTCTGAGACCAGACTGCCCACCCAAAGCTATGAATGGCGTCATATTGTAGTCTATAGCCAACCAAATCAAACAAACCTTGCATGTTCTGGTCTAGTAGATATGCATTGGGGTTCACACTGACTGGAATAGGTGTCTACTGTCTATACCATCTAAAGCAGCTCAGTGGGTGGTAGCAATTAGGATTACCTTCATTCCATTTGAGATAAACAGTAGGCCATGGGTCTACAAATCTTCCATTTCCATGCTAAAATCACTGAAGTGTGTAGAATAAGGTTTAAGGTTAGAGAGTTATGGCATTGCAGTCTCAAGCTTTATGGCTTGTGTCATCTCTTCATTATGAAAAGTAATCTGTCAAGGCACCCACATTCATCATTCTGATGGCTTGGATGGCTTCATTTCACCATGCTGCTGAATTGAAAGCAGTCATATAATAAGCACTGCACTTCTGTACAGTATGTTCACCTGTAAGAATGAGTGCGTGTGTGTGTGTGTGTGTGTGCGTGCGTGCGGTTTTAGCAGCTGACACCCTCTCTGAGTCAAGTGTTAAAAGCCTGTAATTCCACTGCTCGCCTCTCTTCCATTTAGTATTCAATTAGGCTTCCCATAAGAGCCTAGGGGAAGAGAAAAATCACAAATAATCACAAAAGGAATGGAAAAAATACAATAAGTCAGCTGGACACATTTTCAACATAATTTGTGGCTTGGACATGTACTCCACACAGGCAAGCAATTTAAACGTAATGTTGTGGGGAGGGGGGAACATATAAGAAGCACTGGTGACTGTTCTCTCGGCATTTGGAGAAGATTTCTTGTAACAAGTCTGTCTAAACTAGGGATGGGTAGCGTATAGTTAGATTTTTATCGATTCGGATTCAATTCATCCGTATTTCCTTTTCTCAAAAATAAAATAAAAAAGATGTTTATTTCACAAAATAATTTATTGGTATTTACAAATTATGTTTTGCTGTTATCAATAGTTCATACATGCTCAGGCCTGGATGAATCATGAGTCATTGGACTCATAAATGTTTAATCCAGGGCTGAGTCACTGGGCTCATTGGGGATGGGGATGGGGGGGTTGAGATTTCAGAATATTACTGGTTAAATCAGCTGGTGCAACCTGTGCCGCTTATTTACAGTACCCACAATGCATTATCCATCTTGTATTGCATTCGTAATGGGCAATATGACAACGTGAATGACACTAGTTTGTTTAAAAACTGAGCCGTGCACGGAGCCACACACACACACACACACACACACACACACACACACACACACACACACACACACACACACACACACACACACACACACACAAACACACACACACATTAATTCTTACACGTGATAATGTGAATATTGTCCTTCGCGCAAAATTTGAAAGAACTAGCCCTTACCCGTTCAAAGATATGAGCTCCAAAATGATGTGCAGTGTGTGGGTTATGGGATGTGCACTGTGCACACAGTATATGAGGGATGGAAAGTAACTTTAACTGGTGCTTGCATGATGTACTGTAGGAGCATCAATGTAAGAAACCCGTTTCGTTTAATGGCTACAGAGATACTTTGCCTCATGCTAGATGCAGAATAGATGTGCCTCAAGCTAGATGCAGAATAGATAGTAGATACACCATAAAAATGCTAATATACAGCATATGATTTGTGAAAGTGACAAACAGGCTTCACAGTTATGTCAGGTGTGTTCATATGCTAATGGTGATGCGATTTCAGATCAATTGCTCCAGCCACTGAGGAGAAACGCTGTTTCAGACAGACAGACAGACAGACACTCACTCACTCACTCACTCACTCACTCACTCACTCACTCACTCAGACATTCGCAAAATTATAGTATAGATATCGTACAGACATACCGTATACAAAGTACATCTTGATCACATGACCACAGAAATAATGTCATTTGTGTGACTTTTGGACAAAATCTGTTGGGAGTATTAACATAAACTAGCCCTTACCCGTTCAAAGATATGAGCTCCAAAATGATGTGCAGTGTGTGGGTTATGGGATGTGCACTGCAGTATATGAGGGATGGAAAGTAACTTTAACTGGTGCTTGCATGATAATATGTAGGAGCATCAATGTAAGAAATACCCGTTTCGTTTAATGGCTACCCCCCCATCCCCCCCACCCACCCGCCTGCGCACACACCCGCCTGCCTGCACACACACACACACACACACACACACACACACACACACACACACACACACACACACACACACACACACACAGAGAGAGAGCTGGTTAAACATGTTGCCTCATGCTAGATGCAGAATAGATGTGCCTCAAGCTAGATGCAGAATAGATAGTAGATACAACATAAAAATGCTAATATACAGCATACGATTTGTGAAAGTGACAAACGGGCTTCACAGTTATGTCAGGTGTGTTCATATGCTAATGGTGATGCGATTTCAGATCAATTGCTCCAGCCACTGAGGAGAAACGCTGTTACAGACAGACACTCACTCACTCACTCACTCAGACATTCGCAAAATTATAGTATAGACTAGCTCTTACCCGTTCAAAGATATGAGCTCCAAAATGATGTGCAGTGTGTGGGTTATGGGATGTGCACTGTGCATACAGTATATGAGGGATGGAAAGTAACTTTAACTGGTGCTTGCATGATGTAGGAGCATCAATGTAAGAAACCCGTTTCGTTTAATGGCTACAGAGATACTGTCCCCCCCCCCCCCCCCCCCCCCCGTGTGTGTGTGTGTGTGGGTTTGTGTGTGATTGTGCATGGCCTGAACAACAGCGCCCCTCCCTTAACATGTGTGGTCACAAAAGGTACTGTAGGCTAAATAGATATAGATACACCATAAAAATGCTATTATACAGCATACGATTTGTGAAAGTGACAAACGGGCTTCACAGTTATGTCAGGTGTGTTGATATGCTGATGGTGATGCGATTTCAGATCAATTGCTCCAGCCACTGAGGAGAAACGCTGTTACAGACAGACAGACAGACAGACAGACACTCACTCAGACAGACAGACAGACACTCACTCAGACATTCGCAAAATTATAGTATAGATTGTGTGTTGAAGACAAATAGACAATGCTAAAATCTTGTTAGGCGGAAATGCCTGTGTTCCACATAGGGAGTTGTGTCATGATCCACAGAAATCAGGGATTTTTTATAATTTTTTTATCTTTTTATTATAGATTTTTTTGGATCTTTTTCTGCCTTTATTGATAGGTGTACAGTAGGCTGACAGGAAACGGGGAGAGAGACAGGGGGTGACATGCAGCAAATGTCGTCAGGATCAGGACTCGAACCTGTGACGCTGCAAGTGCTGGATTACCAGCCTAGGTGCCTGGACCACTACCCTGTGGCCCAGGCCAGGGAATTCTTGGTTTGAAGCTTTTTTGGCTTTGGCTGTCTGGCCTAGCTGGCAGAGACGATAAAATGGAATACAATTATTCATAACGTACTTGACAAGTGCCACTATAGCAACACCAATACTCGTAATAGTACTGTATATCCTCTCAGCAAGTGCTTAATTACTTCTGTTCGTTCATGCTCTTATTTTCTGAAAGTATGAGACATGTGCTGTAGTAGACGAACAGATGATGATGATACTTTACAACAACCAAATTATATGGAAAAGTATAAATATAGAGTGTGTGTGTATAATATGCATTATGTGCTGTAGGATGGAGATTGTCACTAAGTACTTTGAGTATTTCCTTGAGTACTTTATACGTTTTTGAGTAAGGTCATTCCAAAGTACAGTGTTATTTGTGCAACAATGACGGAATGATAAACAAAGCAAGTGGGTGTTTTTCAATTTGCAGCTCCATTCGTGAAGATTAATGCATCTTTCCTTTTAGTTTGGTGGCATTAGTGAGTGTGCGTTAATGTCTTCAGAACAGAAAGGGTGATTAATCGATAGTGATTCTTGCCAGTTCCAGCTAGCCTGGGCAATTTCCACTCCATGTTCTGAGCTGCCAGTGCCACTGACATCAAGCTGTCTGGGGTCCAGCTGCGTGAATCTCACTTTTTTCCTCATATTTGGTTATTAGCCATGGCTTCTTCCCATAGTTTGAGCTGACAAAGCTGGGATTAGGTTAGCTCTGGTCCATATAGCGTTAGTGGAGTTCTTCCTAACAGTTTGTTTCTCTATCTCCGCTCTGGCTTGGCAAAACCGGAAAGCCGCCTCGTCTGGTCTGAAAATAACAAAAACTGTTTCGCTACAGTACATGCCAAACAAAGGTATCAGTGGGGAGTTGAAAGCTTACTATACTTAGTGGACACAGTCTGGGCCCCCCACCACACGCTTAAAATACCTTACCTGGGCGAAATGAAAAATATTCCACCGGATGGAGACTAGTTTTTCACTATTTCTCATCGCCATCACAGCGCCAACTCACTACTGCCGCGCAGGTCAGAGGACTGCATTAACGGAGCATTAGTCTCGTTGGGTGTTATTCAGCTCTGCGACGTTGAAAGCGCTGTTTCGTAAAAACAGTCTTCAACCAAGAAGAGTGTCTCCATCCGGTGGAATATTTTTCATTTCGCCCTAGAAATGTATAATAACCGTGTGGTGGGGGCCCCAGACTGCATCCACTAAGTAGACTGATACCTTTGGTTTGGTGAGGGGCAAAACAGTTTGGACCAGACAAGACGGCTTTCCGTTTGGCAAAATCGCGCTCCTTGGAACGACCATCATTTCGACCGGAGGGTTAGTGACTAACTCCACGGAGGTTAGGGTTAGGGTGAGTGTTAGAGTCGGGTGTCGAGAAGATGACATGTAGTGTAACAGTGTCACGCTACCTTTGTGGTTTTGCCAAGCTGGAGCGGAGGTAGAGGAACATACTGTAGTGTTAGGGAGAACTCCACTAACGCTATGGACCAGAGCTAGGATTAGGTGAGTCCTGGGATGCAAGTTGAGTTGCAATCTCACTGCTTTTTGCAGATATGTTTGCAGAAGATCCTTGTAAACAATAATAAGACCATTGAATCAATATTCTTTGTCAAATAACAGATTTTCTTCATTAGCAGCTGTGAAATGAGTGGGTTACTCTTTACAAAAATGGAATGGTCAGTGGCGATCACAAATCACAATGCTTTCAAATTGCAAAGATGTCTCTGTCAGTCCGTTAATTTCAAAATCAGAATTGACACATTTACAGTACGAGCGACAAATGAGCATTTGTTGGGGAGTAATTTATTCCCACACACACCATGATGTTCATATCGTCATTGTCGGGTGGAAACCTTGTATCTCCAAGTTTCAAATATGTCTGTTCTTTCGCAAAGTAAAGCCCTGCTTCATCATACAAGGCCGTCGCACGAAAGTAGTGAAAACAGCAGATATACAAGCACATAACGCCTCACGGTGCGAGGCGTTGTGTGCTTGTAGATCGGCTGTTTTCACTAGTTTAAATCATTTTTAAAATGATAAACGCAAAACAAATGATTTTGGACATACAAGGTTTTCACCCGACAAAGACGATATCCATCTCCAGGGCTCACCATCTGGCCTGCTTGTCTCCACTGCTCTTTGGATCAGTCCAGTGTGACCCACTGTTGGCAGAGAAAGGGCTCTCTGCAGTGCGGAGCATATTAATGAGCGCTAATGGGAGCCTCCTCCCCAACTCTCCCCAACTCTCTCACCTGCATCACTCAATTCCTCTTCCTTTCCGCTTTGTCTTTCTGTCTCTGGGTCTCTCTTTTTCTCTTGCTGTACTGTTTCACTGTCACTTTCTTTTTCTCTGGTTATCTTTCAGTGTCTCCGCTGCAAGACCTATCCTTGTCCATGGCAAAAAATAAAATACAAAAATAATGTAATGTGTGATGAAAGCACAGCCTGTACTGCTAAGATACCTTCTTGAAATCACAACGCGGAATAGACTTGGACCATGTTACATTGATGCCTGCAGTATTCATCCAGTATATAGTGGCTGGCTTGCCACTCTGGCTTGCCACATCTCCCAGTACCTATTACAGAGAGAGAGAGAGAGAGAGAGAGAGAGAGAGAGAGAGAGAGAGAGAGAGAGAGAGAATATTTCTGGCTCATTGGTTCTTTGTACAATGAAAAACTCTTTGTAAATATACAGTTAGGGCTAGGCCTATGTATTTCTGCTAATATTACTCATTTTATACAGTATATCCGACCCGTCTAACAAAAATGTCGACATGGTGATGACCTGCTCGTCTCGATTGTATAGTAACAATGGTCCCAAACTGTATTGTCCTGTATTGTGTCTTGTATTGTAACGTATTATTACTATGGACAGAAGAACCTCTTTTTATGTTATCAGCTTCTCTTTAAAATTGAACCGGGGACCTTTTTTTTTGCAAGCAGGTTATCGTCACTGTCGGGCAGAAACCTCGTCATCTCCAAGTTTCAAAGCAAAAGACCTGCTTCATCGTACAAGGCCGTCGCACAAAAGTAGTGAAAACAGCAGATCTACAAGCACACAACGCCTTGCGGTGCGAGGCGTTGTGTGCTTGTAGATCGGCTGTTTTCACTAGTTTAGTTCATTTTTCAAATGATAAATACAAAATGCGCTTTGGACATACAAGGTTTCCACCCAACAACGACGTTATGAAAAGGGTGACTTTTACAATAATTACAGTACTCACGGTTAAAATATGCTTGCTACACATTTCTGCAATCTATGAGTCTTCGCTTGTCACTGGAATGAATGACAATGATTGAGCAGGTTGGGCTTCAATATCTTTCTCAAGGACAGTTAAACAGAACAGATGTGTTTTTGAGAGGAATGAACCTTTGACCTTATGTGGTATGAGAGGGCCACTCTAAACTAGCCTAATTGTGATCGTTCAGGGCCATGGCACATTAATCACACGCATGCACGCACGCACGCACGCACGCACGCACGCACGCACGCACGCACGCACGCACGCACGCACGCACGCACGCACGCACGCACGCACGCACGCACGCACGCACGCACACACACACACACACACACACACACACACACACACACACACACACACACACACACACACACACACACACACACACACACACACACAGTGCGAGAGGGAGAGAGAAAGAGAGAGAGAGAGAGAGCATTAAATAAGGACACAAGCTCACTCCAGCAATGCACAGTTGCAGACATGCATGTACAGTATGAGTGTAAAGAATGGATGCAAATGGATCGATAATTTGTTGTGTAAATGGTTTTTCTTTTTTGCACAATTAACACTGAGGATTGCTGTAATCACTTCCAGTACAATATACAGGATCTGATACTACACACAAAAACACTTCAGTGGTTCTTTGGGATGGTTGGGGTGCTACAGACAGCACCGCCTTCCTACTAAGAACCTGTTCAGCCCCAGTACAATATGCTTCTTTAGAGCAGTGGTTCTCAAACGTTTTCAGACCGCCACCCCCAAAATAATCATAATTATTTTATTTATTTACTTTGACGAGCACTAAGAGTATAACACGGCTATTTTCACAATTCCGGCCTCTAATACTGTATTTGACAATTTGGCCAATGTTTAATTTGTCATTTTAGAAGTATAAAAAGGTACTTAAATTGTCTATTTAGAAATGTGTGAATACCCTCTATACACTTAAACTTTATGTTGGTTTGTGAGAAAACAATGTTGCACATTAAGTTAATCATTTACACACACACACACACACACACACACACACACACACACACACACACACACACACACACACACACACACACACACACACACACACACACACACACACACACACACACACACACACACACACACACACACACACAAAATAATTTGGGGACCCGACCCAGCCGGCTGTGTTCTTCTTCGTGTGCTGTATTTCGGGAGGCTCCGACCACATTCTCCCATGTATCCCTGCGTTGCACGTGACCGTTGGCAGCCAATAGCATCTCTGATGCCTTTACAATTCTATGATGGCGACACCCATTCCAAGGGGTAGAAAGGGCCATTTGCGCTGCATAGAAACCAATGGCTTCGCTTCGTCCATATTTTTCTACAGTCTATGACACATGCAAAGCCCTCACACGACCTTGGGCCTGCCACATTCCTCTTCCTCTCCACTCCATGCCATCCGCTTCCATCTGTTGATGGCCAACGTTATGCATTTGCCTGCAAACACAACAGTTATAGCCCCCATGAGAGATCGGTAAACCAGCGGAAACACACTGGTGATCAAATTAGCCAGTCTTTGCTTTCAAACACAATTAACTTCACAGTGAGCCTTGACCAGGGACGTGCTGGCCATTGGGAAAAGCGGGCCGAACGGCCGGTTCATTCCCGGCCGGTCCAGGCCGGGCAATAGGAAGAAATTTAAAATAAAATGTCGGTCTTCGTTCCATTTTGGGGGCTGGGCAGCCAACAAAGTAAATCGTCACTGTCGGGCAGCCAGAAACCTTGTATCTCCAAGTTTCAAATGTGTAAATGTTTTTGCAAACCAAGCCCTGCTTCATCATACAAGGCCGTCGCACAAAAGTAGTGAAAACAGCAGATCTACAAGTACACAACGCCTCGCTGTTTTCATTTTTTAATTCATTTTTTAAATGATAAATACAAAACAAACGGTTTTGGACATACAAGGTTTCCACCCGACAACAATGAAATATAACTCATGTAATTGGCCCACTGGCTTGTCACTTGTCATGATCTGAAATGGCAAATCTTTGAGTAGCAGCAGCGCTATAGAGAGAGATCTCTCTCTATAGCACGCAATGAGGGCCTCTCCAACTCTTTCTCCCGGGCTGAATCAGGGGCCCAGCACGTCCCTGGCCTTGACGGTTGGTGCTCTCAAATACAGTGGCACCAAGACCCCAACCCACCGCCTCCCCTCAACCCTAATCACTTATGGGTCTTCAGGGAAAGAAAATATTTTACCCTAAACAACTCCCCTCTGCAGTGCCTGCCTTTTAATGCTGTTTATATCGAATTGTTCTTCCTTGCGTTCACGGCACCAGTTACGGCGCTGTTTGCAGGATTATTGGAGCTGTATGTCACTTGTCCAATCATACATCATGGCTGCTGACTGCCACAAAAAGAGAAGTTGCCATATACTGAGAGGCATCAAGATATTGAACCATACGGAACCATTTGGTACACAAAGACCCATTGGGGAGTGTGTGACTGTAAATGCATGTTAAATAAAAGAGAGCACAAAACAGTGAAGCCTGTTGTTGATCTGCTATTTTCGATTAAGTTATAGTGTAGAGCAAGGGTCTTCAACAGTGGGTCTGGGACCCCTAGGGGGTCTTCCAAATCTTTGATATATATATTTATTTTATATTAACCACTTGAACCCTAGTGTCCATATTCTGAGAAATATTGCCAAAAATAGAAGATCTACAAGTTCACAACGTGCCGCGCTGCGAAGCGTTGCAAGCTTGTAGATCTTCTAGTTTTGGCAAAGAGCTTTGGTGTATTAGGGAAAACGAGCAGACTAAGTACAGAGTGAAAGGTCAAGTTTATTAATTATTGACGGTTCAAGTGGTTAAATATTTGAAAACACAAATTGACATGAATCCAACATACACTGATAATTGTGTTGTCAAACAATGAAACTATATGGAATCTATGAACAGGTTGTGGGGGTCCCTGCTTCATCTATTTCTCAACCCCTGGTGTAGAGTGAAAAACAGGAAGGGTGTCTAGTATCCTTGGGAATCTGGGCAACTTTAAGTATAGAGTTTAAGTGGTTACAAAAATCACACCCAGTGTGAAGTGAGCAGTACCTTTTGATGAGTTAATTTCATTAAGCTGTGTGAATTAGAGGAACAATGTTAAATCTCTGTCAGTTCACTTAAGGCTGCTCAACATAGCGCCACTTGAAGGTAGGTCAGTAAGGTCATCACCCAGCGGTTTTGCAGCTGTTGAGGTCGTGCTCATACGTATGGACAAACACACTCTGTCAACATACAGATGTCAACATACCGGTACAGACGTACACACTCGTCACTTGTTGGTGGGGCTGGTGCCCTCAATAAATGAGAAAAGTATTCTCCTCGTAGCACGGATCTCTGCCGGGATTGCCTACCCAGGGATGTGTCAGTCATGGGGTGATGTGGGGGTTAATAGAGTTTGTACGACAGACAGTCATGTGTGGTGCTCCCTAAGGGCAAAACTGAACGCACCTTCGGATGTCTCTCTATAGAGGCCCCTCGACATGTGATTTCCAATGGGGATGATTGGATGCTTGATATATGGCGTTTCTATGCATTTTTTAAATAGAAAATGAAATTGCTTTTGGCACTGCGTTGTGGATTTCTTTGTTTACATCAGTGCACTTTGATGCAGACAGAGGTGGCAGTGGTTGCAGTTGTGTTAAGCAACCTGGTGAGTGCAGCAGGTGTTTCATTGGTTTGATCTTGCCAGTAAATCACAGAGTGACTGACCTACAGGTACTGGTAGAAAGAGCACCGGCTTGCCAGGCTCAGCTTTGATCTTTCTCTCTGGCCACATCTGCTTTTGGCTGAGTGTTTGAAAGCCTCCCTCCTCCAACCACACCCACCCCGGATGATACTGTAGAGTGAAAGACAAGTGTCCAATTAGCAAATTAATTAAGGTTATTAGAGGAATTAGGTTTTAATTTGAACAGCCTTGATGAGGACAACATTTCTCCAGGGAAATAGCTTGAAGGGACAAATACACAGCTGATGTACTGTCTGTATACAGTATTTCACATAATATCTACAAACTGGAAAAAATACATCTTGCACAGGTGATATCTGCATGTTGAGATGCAAACCATGAAACCTTAAAAAAGGGACATTTATGAAATTATAGTGATGAGAATAACTTTTACAACCAGTAAGACTCCCTTATCGGGAGATATGCGACCGCCACGTCGCATACACAAACTTTAAAAGGCAGTCGTCGGGGGCATGCATGCAAATTCCAAATGGATTCGGGTCCCCATCCAGAATCAATGGGAGTACATTTACTCTAATACATTTTTTGTCTTAGGAATGTGACAAAAACTAAAACATATTATTGAACTCAAGGCTCTATGGTGTGAGTAATCAATTGAAAAAAGGCATTTGGGGGTGAACTACTCCTTTAAATGTGTACCCTGTCAGTGGTATACATTATTTTGCTTACCCAGTGAAATTATGTAACATAGATGAAAAATAAGGTGTCACAAATGACTTGATTCAAGCTTAAGATATGATCCTAGAAAAAATGATGTCCTATACTCTATAGTACAGATTAGTATTTTGTCAAAACAAGTATTATTACAAAACAAGTATTATTAAAGTAGTATTTTGTGAAATAACTCCCACCTTGATATATTAGATCAGGGGTCTTCAACAGGGGGTCTGGGACCCCTAGTATAGGGGATAGAAAGAAAAAAATATCTTTTTAGACAGATTTAACCAGATTCTGAGACCTTTTGCCAAAAATAGCAGATCTACAGTACAAGCTTGTAGATCGGCTATTTTTGGCAAAGAGATTTGGTGTAGAGGGGAGAAGTATTGACACTTGACAGTTCAAGTGGTTAAATATCTGAAAACACGAATTGACATGAATACAAAACACACTAATTAATGAGTGTGCTGTCAAACAATGAAACGATATGGAATCTATGACAAGGTTGTGGGTGAGTGTGCTGTCAAACAATGAAACGATATGGAATCTATGACAAGGTTGTGGGGGTCCTTGCTTCATCTCTCTCTCAACTAAGGGGTCCTTGGCCTGGAAACGTTGAAGACCCCTGTATTAGATTTTAACTGATGGCCTGTCAAACCTCATGGCAGACATATTTGTAACCACATTGTCAGTGGAAAGCCTGTCTGGGTGATGGATGAGGTTTCTACCGATATGCAGCGATATATGCAGCAATGCCATCCTGATTATGTGCATGATTATGACCATATAAATTGATTACTGGAAAACACTGACGGCAAGAATCTGCATTGAATGCTACAGTAGCAACAAAGCTGCTTTAGTTTTTCTTCCTTCTTTTATGTATTCATTTTTCATTATAATTGTTTTACTCCAAAGAGCCCACATTTAAAATTCTCCTCGCCTATAGCTGTTCATGGAAATTAGAGCAATGTTTTGCTCCAGCTGTCAGGGACAGAGTACAACTTAAAACAAATAGGGGTGGATCATTTTTCAAAAGCCTATGTTATCTTTTGTGTTCACTCCCTTTATGAAAACAAAAAGTTTGCTTCACCGGCCTCTTGATGGAGTGTAAGTTAAAGACGCAATAAGTGATTTTGTGTGGTTTAATGTTGTTTATTCTGATAATAATCATTGCTCTGGACTGTTTGTTTGTCACAGAGTCTCTCCAGCTCTAAGCAGAGAATAAAATATGATCTGGCCAGGATACCAATTTCATCCAATCAGGAGAGAGAACTCACAGGATACAGGATACAAGTGAAATTGGAAGTGATGACATAAAGAAATGAGCAGACAAAATTGGCCCACTATAAAATTGAAGTTGATAAATGGGTACTCTCTCCTGATTAGATGAAATTGGCAACGCCCTTGAAAATGTGTTTGCTGTTCATTAAATAACTGGAGAGATGGAGAGACCCCTGTTACTGAACAGACTGGTAGCAATGATTACGATCAGATTCAGAATACATAGCTTTAAAGCTATACTGTGTAAGATGCTCAACTAGTGGTCAGTAGCCCTATAGCAAACCGCGGTCGCGTCCGCGTCTTTCGGCCGTTTTTCGTACCTTCACACCCCCGCGTCTGCCTCCACAACGCCGAGAGCTATCTTTAGAGGGGTCCCTGGTTCCTGTGCGTTCAGGCATTCCGGAGAAACGGACTACTTCACCCTGCCTGGTAGGCGAGATTACCTTTTGAGTATAACTCTATGATAGAGACACACGGGCGACTACAAATATGGCCGCCATAGCGACCCCACTTCAAGATGCGCTGTGATTGGCCGGCAGTGTATAACCCTCGCTGTGATTGGCCGGTAGTGTGATGACGCAATTTTTCCGCGAAAACCGGTCCCCGGTAGGGATCATAGAAAACATATAAAGAGAAGGCTTTAGAAGCTGAAAATAACGGAGTGGGGGTTCTAAAACTTTAGCGATTTAACAGTTAGGACAATTTTAAGATTTGTTTTATAAAAAAAGTTACATGGTATAACTTTAACTTTTTAACAAAAAAGCCTTTATCTTAATCATATAATATAGAATATGGTTTGATTGAGTCATTGAAGAGTTTATTGGCAGTTTGCAATAGAAAAAAGTACAGTTTCATGACAGCACAAATCACTGGTACAAGGTCAACTAAAAGGAGATCGTAGTAAGCTTTACGGTTTATTTACACAGGAACCACTTTATGTATCTCATATAACATTGAAAGACAGACGGATTACGGATAGAACATAGTACTTTACGTAGGATAACATCAATTTCAAAAGCAGAAAAAGGAGAGAAATAAAGGGAGGGTGGGGTGGAACCATGGGGGCTTAGTCTATTTACAAGTCTCGAGTAGCAGCCGCGGAGCCGCCTGAAGGTGACTTTTCATACCAATGTTGAAGGAGGCTAGTCAAACCTGACAAAACGTAAAGTATACAATATAAGTTATTAGAACATAAGATGAGAATGTATTAAAACAAAACTACAGCTAGAAACCGTGCTATTCCGAGCACAGGTCTCTACCAGGTCAGGTAGGTTATTGTGTCCTCCTGGTGGCGCTATAATAGTCCAATGTCCAATGTTTCTTCAGCCTTTCACGGCAATCGGACGCTGCATTCATGATTTGAGGCATTTTGTTCCAAAAATGGGTATTGCAAAAGTTGGCCTGTTGGCGGTCCTATAACAGGCCAATGTCGTAATGTGTGTGCACAGTTTCACTGCAGTCGGACTTGTTCATGATTTGCGGCATTTTGTTCGAAACGGTTTTGGGGCAGAGGTTCTGCTCTGGGCTGGCACCCAGGGAGTGTGCGTGCACAGTTTTACTGCCATCGTGCCAACGGTGCCGGAAATTAGCTGTTCACAGACGGACGGACGGACGGACAGAAGGACGGACGGACAGACAGGGTGCACAACATAGTCTCGGCCATGCCTTTCAGCCTGATAACCGCATACTTTAAGTGTAGCTTCCAGAGGGAGCCATATATTAACCTGATTTAGAATTGATGAAAGTTTAATGAGACCTTTATCTGATGATCTATGGATCTGTTCGGTGCATAATCAGCCAGCATGTCAACAACATAGGCTATGCCATTCATATATCTAAAAACTATAATAATAAGTAATTCATAATAAAGTAATTTATGTTTTTCAATGGGAGCTAAAACAGGAGCAATGTATTCTGACTTTTGGGGTTTAGTGAATATGCAGGCCATCTCAGCAGCCTAATCACAAATATGAAGATTAATTGAGGCAGAGGTGTCTTGATAGACTGCTTTGATCTGTCTTCTGACCAACACTTGGTCCCTTCCCCATGTGGTTACAGGTCTCCAATCACATCCTTATCGAACAGAGAGTGCTGCAGTAATGAGGGTGAAATAATCCTCCAACTATCTCCTAACAGAGCAAAATATTGGATTTTAATGACAGGTAGTGACATCTACTGGCATATTGATACATTTACATACAGCACCTGAAAGACTGCTGCTTGATAGGAGACGTTATGTTCTCCATAGTTGCTGATAGTGTGCATTATTATGAATGTGGGGAAATGCTTAACCGCAAATGCAGAAGAATTTATATACACACATAGGACACTGTGATTGCCTCGCTGTCTCACACACGCACGCACGCACGCACGCACGCACGCATAGACACACACGCACGCACGCACGCACGCACGCACGCACGCACGCACGCACGCACGCACACACACACACACACACACACACACACACACACACTGTGTGTAATCTCTGCATGTATGCTTAAGCAAAATGCTCAGAATTTCGCTTCGTTTGCCCTAACCATCAGGGTTGAGTTAACATCTAAAAGTATGAATACTTTGACCCCAAAGCTCAAAATAAAAATAATTTCCCTGTATAACTGATGCTTCTGTGTGTACTGTGTGTGTACTGTGTGTGTACTGTACGTGTGTGTGTGTGTGTGTGTGTGTGTGTGTGTGTGTGTGTGTGTGTGTGTGTGTGTGTGTGTGTGTGTGTGTGTGTGTGTGTGTGCGTGCGTGCGCGTGCGAGTGTGAGTGTGTGCGTGTGTCAGAATCAACTTTAATGTAACATACATTATTACAGTTGTAAAATAGTGGGTACGATATTCTTTTGTAAGCCCTGAACATTGCATGTACAGGAAGAGGTAGGGAAAGAGAATAGAGAAGAATAGTCAAATAACAGAAAGGCGCAGTCTAATCAAATATACAAAGTCCAGTATGCAAGTTTCAGGCTAATCCAACAAATATTTACTCGTTTGGTCAAACATGTTTTGTAATGTGTTTTCACAGTAACTAAATGATCTGATCTGTTCTGTTTGTGTTAACAAATTCCTCAAAACTCCTTCCTAATCCTTCCACAAGCTTTCCCTGGACAAAAGCACCAGCTACAGTATACATGAATAATGCATACTGTATATGCAGGGAAACAGAATATAGAAGAAAGGAAGTCAAATAACCAGAAAGCACAGTCAAATCAAATTATACTTGTACACAAGTTTCAGCCTGATCCAACAAATATTTACTCATTTGTAAAACATGTTTTTGTAATATTATGTAACGTGATGCATTCACGTTAACTAAGTTATCCGTTTATGTAAATGTATTCCTGAAAACTCTTTCCTAATCCTTTACTTTCTGACACAAGCACTTGCTGCTTGCATGGACAGCAGCAGGCACCAGCCACATGAATAATGCATAGAATAATCTCCTTCTCCTCTGCGTGTGCCTTGCAGGTACATGGCGATCATCCACCCGCTGAAGCAGCGCATGTCGTCCACAGAGACCAAGGTGGTGGTGGGGGTTATCTGGGTGCTGGCACTGCTCCTGGCTTTCCCTCAGTACTACTACTCCACCACCGACCCCATCCCCCGGGAGATCTGCTACATCGACTGGCCCAACGATGTCTTCCAAAAGATGTGAGTTTCTCTGTCTGCCTCGACTCACTGTCTCCCTGATGTTCTTCTCTGTTAAAGAGCTTGATTCCTACACGGTAACATCCTTAATCCTTAATGGGAATTAATCTGAGTGAACAAGAGGAACCAAATGGACCCTTACATTGTGGTGCTATCCAACTGACCTGAACACTCGCATCTCTCACTACCATGAGAGGCACGGCGTGAAAAGGTGGGAGGATGTTTTGCTTTGTTTGTTGAATAAATTGAAGAAACATTGTGGTAAAAAAAAGAAATCTCTGAAAAGCGAAGCCATTGGTTCAGAGATGAGCCCCAGAAAGATTCTGAAAGAAGCTTAATTCACTCCTATATGTGCTGTGTACACCACCAATCCCCACTTCCCCTGAATATACCCAAGTGTTTTCATTTTATGTTAGTGTGTGGTTTCTCTAATGTCGACCTTTCTTGGTAATTATTTTCATAATAGATTCACACTAACATACATCTTACACTACCCTCCAACACTAAAGCCTTTTGCATTAATTTATCTATTGAGGGGCAATTAACGGTTAAGGATGGGTTAAGTTTTCATTTTTTAAGAAGAATGTGGCATTATCTGTTTCCTGCACACAGGAAAAATTAATAGCATTTCTGTGAGCACATTTATCAATGTAACGATAATTAACCGGAGCCCATTCATTACCAGCAAACACTGTGCTTCCTTAGACTTTAATGTAGTGGTACACAAAAGGTCAAAGAGAGTACAAAAGGTTGAAACAGAGAGTCTAAAACTGTTCTTCCAATTCCAGCAGTGGTGGAAAAAGTACTCACTTATTTTTACTTAAGTAAAAGTATCAATACTTCTATATAGAAATACTCTATTACAAGTAAGTAATAGCCCGGAATTCAAAATGTTCTTGAGTAAAAGTACAAAAGTATTGGCATCAAAATATACTTAAAGTGGGGCGCCAGCTGGCCTACTGGTCCAAGCACATGTACTTAAAGTCCCAAAGGTAAAAGTACAAAATGTTTAGAAAATAGCCGATCCACAAGCTCGATCACAACGCGTCGATTTAGCCCTATGTATAAATGGGGCTAAAGTGGTTAATGTATGTTTTATAATATTATAAGTAACTAGTAACTAAAGTTTTCAAATATATATAGTGGAGTAAAAGTACTGAAAACTGAAAATTCTCAAGTAAAGTTCAGACACCTCAAACTTGCACTTAAGTACAGTACTTAAGTAAATGTACTTAGTTACTTTACACCACTGCATTCCTGTTTTAGTTAACTATAAGAACCCTGGTCTGCTCACTGTGTTAATGTGCTCCCACTGTTTACAGCAAGGTTTCCATCACGTCTGGATCATCCACTGGCCTGGCTCTTCTTCCAGAGCCAGACATGATTGAAACGTACCGGTAGGACTTGCAATAAACAGTGGGAGAACATTACTACTGTTCAGACGTTATTGTTAAAGGGATATTTCACTTTCAAAAACGTTTGGTCATTTTATCAGGCTTTTGGGAGCACCCTGAACAATTTTTAATTTGCTTCATGCAAAATTTAGATATTTGATGTAAATGTTATCAGGCCCTCCCTGTCCAGGGCCCCTCCCCATACATACCCATGTAACTTCAAACTCCCTTTTAACCATGATAGATTCATTAAAAACACCCGTTATTGTTTCTGGTGACTCATACTACCCTCCTAATCCGGGATCGAACTGGGAACCCTTCGGTAACCCTCCATGTTCTAAGACGGCAACTCTACCCCTGAGCCACTGCCACCCCTGTGTGTGTGCGTGTGTGTGTGTGTGTGTGTGTGTGTGTGTGTGTGTGTGTGTGTGTGTGTGTGTGTGTGTGTGTGTGTGTGTGCGCGCGCGTGTGTGTGCGTGTGTGTGTGTGTGTGCACGCACGTGTGTGTGTGTGTGCAGCAGAAAATCAACACCAATCATAATTTACTAAACTGATCAACAATGAATTTCTTGTACAGTACGTGCTGCAAGCAGGCCAAGGCACTAAATGGACCACAATAGAAACAAGCCCCCAGGGCGTTTTGTGTTATCCTTGTACTGTTAATAACCTTGTTAATATCCACTTTGTGGAGTATTCAATCAATCAATCAAAAACAGCCTGCCCTGGGCCATCTAACGGTTAAGCCTCATTGATACTCCAAGGTGAGGTGAGTAGCTACTCACCTTTAGTCGGTCAGTGAAAACAGAGTCACCGCGGTGAGTGACATAATGTTGTAGTTTTCTGATTTTAGAAAACTACACCACGGTGAGTTGCTACTCGCGTAAAACTGGAGTATGAATGACCCTTTACTGTAGATTCTAACCCACCTTTTTAACCGGCCCAATCCATGAACTTCAATTGAAAGGAATAAAAGGTGGGGAAATGTTCTGTGAGTGAGCGTTGGTGTAAATCTTCTCTGGAGCAGAATGCCTCGGGGTTAGAAAAACACACAATAAATGCAGTATGACTGCTGGCCATATATTCACATATCACAAGAGTGCAGGCCACCCTAGCTCACTCTAATGTCTGTGTTTATCTATTTGTGTAACAGCAGGAGCATGGCAGATAAACAACATGCACCCACATAGCATTTTTTTTTCTTCTTTTCTTTTATATAAAGCTTTTTTATTGATTAGGTGCTCGGACTACGCACATTATTTGTTCTGGCCATACCTGGACTTGGTGACAAAGGCAGCGCAATAAAGGGCTGGATTGTAAGGCATATAGTCTCCTGAAAATCTAGTGGAAATAAATAGATTAAAGGGGGCTGCATACGACCGACGGCTCGCACTACTCGAGCCACTGAAGTACTTTAGCAAAAGGAAGCTGAGATCCGAGCACTTGAGGAGATATAATAAAACAAAGTTTATTCTATAAAACCAACAGCATGTTACGACCTTACGGTCTTCATCAGGGGAAGAACTCACTGAAGTACTTTACTGTAAGATGGAAGCTGTGGTATTAATACCTGGGTATCCCAACGTGCTGTGGGGAAATCTGTAACAGAGGTTTTGACGTTTCTTGCAATAGGTTTATGCTATGGTCACTGAGGGATTTTAGAAGTATTGGACTTCCTGGAGGTTGGCGTGTGAGAGAGAGTAGTAACTCCCCAGCCGATGTCTCTTCAAACTATCGCTGCTGGCAGAATGAAGCCGGGCTGAATGCAGAAACAAAACTAAATATAATCATTCCCACCTCGAACGTCTGATCAACTTCTGACCAATCGCAGTAACCAACAGACAAACTTCATGAGGGCCAGGCCTTCTTGAATTTCTGAATGACGGCATTTTGTAGTTATTTCCCACAAGGCGAAGGGAACAAATTCTGTCTGTTCTGCTGGAGTATGCAACTGCAGTAGGCTACCTTTAGAGTCTGCCCCTAGCCAACTGTACTAGATTTGACTAATATAACCTACATTTTATGAATAAAGTTCTAGTTACTTTTGTAATGAAAGCATAATAGTGTCACATTGGAGGTGAGCAGCAGCGAGACTGTGATTCCTTAGGGGTTGGCACTGCTGTCATTCACACGTCTCATGAATGTGACCCCATGTCACCTTGCATTCTGTGACTGGCCTTTTCACTCTGCTGTCATTTCACTGTTGTGCCTGCCCCTCTCTGCCTGTCTGCCTGTCTGTCCACATATCTGCCTACTAGGCAGAGATCAACTCGCAAGCAAGCACAAGTGGGTCCCCTTTATCTTACAACACGCACACACACACACACACACACACGCACGCACGCACGCACGCGCACGCACACGCACACACAGAATGCAGCACACTCATATTTTGGAAAATCACAGCCAGGATAGACAACGTGAGTACACCCTGTCCCTTGTGATCCTGGTACTCTAAATTGGGCTCCATGTGAGCAGCCAGTTCCAGTAAGGCAGTGTATGGCAGGGTGTCATGTTACCTCCTGCATTCACCTACTACTGCTGTGCTGATTGACCAGCTGCAAAGGGAGAGAAAACAAAACAGGTCCACCATACAGATACCTACATCAGGGGTCTTCAACGTTTTCAGGCCAAGGACCCCATGAGGGAGAGATGAAGCAGGGATAGACTTAATAGACTTGTTTTTATATGTTGGATTCGTGTTTTTAGTTAACTTGACATTTCACTATGTACTTGGTCTGCTCTTTTTACCGCCTCGCAGAGCTTGTAGATCTGCTATTTTTGGCAAAAGTTCTCCTCAGAATAGGGATGCGAGGGTTCAAGTTGTTAATTTAAAATCACAAAGATTTGGCGGCCCCCCTGTAGTAACTGTGAGGACCCTCTAGAGTCTAGGGCATACATGGGCAACTGGCGGCCCGGGGGCCACATGCGGCCCTCACCTTCACTTAATGCGGCCCACAGGTTAAAACCGGAATACTGATATATTATTGATTTCAGCTGTTACAATTCCAAACATGACATGCTTTAATTCCGTGAGTCTATATTAGTAGCTTTATATAGTAGTATTAAAATGTATTTTTTTTAAGTCCAACGTATTTGTATTTAGGTTCATAAAGTTAACATGAGTATATAAATACATGTGTTTGAAATTAAATCAAAATGTTACATTTCAGGATACAAAATTTACAAAAAAACAATCCAGGATTCCAATTGAAAAGAAGCAAAAATAGCCGATCTACAAGCTCAAAACGCATCGCGCTGCGATGCGTTTTGAGCTTGTAGATCTGCTATTTTTGCTTCTTTTGGATGAGATACTAGAATGACAAAGTAGGACGTAGCAATATGCAATGTGGCCCTCTGGAGTGGAGGTGGAAATAATGTGGCCCTCGCCATCATCAAAGTTGCCCACCCCTGCTCTAGGGGTCCCGAACCCCCTGTTGAAGACCCCCGCAGTAGATAGATAGACCATTGTATTGAACAATATGAAATACACAGAATCAGCTCTATTACATCACAGGTTTACAGGTGATAGAAGGTTCTGTTTTTAAGAAGCTCCCTTGACCAGAGGACTGACAAAGACCATCTCCATTATCTCCATCAGTTCAAGGCACTGCTAATGACCCTGGGGATGCCTGGAGAGAAAGGGTTTATTGTTTATTACTAGAATATCGCCCGCCTTTGGCGGGCAAATCCTAGTGTTCGCACATAAATCCTTAGTCTAGTTGTGGGAAGAAAAGCATGTCATCATCATCATGGCCCCAAATAACCTTTAAATATCTTGCAATTGGCGAAGAGTCTCGACTCTTAATAAATCGGCAAGAGTGCCACTCATTTTCAATACAAAGGCTAAGATATATAAGCTCTCCATCATCAGCAATAGTAGTCAGTGGTGCGTGTTCCCCACACTCCCAAGCCCCCACCGTTGCGCTTAGGTTCACCGGGAAAAACTCGGTCGCGAGAGGCGACATGAGTTCTGAAGGCAAAGGTGGAGTCAGTGACGTAGCGGCGGCTCCGGCAGAGAAGTATAGGTTCCACTTGCGCAAAGGCACGTCGCATCCGCATACGTCAGGGACGTTAACTTGAGAGACACGGAAGAAGCAGAGACTGTAAAGGATAAGTGATTGTCGTCTCAGGAAGAAGGACAGACCTTTCAGGAAGAATGATATGTGACGTAGCAACGTTCGCGGCTGAGGCAGAAAAGCGGGGCAAAGAAGGTAAAAGAATGCATAAAGAGACAATAAATAGCGACGGTCCAAAAGCGAGAGGTATGATTGTGCTGTTGGTTAAATGGTTTTGGGAATTGGGCCGTGGGTCTGTGCTAACATAGCTGCAGTGTAGCAGCGGGATACAGTACACGGGGCGTGATTAACTTCTCAGGGAGTGGCTAACTTCTAAATTGTATATAAGGATGGATCCCCATTAGTCACTGCTGACTGACATTCACAACAATATATAATATTATACAAAGGAAGAAAGAGATGATTTGTGATAAAAGGTTAAAGATTAAATCAAATGGAAATATATGCCATATGCAAAATGCAATACTATATATAATACTATAAGACACAGAAACAGAAAAGACTGAATTTGAGTTAAATAAGCCCATGCATTAAAAAAATAGCATTGGAAGCAGCCAAGCAGAGTGCTAAGGGAATGTAGATATTGTACGCTACGTTCCGTGGATCTGTTTTGTCACTTCGCTTATCAGTCTGGCCATGATTCAGTTTACTCATATTTCCGAATGTCAGTTGTGACGTAGTAGGCGACGTGGTTGCTGATTGGGATGATTGGAACAAATCAGAGTAGGGTTAGGGTAGCTACGTCATCAGCCAACCAATACACACTTGTGTGTTTGTCCCGCCCCGCACCACAGGCCAATAAGAAGCCTCGTTTGGATTCCACTCGCTTTCTATGTCCCACCTCCCCTTGGAGATAGGAAGCTGTCCAGACTGAGAAGCGAAGTGAGTGACAAAACAAATCCACGGAACGTAGCGTAGCAGGCTGGCACCCAGGCTACTTCATCTAGACAAAATATGTACTAATAATATTATAATTAGTCGCATGCATTTTATCATCATGTGATGCGATGCGAGAGTGTGGTCTAGCCAACACCAACTTGGGACTCCTGGATCGCTGCCCGGCACACTCTCCTATCTAACATCATTCCGTTGCTATCACCATAGTGACAGCATGTGGTCAGTAAGCTTCATATTCCAACAGTTGATGTCGGGGATGCCCTTCTTCCACCACACACACACACACACACACACACACACACACACACACACACACACACACACACACACACACACACACACACACACACACACACACACACACACACACATGGACAGTGGGCGAAAAACATAGACTTCGCCTCCAGGCGAATATGGATATACAAAGTATCTGCAGATTTTTATTCCAACAATGGCACACTTCACACTCTGGAAGCTGTGCCAGTTAATGAAATGACTTGGTAGATTGCAACTATGTGATATGGTTGGACTGGCAAGGGAGGAAATGGAATCTGTTGCAGTCTTGAAACAATTTGAAGTGTTCTTTGAATCAAGTTGTAAACTCGGCAACAAGGAACAACCTTACTGTAGCTCTTTCAATTAACGACTATAAGGTTTTGTATACCTTTTGTGCAAAATATGCAAAAGATTTTTCTCTTCTCTACGTATTTTCCTTCTTATTCATGAGTCCCTCTTTCTACATTGGACCAACGTGTCGACTAATATCTGAGCATGATAAGGACTGCATTAGCCAAAGATATGTTTATGGATGTGCAGATTTACTGTCATCTGTTCATTTAAAATTCCCCAAGGACATGTGTGAGTTTGCATAAGTGTGTGTGCACCCATGTGTGTGTGTTCATCTATTTGTAACAGAACCAGGGACATTCATTTGCTATTCTGGGGAAGTGCTTTCAACAGAGTCGTGATTTCATCAAATTGCCTTTAAGACGCAACTAGAAGTACTGTCAGGGGCCAACAGATGCCAGAATGGAATATCGAATTCTCTAGCCACAGAACCCTCACCAGATTAGTGTCTGTATAGTCTTCAGTGCGCGTGTATCAGTGTGCATGCATGTTCTTCTTGGTATAGTAGCATATTCCTCTCAGTATGATGCGACGTGTTGTGAGCTTGTAGATTGGCTATTTTAAAATAGCCTAGGTATAAAATAGTGCTAAAGTGGTTTTATAATATTATAATTTATATCTGCAAAGTAACTAGTTTTCAAATAAATGTACAATATTTGGATCCGAGATGTAGTGGAGTAGAAGTAAAAGTATTGGACATTGGAAATACTCAAGTAAAGTACAAATCTTTAAAATTGTAACCCTACCGTAGTACCGTACACACACACACACACACACACACACACACACACACACACACACACACACACACACACACACACACACACACACACACACACACACACACACACACACACACACACACACACACACACACACACACACACACACACTTCTTCGGAAGCTGCGCATAAACATAGTTTCCTCTTCCCCCTTCAGTCAGTCTGTCATTTCATCAGTTTATATTTGCATATTATGCCTGTAGATATCTCTGCCAGTTCACATCACAACACTGTCTCGCTCTGTCTGGACCCTGACAAAAATGTTACCCAAAGCCTCATCCCTGTACACACAAAACAGGTTTAGCTTATGACAGGGGTTTTAGAAAAGATGTCTGGAAAATATCACAGATGTTTTAGCAAAGAAAGGAGTCGCAGAGAACTTGGAATGGAAAGAGTGGCCTATTTTTCATGTGGGCCTCTTGTTTGGAGAGCTGTTGCATTTGTTTCATCTCGAGAAAGGGAGGTTTTAATAAACCAAGCCAGGCAACTCATTTTGTAGCACATCTCCTGCTTCAACACAGGTTGTTATTATCTCAGGAATATGTATCTACAATGTCAGCTACCTCTTCTGCTTTGAGTTTGCTGTGTTTCACTTGTCATCTATTGATAATCTGTGACATTAGAAGTCTGTGACTGGCAATTTCACATATCTCTGACAACAGACTCAGTGACGGGGTTGCCTGCCCTGGCACCCTCTCATGGGGGCTAGGGGTTCGGTGAGAAGAGAAGAGAGGCAGAGTGGGGCAAGAGAAGAAAGAGAGGAGTGAGGGGGAACGCCAGGGGAGAGAGATAATTGAATTTCAAATGTTTGTGTACAAAGAACATTTCTACAAAGACCATTGTTACAAACACCCACAAATACATAAAACCTGATACATCCATGAAAACATGAAGCAGAAAACAAAAAGAAACGAGAAAGAGAAAGACAGACAGACAGACAGACAGACAGACAGACAGACAGACAGACAGACAGACAAACAGAATGGAGAGAGACTGAGATAGAGAAAGAACCAAACACACAGGCCGACAAAGGCAACATGCACAAATGGCAAGATAGAGAGAGAGGCAGAGAGCACACAAAAGAGAAATCGGCATAATGGGTTGACTGCTCCTAAATTCCCTTTATAATCCCAAAAAACTATTAACACAGCAAAAAGCCATTTGAATTCTTCCTGCAGAAGACAAGTGCTACAAATTCAGAGGCGTCTAAAAGCACAAGTCGAGGCATTTGAGCATGATGAAATATGTGTATGGAACGAACAGAAATAAATATCCTTCTGCTAATTTAAATGCAGACTGGTTCATTTAGATTAGATTGAACCTCTTTGATCCATCAGCATCTATCTCTCTTTCTCTCTCTATTTGCCTCTCTCTTGCTCTCTCACTCAACCTTTCTCTCTCTCCCTTTGCACCACAGCATACTGAAATGAGTTTTCTACTTGTATAACTCGCATCATAGTTGGACGCTCCATCTCCATCCATATTTAACACACACACGCACGCACGCACGCACGCACGCACGCACGCACGCACGCACACACACACACACACTCACTCACTCACTCACTCACTCACTCACTCGCGCAAAGATCTGTGGTAAAAAGATCACAGTTTCAGCAGTTTATACTGTGGCCTCCCTCCTCTCGAGAGCAGTTGGCCTGTTGACCCTGCAGTCCATGGAACGGTCCCACCCCCAGCCTTTCAGCACAAGTGGTGATTAATACCATAGTATTAAATATTCAAAGACAGCATAAAACATGGGCCCATAATGTCTAGGCTACATCTCCTCGAGTGTGTCTTGGTCACCATGATGAAAGGAGCTGAGGTAGGTTGGAGCTCCCACCCTCGTGGGGATGGGAAGTGATTAACATAATAGTATGTAATTAGCAAGGAAGGCTCAGCTGCTACCTTGTTCGGTGAGTAAGAAATTGTCCCTCTGCTTCCTAGAGCAGTGGTTCTCAACCTGTGGGTCGTACATTGGAGAGCTGTACATATTTGGAAACTGGGGCCAGACCTTCAGTAATTTGTGGAAATGCAATCCAGAGACCTTCTCCTGGAAGAAGGTTGAGCACAAGGGGAAAAGACCGTCTAAAGATGTATGGGATGTGCTGTTGCATGGTGGGAGATCGTATTATCCTCTTCATGCTTTTTGTTACTTGCGCCAGCAGAGCGAGCAAGTAGGGTGATGAGGGTATGTATGTACAGTATGTATGTGGCCAGTGCCGTGGCCATATATGGGGCCCATACAGCACTCATAGCTAATGGCTATGGAGCCACGGCGCAAGTTGGCACCTCGACAGAGTGAAGTCTAGTTTGGTAGCTGCACCAAATTAGCAGATTTGATTGCCTCTTGTGATCAATAATGAGACAGTCTCAGACGGGGGGGGGGGGGGGGGGGGGGGGGGGTTTGTGATTACAAAAAAGGTTACAGGAAAAGGTCCATTGAACTCATGAAGAACTTTGTGGTATTGCTACTATTTATATTACAAGCAGTAATGTAAATGGTGCACCCCATCCCCAATTTATCATCCCATATATGGGGCACTAATCAGCACTCTATCATCCCATACATTTGGGCCAGTTGGGCCCATCTTGGGGCTATTTGGGGCTTATCAACCATTTGTAAGGCTGATTCATTATGTGGTCTAAGAAGAAAAAGAGAAGAAAGAAAAAATACATTCCCTGAGTGGGATTCAAAACCATGAGCTTTGGGTTAGGGTAATTTCAGTAGCCAACAATAATATTCTATTATGCAGTGCAAGTTCCGATTAAGAGAGAGACACTTAACATGAAGGTGACCCTCCTGGTTGTTGCAGATACTGTGTGTGTGTGGCCGTCCTCATCTACTTCCTACCCTTGACTGTGATGGGCTGTGCGTACCTGGTGGTGGGGAAGACCCTCTGGGCCAGCGAGATACCTGGAGACTCCTCTGATCGCTACAAAGAACAGCTGACTGCCAAACGCAAGGTAGCCTACTCCATTTTATTATCCATCTTCCTGTAGCTTCCTGTAAACTCCTTCTCAGGTTTCCTGCTACCCGTTTTAATAGAAATAATGTGCGAAATGTAATGAAAGTGTTGTTTTTCTTTTCTCTCTCTTTGGCCCAGGTGGTGAAGATGATGATCGTGGTGGTGTGTACGTTTGCAATATGCTGGCTGCCATTCCACGTCTACTTCCTGCTGTACTACTTTTCTCCGGAACTGTTTGAACAGCCCTTCATCCAGCAGCTGTACCTGGGTGTCATGTGGCTGGCCATGAGTTCCACCATGTACAACCCCATCATCTACTGCTGCCTCAATGACAGGTCATTGTAACCCCTCACCCCCGACATACACATGCAGACGCCTCGCACGCGCACACACATGCACGCATGCACACACACGTGCACATAATCAGAGTTATGGAATTGATCTAGGAGCTGAAGAGTTAGTGGTTAACCAATTAATCACTGAGGACTAAACTCTACTACTGTATGTTGGCACTTAATTGCCCGAGGCCAGACAGATGAGGAAGTTGGTGATCCATTGACAGGTGGTGGATGGTACAGCCTGCTGGGTTTTGTCTAGGTGCTGTAGGATGTTGTGGAGGCAGATTTATTTTCCCGGCCTTTTACAGGTGCATTTCTCTGTAAGCAAACCGCATATAACATATTTATGTCGGCCAATGTTATCATTTTATATATACAGTTTTGTGTGCTGTGTGTGTCAGTGTGCCATCAGTGCACTGAACAGTATTAGTAATACATGTATTGGTTACTTTACTTAGTTATTAAATAAATATCAATAAAAGGGGCTGTGATGGAGCTGTCCTCTCAAGGCTGTGGGGCGTTATAATGTGCCTCTGCTCTATTATGTAAACTGCCTTGAGAGAACTTGTTGCTATTTGCCACTATAATTAAATTGAAAAGGAAAAATAATTGAAAAACGTACAAATAAATAATATTCATCATCATCATCATTATTGGCATAATATAAATATTTCCTTTAGGAAAAATAAGGCAGATGACTGAATCTGAATAATCTTCCATTGTCTTCCCCCACAGTTGACTTTTTGCTTGTCTCCTCTGCACCTGTCAATTAATTATTCAAGAATAGAAAAAATCAGAGAGCTGGATTGCAAAGCGCTGAAGTGAGGTTTAATCAGTCTATACAGTACATCAGATCAAGGAGCGCTCCTTTCTGTCTGTCTAGCTAATGAAATTCTAATATGTGACCTGTGCTGACCCTCTCCTCTCACTTTCCATTCTTGCTCCAGTTTGATCACATAGTTTGCTCTCAGCAACTGGAGGGTGATTCATACTTACAGTAGTTGCACGCCAGTGTTGCAAACCCAAATGGGCAAAGTTTCTTTTTTGAGTGTGTGGCTGTGCATGTGTCTGTAGCCACTTTTCCTCAGCGTTTTGCCATAGCAATGTGTTTTCCTCAGCGTTTTGCCATAGCAATATGTGTGTGTGCGTAGCCATATTACATCATATTACATCACCAATTATCTGTAGCCACTATCTGTAGCCACTTTTCCTCAGCGTTTTGCCATAGCAATGTGTTTTCCTCAGCGTTTTGCCATAGCAATATGTGTGTGTGTGTGTGTGTGTGGTGTGTGTGTGTGTGTGTGTGTGTGTGTGTGTGTGTGTGTGTGTGTAGCCATATTACATCACCAATTACATCCTAAACCTATCTGTAGCCACTTTTCCTCAGTGTTTTGCCATAGCAATGTGTTTTCCTCAGTGTTTTGCCATAGCAATGTGTGTGTGTGTAGCCTGTATTACATCACCAATTACCAATTGAAGACATTATGCAAGCACGACCACCGCTCACTTCACATTGGGTGTTATTTTTAAACTAAACGGAATTCCATTCCATGTCACAGGTTCCGTGCCGGCTTCAAGCATGCCTTCCGCTGCTGCCCTTGTGTCCCTGAGGGCTCATACGAGGGCCTGGAGATGAAGTCCACGCGCTACCTGCACACCCAGACCAGCGTGTACAAGGCGAGCCGCATGGAGACCAGCGTCTCCACCGTGCTCCACACGGGAGACGATGCGGATGAGGCCAAGCCCAGGGCAGCAGCTGCATCTGGGGGTGCAACTGCGGTCGAGGCTGGGGGAGGAGGAGGAGGAAGAGGAGGAGTCGCCGCCACCAGAGGAGGCGGAGCTGGCCAGTGCCACTCCTCCCTTGACCTCACCTCCAATGGGTCGTCGTCACGGAGCGTCTCCAAGACTGTGTCAGAGACGTCCAGTTTCTATTCCAACAACAACCTGCAGGAATAGACCACACCAGGGACGTGCAGAGAATGTTAGAGAGGCAGGGTGGCTGACATTTCTAAAAGGGCCTTTTGGTGAAAATATCGAAAATAGCAGACCTCCAAGGTCACAACGTGTCGCCCTGCAACGCGTTGTGAGCTTGGAGGTCGGCTATTTTCGGAGCTTGATACCACACTGTACTAAGCATAAGCAAGTGAATACCGGAGATGTGGCTTAACGGCATGTATTTCTACACAGAGAGGACAATTCTTTCAACATACATGTAAGATACAAGTGCAGGAGAGTTTGGACATTGCAATTCTCTTGAATGCTGCCTTCAGGTATGGCATGGAAAGAGGGCATTTGCATTTTTTTCACCATAGTAAAAACTACATTCATGGTCTGGAGAGGGCACTTTTTACAGAGAGATAAAATGGCAGGGGCTCAAGCCCCCTTTGATGTCTATGTGTGCACGTGCATGGACCACACACACACACTGAGCTTCGCTGAACTGACACCACTGCCCTCCTTCATTGCTGTTATGTTAACTGTGGCCTGGTTCATGGAGCAACGCACACTCACAACACATCCTAATCAGGGCCACACATCATGCTGCTGTTTGTGTATTATACTACCCAGCACTAATCACATCGTACGATCCGGCATTTATCATCGCAATTCAGAGACGTGGACTGGCTCTGCGCCAAGAGGCAGACAGTACAATGATTCATCTTCACCTTATAGCCAAACTTCTGGAGGAAGTCTGCAGCTTGAATGAACATTCTGAGCTGATGTTCACAGATGTCATCGCAGCTGACACTTATTGCACCACCCGACAGAAATCCTCACATCCAGTCTGGGAGGAATGGCACGTGAGTTCACACAGTTTATTTTGGAACGGCTGATGACTGTGCTATAGAAGTTTGCTTCTGAACACAGAAAGGTTTGTGTAACAACCTCCATGCTCCAGAAGGGACTCAGACGGACGGGTGTTTTTAGCTGGTAGGAAGAAGGTCACAGAACACAAACGACCAATAATAACAACTGGGTGTGTCTGTGTGAGGCATTCTCATAAGCAGATGTGGACAAATGGCTCTGTGTGCAAAATGTAAAGACAATAAATCCTGCACATTGGTTAGATATGCTCTGTTGTGTTTTATTGTGCTATCACCAACGTTTCAATCACCAGATCTTCATCAGGAATTCCTGATGTGATCAAAGCGTTCAGAGCGCAATAAAACACAGTGGAGCAGATCTGGACATTATTCTATTTTATGTTGAATGTGTGCACTTTTACCTCCATGTTTCTCTAGGCCTTCGGGGGATATTTACAGTACTTTTTTGCTTGGAAGACTCTGCAGTGCTCCAGTGTTGGGAGGCTTGAAGACTGGCTCAACACACTCCTTACCAGGCAAGCAAACATCTCGCCGGAAAGCTCCATGAGGGTTAGGGTTAGTAAATGCTAGAGGCCCCAGTTCACCTCCAGCCAGAAGTGGCAGGGTGTCCTTTCTGTAGCAGAGATTTGTACCATTAATCTTCGTATGATTGTTGAGCAAGAGACACTGAAGTCCCAACCATTTCCAAGGGAATTGTGTTATACCATGGCGATATAGCCACCTGAGGCAAGATGACTTCCCTTCTGTGTGACAAATTTACATATCACAGAAATATGTTAGGAGTGTGATGACCTGGAAGGACCTCTCAGTAGCGACACTATTCCTCTCAATTGAGAGGAATCATTTGAGGTGCATCAGATGTTATTACAGTAGGTCGCCTGGGAGCACAAGGATCTACTCTACCAGGACACGCTCAAGGAAGTCTATTGCTCTCCTGCCTGCAGAGACCATTAGAAAGCATGAAAATGGATGAAGGTGTTCCTCTAATTGGCTCGGTCCATTTAGCTGTGCCCCTTACTCAGGAACAAGGAACCAGTTTTGAGCTATTCTGTATAAAACAGTGTCCAACGGGCACTGGTCTAGTATTATTAATATAATTGGCATTTCAGCCTGGAATTTCCACATTCAAATTGTCTTTGTGTTAATTGGGGACTTCTCACTGACTTCTCAGCAGCTGTTCTGCTTTCCAAACAAACAGCCATGAGTGTAGCGTAGCTCTGTGCAACATTGTTTTCTCACTCAACAGTAAACAAAATCGAAGGACTTTTTAATACCTCTAAAATGACAAATTATACATTAGCCAATTTGTCAAATATTAGAGGCAGACATTGTGAAAATAGCCGATCGACGTGCTCACAATGCCTCGCAACGTGAGGCGTTGTGAGCATGTAGATCTGCTATTTTCACAATAGAACGTATTGCTCATCGGGGTGGGTCTCCAGTTAAAATGTGATTATTTTGGGGGCCGCGGTCTGAAGTGGTTGAGAATCTCTGCTCTACAACATCCTATCTAAGAAATACAGTATAGTGTCAGATTCAAATGAACTTTAAGTTATTACTTATAGCTCAGCTGTGATAAAAGACT
Source organism: Nannobrachium achirus (assembly GCF_963921795.1). Taxonomy (NCBI): domain Eukaryota; kingdom Metazoa; phylum Chordata; class Actinopteri; order Myctophiformes; family Myctophidae; genus Nannobrachium; species Nannobrachium achirus. Next base: position 29,548,625 of record NC_137832.1, on the reverse strand, counting down.
AGAGTCAGTACTTCTCCAACCATCTGCTTCAGGCCAGAACCTCCAGGAATCATTATCTCTGTATTTGAAAATGAGATTTTGCTTTTGCTTACCCATGAAAATGGTACATGTATATACTGTTACTGTATATATGGTGGAATTTGCAGCAAGTACAATTAGCAGGCAGTTCAGCCTGTTGTGTCTGTCTAGTGACAGGAGACTGCTGAAGGCCACTACAGGGCAATCCGTCAGACTGCCGCACCCCATAGCAGCACACATGCCTCTCTTCTAGGCACGCACACTCACGCGCACGCATGCACGCACAGTTACAGTACACACATTCTCATAGATAATATTACTGTAAATATTCAGGCATGTGTGTGCACACAGGTATCCACATAAACAATGGTTGATATTCTTGATCATGCATATACAGTACACACACATGTGCACGCACAAGCTGCTTACCATTACATAGTGGTCAGAATCCTTCTGGTTAAAATAACCATCTTGACAACCAGAATCTCAGTGGAATGCTGGATAGTTACCATCATGAATCACACACACACACACACACACACACACACACACACACACACACACACACACACACACACACACACACACACACACACACACACACACACACACATCTGTGTGTGCATGTGAGTATGTGTGTGCATGCGTGCTGGGGTGGGACACCTGTTTGTACCCATCACCAAGCCTACTGCCTTGCAGTCTATTCTTAGTGCACAAAGGCTCTTGTTTGAAATTCCAATGTTGATGTGAAAACCAACGAATGAACATACTGTACCATTGTACCGTATATATATAAAAAAAATACATTGAATTCTATATCCTTTTCCATACAATTTTACACAGCATTATAGTGACCCACCATCTGTGTGTACCATAACATTGACACGAATCACACATGCACGCACGCGCGCGCGCGCGCACACACACACACACACACACACACACACACACACACACACACACACACACACACACACACACACACACACACACACACACACACACACACACACACACACACACACACACACACACACACACACACACACACACACACACACACACACACACACACACCACAAAAATAGAAAATCTAGAAATAATCTGGCATGTCATGCTGATTGGAGAGTGCTTCTCTTCCCTCAGAGGGTAAAGTGGGGGGCTTAATGAACGTGTAATCAACTTTGTGCAATGAGTGTTTCTAAATCGGAGCGTGTGTGTGTGTGTTTGTGCGCGCGTGTGTGTGCGAGAGAGATAGAGAGGGAGCTCTCTACTCTCTGTCGCTCTCTTCAAGCAGGCTCATTACACCAAGGAAATGTAGAAAGTGAGGGGTTGAAACATAAAACAGCTCCGCGCCCGTGTGCACGCAGGCGGAATTCACTCATATAAACACACACACACACACGTACATCACACACCAAGAGGGAAGACGTACGCGAACATACATGTATACTGGTTGCTGTCTGTGAGTGTTTATATCATTTAGGCTATCAGTTTTGCCTGCAGTCAAACCGATGAAACGGTGCAGTGAGGATGCTTACCAGACACAGTGACCATTTTCCCACAAGCTGCATGCTCACTGCCGGACAGCAAATCACCCACTCACAGTCCCTTCATCTTAATCTGCCACCTTTTAGTCATTTAACTAATGCCATTATCCAGAAGGACTTGCGCACAATGAGTGCATCAAAAGAATACATTTCCTGTAAATACCTCTATTTCCAGCATTACAGAAAGGATTGCAATGCTATGTCACCAGGACAACACAACCTGAAATGTGAAGGACTGAGAGATGAATGACCATAGTATCCCCGAAATGTTCTCTGAGTTGGACTTTCCGATGTGCAAATTTCCGAACTCTGATTCGGTCTTATGCTTTTCAGAAGTCGCGAATGATGTAATTTCGTTGTCGAACCGGACCTTTTGACCGAAAGGTTTCAGTCAAAGTATGGACAGGCCTTTACAGTAGACATGGCAAATGTTAGTCAATGCAATGTTGTTCTTTAACAGGAGTGTTTCTGTAAATTCCACGGTCTAGACAAACACCCACTGCCAAACTCCCACTGCTTCTTTTCAGGAAGGGACCGCACACTCCAATGAAGGATGATGGACAGGATTCAATGCTTAATTTCTTTTTTATTGAGCAAAAGCACGACGCGTTTCGCCGCGTGGCTTCGTCAGGTGCTATACACAGATCACACATGTCACACGGGTATTCTTATATTCTCACTCTCAAAAAGCACCTGCAATGTAGTGCATTTGAAACTACATTGCAGTGCACATCATGGGGTGATCACTGCTTGCCTCCTGTGAATTGTTTTATTTTGATTTATTTTCTGTTTATTTCGTTGCTGAGTGAGGTCAGCAGACAAAGTGAAGTGAGTGAGATGAAAAAAACCTGGGTGAAATGTGCCAATCTCAACAGGAAACATCTATATATACTATATATATATATATATATATATATACTGTATATATCAGCACACTCTTCGTGTATTTGAGGACATCACATCCTCAGAGAGAGAATGATTGCCAGGGATTCTGGTGCCATTCTGTGCGATAAAGGAGCTTCTTAGCAGTGCCTGTCAAAACTCCTGCCTCGCCCTTGGGCTAGCTACCATCTGGCCAGAGTCCCCGACAATGACATGGGCTATGTCTGAACGTTCACTTTACCAAGAGGTGGTTGTAGCTACTACGGCACAGTAGGAAATTACAGGCAATTATCTTGATGGGTGAAAGTCAGTGTCCACATATTTTCCACATAGGCCTATGTTATGGTTTTTAAAAATAGCCCATGTTATTGTCTTTAGATATTCATGATCAGAAGGTTATATAGCTGCCAGTCAGTCCCCTTGACCTTGGACACAGATGAAGCATCTATGGTGTCATCTTGCTTGCAGTTGGGGCAACATAACAAAACAATTACCTTTATTACACAAGCATACACTTTCCAAATGTTTTGCATAAACTTCATTTGAGCACCTTTCAATGTCTGTGCAACTACTTGATACTTAAAGGGGAATTAATCCGTAAGTTGATTTTGTAGTTTGTTTTCCAGTTCAGGTTAAAAACTACAGCAGATTGGACATTGACATACCTAACTCTAACACACCCATTATTATACAACAGGTAGTTAGAAGAAATAGCTTTCTACCCATGCAAATAATGATAATAACCCTAACCCTAACCGGAGTGGGCTGGGATTCGAAAACAGCGGGACATCGAAATATCGCGATTTTGCCTTTTCATGGGAAATTCGGGGACATATGAAAAATATGGCATTAAAAATGTATATTTTCTTAATTACAATGAAATGGAAGTTGACGTGTTTTTCTTTAAGGGTAACTGTTGCATAATCGCAATATTACCGTGCATTAACGTGGTTATTGGCACTTCAGCCCTGCCTACGGAATTCGGCTGTTGGCTCGTTCCTCCTGCAGCAACGCTGGCGTGCCAATAACCACGGTTCGGTTATGCACACCTTCTTGTGTAATATTGCTTAATAAATTTGATTAGCTGCAGCTAATCAAATTATGGGCGGCCATAGCTGAGTGGTTAGTGAGCCTGGGGAGACAGAGCCCCTGGTTGTCCCAGGTATGATTCCCGGCCAGGTCAGCAATGTGTCGATGTGTGTCCCTGAGCAAGACTCTTGCCCCCTAATTGCTCCCTGAGCACCGCAAAATCCAATGGCTGGTATTTTATTGTATTGTGTTGCTTGATTAATCTTATGCAGGCTGCCATGTTTCTGCCCTGCTGTCGTTTTTAACCTCATCTGATTTTAAAAAGAAGCCGGCAACTCCATACTCCCGATGACCAACACCAACAGCAGGGGTTGGCAAAGGCAGAGACTACATAATATCTCTATATACCTATACATTATACTGAATATTCTGACAATGACCCAACTGAAATTTGTGAGAATACTTTTTTTTTCCAGAACTGTATTGTTGTTGTTTTTGTTATTGTTTTACCTTTTTTATGATTTTTAGATCATTGTTTGAATTAGTTAATTTGTTTGCTTCCAATTCACTTTTGAGAGGGCATGCGGGTAATTCCAACTATGCCTTTTTATTTCCAAAATCCAGGCTTATATTCTTTTATTTGTCTGAAAACATTATTACAGCTGTCTCTAGAGATCTTCATTGCATTTGAATGGTCTGGAAGGCAGCGCGTGTTCCCAGGTGTTCTCCTGTCATGGAGGCTGAGGCTCCATGTTGGACTCCGGCCCTTCTAATCAAATAACTCATGATCGAAATCAGGCTACTATTGAGAAATAATGAGTGACGAGAAGCCTTTTGACAACCCCGCCCCCTTCCAGCAAAACAATACTGTATATCCCTGGAGACAGCTGGAATGATCTTAAAAATTGCCTGTATTTGGAAAATGAAAAAGGCATAGTTGTAGGCCTAATTAGTAATTACCTGGATAATCTTCACACCTACCTTTCCTATGTTGACCAAATAATGAAAAAGTAGAGAGAGACATACAGTTGATTAACATTAATGTAGGTGTGGGCGGGGTTTGCATCCCAAAGTGTGTTTTAACTTTTTGACCTAAAGCAATGGCTCTACCTGTTGAGTCAGAACATTTTGGAATAACATATCTCCAGATTGCATTTACACTGAACAACCACAGTTATTCAGTGTAAATGCAATCTGGGAACCCAGATCAAAGAAAGGGCGACGGCCACTCGGTCTGTCTCTCTTCCTTTGAAAGAAGCGTAGCGACTCTGCGGCTGTCTCGAGAGATTAATGTAAATGTGACTCAAAAACAAATATGATTTTGAATGTGCAACATCGTGTAGGTGTACAAATGTGTGCAGGTGTACTACTCAGCAAAATGTGTTGAATTGGAAAGTGATACTTTCAGACACAGCCATGTCCTGAATAGTCTTGGTTGTAGATTCAAATGGGATTTATATTAAATCATTTTGATGTTTTCATGAGTTTTGTGCATATTTGTACCATGCATAATTATTCCATTAGGAAGCTCAGTGTTACTGCAATGGGTTAAGTTAAACATGACTAGGGTTCTGTGTGTGTGTGTGTGTGTGTGTGTGTGTGTGTGTGTGTGTGTGTGTGTGTGTGTGTGTGTGTGTGTGTAATGCAAATACAATTTAAAAATCAATCAATCAATCAATATTGTATTTTGTTTATTTGCACGTTTCAAGCTGCTGCTTTAATGCTACCACCGATGCCATACATATTGTGATATTTAAGCATTTGTGTTTCATGTGAAATCTCTTTTGATTGTGTGACCTGTGTTTACACCCAAATTTCCATGTTGTCTGAAAATCATAAATGAAATAAGTCCTTATTTATCCTTCGCCCAATGGGCTTTGTGTTTATTTCAGTGAATAAAAAGTGTTTGTTTTATTTATTTTAGTGTTGTTCTTTTTTTTTTGTCTGAAGCCTTATCAATGGGAGAATGCTCAACAGACCTGAGGGCACTGATATCGTCTTTAGCTCAAAGGTGTTGTGTGAGAATAAAACCAACATCTGTTAACTCTGTGGATAGTGTTCACTCTCCCTCTTTTTAATTCTTGGCCTTCAGCTCTGGGTACAGAGGGAGATCAAAGAGGGAGAGATTAAGGGAGAGTGGCTCAGACAGAAAAGAAAAGGTACTTACTACACACTCACAGACGTGTACAGATAAGAGGCAGAGAGCACATCCAGGAAGATTAGTGGAAGAGGAAGATGTGGAACAGAGATACAACATGGACAGGAGAAAGGGGAAAGATGAAGTGAGAGGCAGAACGAGGTGCAGGAATTGACATGTTGGCCCGGGACGGGGGTAAAATCCATGCCTCTGCTTTTGATACCCCCCTCTGGTCATTTATTTGTATTGCCAGTGGGGATGTGTTTTATCCCTGCATCTGGTCAGATTGAATTAAAGGCATTTCCTTTTGTTAAAACCACTTAACCCCTTATGTTGTTGAGCGGAGTCCCTCAGGGCTCTACATGGTGACGTTTTCGCTCTACATTAAATATCTTTGCTGAAAATAACCTAGTTTCCCCCAGAATTAAGATGCTGGGGTTCATGTGATTACATATAGGCCTATGTTTGATATTTATATTTGATATCACAATTTAACAACTAAAGTAAAAATGTATGTTAACCGCATTCATCTACTGTATACATGCTCCCAACGCATCGCAAATACAGAGAAAATAGGAAATAGGTGATCTCAAACTAAACTCACAATGTATCATGATACCACAAAAACTGGAATTGTTAAACTAGGTATAATGGCATGCCCAAAATAGCAATGCCAGATTAAAATTGGTTAACTTCAACTCCATGCGTATAGAAAAGAAACAGGCTTTGAACCCGGGCCTCCCGCGTGAAAGTCCTGTATCCTTTACATCAACAGGAGGGGTATGTACCGTATGCATAGAAAACAGCTGCACGGCTCAGGGCAGGGGCATCATTCTTGTTCCAATTTTAACACCAAGGCCGACCCCGAGCCCACTGTATACAACAGCAGTCTCACTGTAGCACAACAATGGTGTTGGGGATCAAAGAGAATTAATTAACTAAATCTAACCTTGCCCTATTTCCTCGCATTAGCCAATTTCCCCTGCAGGGATCAATAAAGTTAAGTTTTATCTGATCTTAATCCATTAAAGCTAAAGATAATAACAGGTCAAAATGAACCATGTAATCCATCCGGTCAGTTCAACTCAGCATTATTTGCTTAGCATATAATTAGACAGGCACGCAGACAAAGATTTATTAGTGGGTTTATTAGTAGCATTTTATTTTTGTGAGTGTTTTCCATTTTCAGCAACCAGTTATCACTGTTCACTCACAAAGCTGAGACAGAACGGATATAAAAATGTTATGATGTGCAAATATTGTATAGGCCTATTATAACTATATCTATAAATATGAAGTGCACTGACTGACCCTCAGCAATGAGCCCACTCTTCTACTCCTTGAACCTGTACAGTACACACAATTGCATGGCTACGCACAGCTCCAGCGTCATCAAACAGACGCCATTCAACATCATCGGGCGGCAGTGGCTCAGGAGGTCGAGTGGCTGCTTGGGAAAGGTTTCATGTTTCATGTTCAAGTTTTATTAAAAAACATCATTGCATAACAATATGAATTATGATGTTTCTTAAAAGTGTCTCTGGTGCTCACAGGTTGTGTGAGTGTCTACCCATTAAATTCATTATATTACCATTTAATTAATCCCGGTTTGATCCCTGGCTCCCCCTGAATTAGCTTCAAAGTGTCCTTGAGCAAGACACTGATCCAGAATATCAAATCAAAATGAAACTGTAATTTGTGGGAATGTTGCACTAAAGAATTCCACCCACTCTTTCACGCATGGTGTAAGCTTGTGATGTGACAAAGTGCAGTTGAGGTCGATACATTTTTAATATAAAATGTATTATATGATTACTCTAACAATTTTATCTCAAGCGTTAGCCTTCACCATGCCTTTGGGGGACTTAAGCTCTGGGAGAGATCTCAGGTCTTTATCAACAGGGAATGACTTATAGCCCACAAGAGACTCTGCCCTGCAGATTATGTTTTTTTATTTCTGCCCTCACTCTTCATATCCTTTATCACCTCCTTTATTGAGTCTGCAGGGATTACAGGAAGAGGAGGGAGAGAAGAGGCAGTCAGACAACATCTAGAAATTGATGTTGGCAGGGTTTGAAGCCAAGCACACCAAGAGCAGTAATATAACAGCTCTAACAGGAATGGGAAAATAATCTTGGTGATCTTCAGAACTGCACATGAATCATTTTACTAAATAGTGCTTACAAGCAGTGTCTCTTCAAATTAATTATTATCTGCTCTGCAAAATACGTCAGTGAAATTTAAGAATTTAAGAAAGAAATAAAACTGGCCGATCTGCTGGACAGCAGGTGCAGGACCCACAGTGGAATAAGCAATATAAAAAATAGAAGTCCACTGATTTAATAATCTATCTATAAATGCGAGAAGTCTCTGCGTGTGTGTGTGTGTGTGTTTGTAATCCGCGTATCTCGAGAACCGTTCGTCCCACCGGCTTCAGATTCGGCACGCGCGTTCCCCGCCGCGGCACGGAGTGCAGTGCCGGGTCTCGACCCGACCCGACGCGCGGTTTTCCCGAACCGGCGCGAAACGTTCGGAATCTCCTTATGCGGGGTTGATTGTTGACATCAGGCTGTTTCTAAGGAAATCGGCGAAAGCTCTGACTCATTGTGACATCACTTTATAAAAGGCTCTGACATCACGTACGCCACATGAGTCAACAAAAAATCTCTGTGTGTGTATTGTGGACTGTCGCTAGGCAACCGCCTCACAGGTGAGCCCCACAGCACACTGGGTCAGTGGAGAGGGAGGAGAGCTGGCTCTCAGAGACAACACCCAGCCCTGGGGCAGGTAATAGAAGGGCGTTACCTGCCGAATTACCTGTTCAATCAGCTTAATCTGAGCACAGCTGCGTGGCTCAGGGCTGGGCCCTTTAGGGAAACAAAGGAGCCTTCTCTCTCTCAGTCTGCACTGGCTCACTGTACTGGCGGTCGGGCTGACGGCGGTAAGAATGCCTTAGATATTAAGCTACACTCCACACGTTCTGCTCCTAATTGTAAGACAGAGGAATGCAATACTAACACAGCGTGTCTATTTTCCACCAGGCAATATAGGAGACGCTGAGTCTGGTGAATGGAGAGCCGCACGATGGCGAGTGCGAGGGTTTTGGAATTGTACCTGTAAACATCTCGTACTCTATGCGCACTGCCCGTGAGTGTGACGGCTTTGAAACTGTGCCTTGAAACATATCTGAACTACGAAACACATGCAAGTATCACTAAGCGAGGGCTCTGGAATTGTACCTGTAAACATCTAGTACTCTATGCGCACTGCCCGTGAGTGTGACGGCTTTGAAACTGTACTTTGAATCATATCTGAACCCCAGAACACTCGCAAGTTATCATTGTGCCCCGGGCCGGGGATACCTTTAGTTGTACGTTATACATTGAGTTATGTTGACTAGCTCTGACTAATATGAGCAACTGTTTCTTTGAACAAGTGATGCCTAAGTTATTCTGAAGACATTTAAGAAAACGCTATACTTTGTGGTGTAAAAGTACTTGCTTTATCGGAGCGAGGCTCTGCTGCTGTTAATTTACCCTTGTGTGTTATAAATAAAAGTGCCCAAAAGTGGCTTAAACTGTCCATTTGTCTGGTGTTGGTTGAGTTTTGAATCTGGGACCCCACATTTGGTGGAGAATCGGGTTTCGAACCTCACCAGCGACACACAATGGAACATGCACAGGCGCTTACGGCGCTGTTAAAAAGCCAGGCTGAGTTACAGACAGCCGTGCATGAGCTCATACGTAAAATGAATAGGGACACAGCAGCAGCGCGAGCCCCAGCCGAAATACTCACTAAATTTGTCCCCGCTGACGATGATATCGAAGCTTATTTGGAATTGTTTGAGCGCACAGCTACTCAGGAACGGTGGCCTCAGGCTGAGTGGGCCGCGGTGCTGGCTCCGTTCTTGACTGGCGAGGCGCAGCGGGCTTGCCGCGACCTCTCAACAGCAGACGCTCGAGACTTTAATAAATTAAAAGCAGCAATATTAGCAAGTTATGGTTATAGTATCCCGGCCCGGGCACAGCGGTACCACAATTGGATGTATAGATCTGACGGGCCGCCCCGTGCCCAGCTGGCCTCCCTGCTTCGTCTGACGACTGGCTGGCTGACCAGCCCGGGGGATCCCCCCGCTGTGGAGAGACTCGTAATCGACCGCTGTATCAGAGCATTGCCGCCAGACGCCCGACAATACGCATCTAGAGTGAGCCCCGGTTCGTTGGAAGAGCTGATAGCTTTACTGGAAAATCATCATGTGAGCACTGAGATGATGAGGCGGGAGGAGCGCGCCGGCCGAGAGAGACAGCGGCGGCCAAACGCTCCCCGTTCGCCACCACGTCCCCGGAGCGCGCCGCCGGAGAGAAGCGGACGAACTCCCCCTACCCAGCGGCGGTGTTACGTCTGCGGCCAGCCGGATCACCTGTCCTGGTCCTGTCCGGAGGTGAGGAGGGACGCGTCCATGCCCAGTGCGTCCGCCTCGGAGGCGCCCCGGCCGTGTCTGCACTCCGGCACGGGAAGACGACGGCACGCCGAGGTACCGGTGCGCATCCGAGGCGTGGACACCCACGCCCTGTTAGACTCGGGCAGCGCTGTCACACTAGTTCACCCTGACCTGGCGGGGAAGGTGGGCGACGTCACCGTTCCCGTAACCTGCGTCCACGGCGATCTCCGCTTCTACCCCGTCACACAGATCAAAGTGCTCTCGCCGAGGGGAGACCTGCTCGTGACGGCTGGTGTGGTTCCCAACCTCCCTGTCCCACTACTCATCGGCTCTGACTGCCCGCTCTACGATCAGTACTGGCCGCCGAGACGAAACCTCGAGGGGCGAAGACGACGCCGTCCCCGCCACAGCCAGCCGAGAACCACCTACCGCGCCTGCCCCGTGTTCGGCCCGAGCGACGAGGCCCACGACGACAGCACCTCCGCGGAGGAAGGAAGAGGGGAGGAGGAGGCGCTCGAGAGGGAGAGCGAGAGAAGTGAAGACGGGTTGGCAACCAGTGGAGCGCGGACCCGGCGGGGACGCCGTGCGGCCGTAGAGGACAGCGTGACGCCGGAGGGAGATGAAGTCCCCGGGTTTTCGGCATTGGAGCCGGACCGTGGGCCGAGGAGCGGGAAGTACGCCGCCGACCAATGGGCGGACCCGAACCTGAACCTAGCCAGACAGCGTGTGGTGGCCATAGATGGCAAAAAGTGTGAGGGGGTGAGTGAATACACGTTTCCTTGCTTTATAGTGAAAAATGACCTATTGTACAGGCTAACTAAAGACAGGGCAGGTGACACTCTAGAACAATTGTTGGTCCCTAAGTCTTATGTGTCACGGGTACTGTATTTAGCTCACACTCACCAACTGGGGGCTCATTTGGCAGTAGAAAAGACTTCCGAACGTATTTTGGCCCGGTTTTACTGGCCCGGCATAAAGCGGGCAGTAGAAGATTTTTGTAAAAGCTGCCCAGATTGCCAGAAAACGGCCCCACGGCCCTACTATAGGAACCCCCTTGTACCTCTACCCATTATTGAAATCCCATTCTCACGTATCGCCATGGATATAGTGGGGCCCCTACCAAAATCTGGCCGAGGCCACAAGTACTTACTTGTAATTATCGACTATGCCACTAGGTATCCCGAGGCCATTCCACTGCGGGCAGCTACAGCCAAGGCCATAGCACACGAACTAGTCATGCTGTTTAGCCGGGTGGGAATTGCCAGTGAAATTTTGACTGATCAAGGCACCTGTTTTATGTCGACAGTTTTGTCGAAGTTATATCAGTGGCTTAAAGTTAAACGTATTCGTACGTCAGTCTTTCACCCTCAGACTGATGGCCTCTGTGAACGCTTTAACGCAACATTAAAGAAAATGCTAAAGAAAGTAATTGACAAAGATGGGAAAGATTGGGACCAATTAATTCCATATGTACTGTTTGCCATCCGAGAGGTTCCCCAGTCCTCCACGGGCTTCTCCCCCTTTGAACTGTTGTATGGGAGGAGTCCCCGTGGACTACTAGACATTGCAAAAGAAACTTGGGAGAGCCAACAGCCCGCCCACCGAAATGTAATTGAACACGTAGACGTTCTGCAGGCCCGGGCCAGGAAAGTGTGGCCCATAGTCAAAGAGCATATGCAGCAAGCCCAGCGGGAGCAAGCTCGCACCTATAACCGAGGAGCCACCATTAGAGAATTCAAAGTGGGCGAGAAAGTTTTGGTCCTAGTGCCCACCTCTGAATGTAAATTTTTGGCAAAATGGCACGGCCCCTACGAGGTGTTGGAGAAAGTGGGTCCTGTGAACTACTGTGTGAGCCAGCCGGGCCGCCGGAAACGGAAACAGATTTACCATGTGAACCTTTTGAAGAAATGGCATGTGGCGGAGCCTCTGCCGTCCTCTGTCCTATTAACGTCCAGTTCTCCCCAGTCTTTCCCCGAAGTGCCCATAGGAGAGGACCTAGCCCCGGCCCAGAAGCAGGACGTGAAAGAAGTGCTGAGTCGGGCCCGTGACGTTTTCTCCGCCCTGCCCGGACGGACCCCGGTCATTCGCCATGACATCATAACTACACCCGGGAGGGTGGTCCGGCAGCGACCATATCGCATTCCAGAAGCCAGGCGTAAAGCCATCAAGGAGGAAGTGGAGATGATGTTGGAGCTCGGAGTGATCGAAGAATCTCGAAGCCCATGGTCCAGCCCTATCGTCATCGTCCCGAAGCCAGATGGGTCTCTACGCTTCTGTAATGACTTCCGAAAGCTGAATGAAGTCTCCGCCTTCGACGCATACCCCATGCCACGAGTAGACGAGCTGATCGAACAACTGGGCCCGGCGCGGTACGTGAGCACCCTCGACCTCACGAAGGGGTACTGGCAGGTACCCCTGACGGAGAGGGCCAAGGAGAAGACGGCCTTCTCCACCCCGGAGGGGCTCTACCAGTACACAGTCCTACCTTTCGGAGTCCATGGGGCCCCCGCCACCTTTCAACGGCTGATGGACTGCGTGTTGAGACCCCACCGGGACTACGCAGCCGCCTACCTAGACGACATCGTGATCCACAGTTCCAGCTGGGACCTGCACCTCCACCACCTGGAAGCTGTCCTAGGGGCCCTTCGGAAGGCTGGGCTCACGGCCAACGCCAAGAAGTGTCGCGTCGGCCTCACCGAGACTAACTACCTCGGCTTCACGATCGGTCGGGGGTGCGTGAAACCCCAGGAGAGGAAAGTGGAAAAAATAAGGAACTGGCCCCGCCCTGTCACCCAGAAACAGGTGAAGTCATATTTAGGTTTGTTGTCATATTACCAAAAGTTTATTAAAGGTTATGCTACTGTTGCAGCCCCCCTATACGACCTGACGCGCCAGTCTCTACCCCGGCTGGTCAGGTGGACGCCTGAGACGGAAACAGCTTTCCAAACGCTGAAAGACGCCCTGTGTGAAGAACCTGTGTTGGTGGCACCAGACTTCGGAAAGCCCTTCCTACTCCACACCGACGCCTCCAATACCGGGTTGGGAGCCGTGCTCGCCCAGGTGGTGGATGGAGAGGAGCACCCCGTCCTATATGCCAGCCGGAAGCTGCTGAAGCATGAGAGGAACTATGCCGTCGTGGAGAAAGAAGCTCTGGCCGTGAAGTGGGCCATACATCACCTGAGATATTACCTGTGGGGCCGCACCTTCACCCTCATCACGGACCATGCGCCCCTGAAGTGGATGTCTCGTAACAAGGATAGGAACAGCCGAGTGACGCGCTGGTTCCTGGAGCTCCAAGATTATCATTTCCATGTGGAACACAGACCCGGGAAACAAATCCCCCATGTCGACGCCCTTTCGAGATTGTATGAGGATGAGAAGAGTGAAGCTCCCGGTAGCAACGGCGAGCTTAGGGGGAGGATGTGTGGACTGTCGCTAGGCAACCGCCTCACAGGTGAGCCCCACAGCACACTGGGTCAGTGGAGAGGGAGGAGAGCTGGCTCTCAGAGACAACACCCAGCCCTGGGGCAGGTAATAGAAGGGCGTTACCTGCCGAATTACCTGTTCAATCAGCTTAATCTGAGCACAGCTGCGTGGCTCAGGGCTGGGCCCTTTAGGGAAACAAAGGAGCCTTCTCTCTCTCAGTCTGCACTGGCTCACAGTACTGGCGGTCGGGCTGACGGCGGTAAGAATGCCTTAGATATTAAGCTACACTCCACACGTTCTGCTCCTAATTGTAAGACAGAGGAATGCAATACTAACACAGCGTGTCTATTTTCCACCAGGCAATATAGGAGACGCTGAGTCTGGTGAATGGAGAGCCGCACGATGGCGAGTGCGAGGGTTTTGGAATTGTACCTGTAAACATCTCGTACTCTATGCGCACTGCCCGTGAGTGTGACGGCTTTGAAACTGTGCCTTGAAACATATCTGAACTACGAAACACATGCAAGTATCACTAAGCGAGGGCTCTGGAATTGTACCTGTAAACATCTAGTACTCTATGCGCACTGCCCGTGAGTGTGACGGCTTTGAAACTGTACTTTGAATCATATCTGAACCCCAGAACACTCGCAAGTTATCATTGTGCCCCGGGCCGGGGATACCTTTAGTTGTACGTTATACATTGAGTTATGTTGACTAGCTCTGACTAATATGAGCAACTGTTTCTTTGAACAAGTGATGCCTAAGTTATTCTGAAGACATTTAAGAAAACGCTATACTTTGTGGTGTAAAAGTACTTGCTTTATCGGAGCGAGGCTCTGCTGCTGTTAATTTACCCTTGTGTGTTATAAATAAAAGTGCCCAAAAGTGGCTTAAACTGTCCATTTGTCTGGTGTTGGTTGAGTTTTGAATCTGGGACCCCACAGTATGTATGTAGGTAATCCGCGTATCTCGAGAACCGTTCGTCCCACGGGCACGCGCGTTCTCCATATATGGGCATAAAATGAATGCCCCCATATGAGAACCGTTCGTCCCACGGGCACGCGCGTTCTCCATATATGGGCATAAAATGAATGCCCCCATATATGGGCATAAAATGGATAAAGGGACACAGACAGACAGATTCAGAGATCTCCATATATGGGCGTGAAATGGACGCAAATAGACAGATATCTCCATATATGGGCATATATGGGCATAAAATGGACCCAGAACTATATGGACACAAATGGCATATATGGGCATAAAATTTACGCAGAATCACAAAGATCTCCATATACGGGCATAAAGGGACACAGACAGACACACAGACAGACGGATACAGAGATCTCCATAAATGGGCATAAAATGGACGCAAGCGTTCTCCATATATGGGCATAAAATGAATGCCCCCATATGAGAACCGTTCGTCCCACGGGCACGCGCGTTCTCCATATATGGGCATAAAATGAATGCCCCCATATATGGGCATAAAATGGATAAAGGGACACAGACGGGCATAAAATGGATAAAGGGACACAGACAGACAGATTCAGAGATCTCCATATATGGGCGTGAAATGGACGCAAATAGACAGATATCTCCATATATGGGCATATATGGGCATAAAATGGACCCAGAACTATATGGACGCAAATGGCATATATGGGCATAAAATTTACGCAGAATCACAAAGATCTCCATATACGGGCATAAAGGGACACAGACAGACACACAGACAGACGGATACAGAGATCTCCATAAATGGGCATAAAATGGACGCAAGCGTTCTCCATATATGGGCATAAAATGAATGCCCCCATATGAGAACCGTTCGTCCCACGGGCACGCGCGTTCTCCATATATGGGCATAAAATGAATGCCCCCATATATGGGCATAAAATGGATAAAGGGACACAGACAGACAGATTCAGAGATCTCCATATATGGGCGTGAAATGGACGCAAATAGACAGATATCTCCATATATGGGCATATATGGGCATAAAATGGACCCAGAACTATATGGACGCAAATGGCATATATGGGCATAAAATTTACGCAGAATCACAAAGATCTCCATATACGGGCATAAAGGGACACAGACAGACACACAGACAGACGGATACAGAGATCTCCATAAATGGGCATAAAATGGACGCAAATGGCATATATGGGCATAAAATTTACGCAGAATCACAAAGATCTCCATATACGGGCATAAAGGGACACAGACAGACAGATTCAGAGATCTCCATATATGGGCGTGAAATGGACGCGAATAGACAGATATCTCCATATATGGGCATATATGGGCATAAAATGGACCCAGAACTATATCTGCAGTGATCTCCATATATGGACATAAAATGGACGCTGACAGACAGACAGATAACAGATATCTCCATATATGGGCATAAATGGACACAGGCAAACAGATGGTCAAAACGGGTCCTATGACAACAGGTATAATGGGGTTTGCATTAAAGGGCGGGGCATTCATTCCATATTTACATTGTTCCGAGTTGGCCAGGTCGCCGACTAGACGCTGGGCCGCCCGAAGGGCGGCCCAGCTTCTAGTAATCTATAAATGCGAGAAGTCTCTGCGTGTGTGTTTGTAATCCGCGTATCTCGAGAACCGTTCGTCCCACCGGCTTCAGATTCGGCACGCGCGCTCCCCGCCGCGGCACGGAGTGCAGTGCCGGGCCTCGACCCGACCCGACGCGCGGTTTTCCCTAACCGGCGCGAAACGTTCGGAATCTCCTTATGCGGGGCTGATTGTTGACATCAGGCTGTTCCGGAGGAAATCGGCGCAAAATCGGTCATTGTGACATCACTGCAGTGCCGGGCGCAAGCGCTGACTCAT
Organism: Nannobrachium achirus; assembly: GCF_963921795.1. NCBI lineage: Eukaryota > Metazoa > Chordata > Actinopteri > Myctophiformes > Myctophidae > Nannobrachium > Nannobrachium achirus. The sequence continues at coordinate 29,532,280 of NC_137832.1, read as the reverse complement.
TGTGACATCACTGCAGTGCCGGGCCTTGCCTCGACCCGACAGATATCTCCGTATATGGGCATAAGACTGAGAACTCCATATTAGGGCTGGGATGCGATTAAAATTTTTAATCTAATTAATTACAGGCTCTGTGATTAATTAATCGCAATTAATCGCATTTTAATCGCACATCGATATTTGACCTGAGAAGCATTTTTCTTCAAGTAAAACACATTTTGTTGTACGAGTGAATCAACAAGTGAGTTTTTTAAATCTAAATTTCGCATCCACTGGGTCAAGCAAAGCGCTTTGATCGGCTACTTCTCCCTTTGCGTTTGTTGTCTCTTCTTGGTTGGTGCATCGCTATGATCGGTATGCCCGAAACTGAAGGTTCTGTGGTGCAAAAACTAAGTGCGATTAAAATGAGTTAATTTTTTTAATCGCGTTAATTTTCTGTAATTAATTAATCGCAATTAATCAGTTAAAGTCCCAGCCTTACTCCATATATGGGCATATGGGCAGATACAGAGATCTCCATACAGTATATGGGCATATATAGACAGATATCTCCGTATATAGGCATAAAAGGGACACAGACTGATACAGGGATCTCCATATATGGGCATATGGGCAGATACAGGGGCCTAGACCCGACAGATATCTCCGTATACTGAGAACTCCATATATGGGCATCTTGCCTCGACCCGACAGATATCTCCGTATATGGGCATAAGACTGAGAACTCCATATATGGGCATATGGGCAGATACAGAGATCTCCATACAGTATATGGGCATATATAGACAGATATCTCCGTATCTATCTATAAATGCGAGAAGTCTCTGCGTGTGTGTCTGTAATCCGCGTATCTCGAGAACCGTTCGTCCCACCGGCTTCAGATTCGGCACGTGCGTTCCCCGCCGCGGCACGGAGTTTTTCTGGAACCAGCACGAAAGGTTCGGATTCTGATGTCTGACATCAGCATTTTCCGGAACTGGCACTGTGTCTGCATAGATCTCCATATATGGGCATAAAATGGATGCAGACAGACAGATACATATATCTCCATATATGGACATAAATGGACACAGGCAAACAGATGGTCAAAGATCTCCATATATGGGCATAAAGTGGACGCAGACAGACAGATACAGATATCTCCATATATGGGCATGAATGGACACAGGCAAACAGATGGTCAAAATGGGTCCTATGACAACAGGTATAATGGGGTTTGCATTAACCCATTTAGGCCTAACCTATAGTTAGGCCCAAATCAGAAATTGGCCTACAAAAACAAATATGTTGCTACATACTGTACATGTACTGTAAGCCCCTCCCATACACTAAAATGTGTACCCGGCCTGAATGGGTTAAAGGGGGAAACGGCACTGTGTCTGCAACACAGTCGGAGGCACAGACAGATACTCCATATATGGGCATAAATGGACACAGGCAAACAGATGGTCAAAACGGGTCCTATGACAACAGGTATAATGGGGTTTGCATTATGGGCATAAAGTGGACGCAGACAGACAGATACAGATATCTCCATATATGGGCATAAATGGACACAGGCAAACAGATGGTCAAAACGGGTCCTATGACAACAGGTATAATGGGGTTTGCATTAACCCATTTAGGCCTAACCTATAGTTAGGCCCAAATCAGAAATTAGCCTACAAAAACAAATATGTTGCTACATACTGTACATGTACTGTAAGCCCCTCCCATACACTAAAATGTGTACCCGGCCTGAATGGGTTAAAGGGGGAAACGGCACTGTGTCTGCAACACAGTCGGAGGCACAGACAGATACTCCATATATGGGCATAAATGGACACAGGCAAACAGATGGTCAAAACGGGTCCTATGACAACAGGTATAATGGGGTTTGCATTAAAGGGGGAACCAGCACATGTGTCTGCAACACAGTCGGAGGCACAGACAGATACAGAGATCTCCATAATGGGGATAAAAGGGACACAGACAGACAGATACAGAGATCTCCATATATGGGCATAAAATGGACGCAGATAGACAGATAACTCCATATATGGGCATAAAATGGACCCAGAACTATATCTGCAGTGATCTCCATATATGGACATAAAATGGACGCCGACAGACAGACAGATACAGATATCTCCATATATGGGCATAAATGGACACAGATGGTCAAAACGGGTCCTATGACAACAGTATAATGGGATTTGCATTAAAGGGCGGGGCATTCATTCCCTATTTACATCGTTCCCGAGTTGGCCAGGTCGCCGACTAGACGAAGGGCGGCCCAGCTTCTAGTTTACTATAATTGACCCACAAATTAAGAATTGACACACAAATTAGCACTCATTTACAGTGTAGTTACAGAAGATAATGTAATAAGAGATTCTGTGGGTTTTGAGGGAACTTTTGTAAACATCTCACCATTCAATTTCACACAGGTCTGCAAACATTAAATAGTCAGCTCCTTACTGCGTAAGGAGCTGGACGGACGTCTAGCGAGAAAGAGTTTGATCCTTCGGATGGTGTAAAGCAGGGGTCTTCAACATTTTCCAGAACAAGGACACCTTAGCTGAAAGAGAGATGAAGCAGGGTCCCCACTACATTCACTGTAAAAAATGATGTTGCCGATTCAATTTTGTCATAGATATCATAGCTTCATAGACTTGTTTGACAGCAGTGATGTATCTATTAATATTTGTTGGCTTATTCTTTTCTATTAATATGTTGAATTCATGATGACATTTAACCACTTAAACCCTCTATACTTAGTAAACTTGACCGTTGGCTCTGTACTTGGTCAGCCCTCCCCACCAAACCTCTTTGCCGAAAATAGCCGCTTTAAAGCTTACAACGGCATTGTAGGGTAAGCTGACTGTACAGGACCACACCCAGGCTGTTGGCAATTGGCACAGGTGCCTCAGAGCCAAGACAATTTGTGTAGGGGGGAAAAAGGAGGGGTGACCCTTGTCAAGAGGGTATGGGATGGATGAGACTTGAGAGCAAGCAAGCCTTTCCATGAAACGCCATTAGTGTGCTCCCCTAAACGAGCCAAGATTTATCATCCAATTATCAATAAACAAACAAACAACAGATTTTCAATATGTCTGTTAATAAATTACCAATACCTAACACTGCCAAGACTATTAACATACCACTGCAAAACACTTATCTCTGATGTGAAAATGATCCAGAGTGTGTTGTGAATTGTCTTCTATAATTGGGCTACTATATTAGATGTGGAGAATCAAAGTGGACAGACAGACACTTTGCAGAGGATAGTGATGGAGGAGAGAGAGAGAGAACCAAACAGATGATGATGATATCCAAACTGATATTGACAGCGTGAAATCATCTGCAAAAGAACAAGGAGATTAAAATGACAAAGAGCGAGAGCGAGATGATGAGAATAGAGGGGTGGGGGGATTATAGGATTAGTGAAAGGTAACCTTGTTCCCAGTCTTTTCTCAAGGAAAAAAGCTTGGATCTGTGACTTTGTTATAGGACAGGAGTTCACTTTTATGTACTTTTCCCGGAAGCTGTCTTTTTTTGAGCAATCACAACCATTTTCATGTCTCTGGAATGTAAACAGATCTGCACAGCATCAACGCAACTTCCTCGAATGGTACTTTCTGTAGTTATTCAGTAGCCGTTCTTGCCCATCTTAAAGGAGTAGTTCACCCCCAAAATGACGTTCTTTTTTTTCTATTGATTACTCATGCCATGGAGACTTGGGTTCAATAGTATTTTCTTTGTATTTGTATTTTGCATTCTTAAGACAAAAATGTTATAATAGTAAATGTACCCCCATTGATTCCGGGACCCAAATGCATTTGGGTCCCCATCCGGAATGAATGGGGGTACATTTATTGTAATCAAATTATTGTCAAATTATTGTCTAAGTGACAAAAAACTAAAAATATTATTGAACTCAAGTCTCCATGGCATGAGTAACCAATAGCAACAAATACATTTTGGGGGTGAACTACTCCTTTAAGTGAAATGAACTGAGAAGGGTCGGGACAGAGGGCATATAGGTTAGGAGGATCTGGGGAGGAGATGTTTATTTATTTGAAATTTGATTTGTGGATAAACCCCTTGAGATGCATCATCTCATCTTCCAGGGGTTCCTCAAAGAGATGAGCAGTCAAGACGCCCCTCATGACCTCAAATATATAACTCAACAACAGTGATCTCCCACATTTTGAACAGCTGATTCACATTCATTTTTCAATCTAAGGATTTCTTAGCTTGCTTCTTCTTGACTCGTTGAGCTGTGCTCTATATGCTACCCTAAAAAATATATTAACCACTCTAACCTGGTGTCCCTACCATGTCATTATATATGTCAGTTATTCCGCTCTCACACAAATGTTCAAAAATAGCTCACAATATGTGTTACATCTTAGATTGTCTACAGTATTATCTCTATTTTGGAAGAATTTGTGAAAAAGTGAAATAGGGATTTAAGTCTCTCTGGGTTAAGAGGGTCGACTGCATGCTAAATTGTAAATGTTGTAAATGTAAAAGCACTGTGGCTGGAGGGTGTGATAGAGTGTGAGTGAGGGGGTAAGAAGGAGTAACGTGTAGAATAGATCAGGGTTTCTCAAAGTGGGTGCGGTGGCAACCTGGGGTGGTGTGACGCCAGTCTAGGGGTGCCGTGGAATACATTAATATTTGATATAGATTTTAATTTAGCAATACTTTAGTTAAAACATCAAGTAGGCTACAAAGTTATTTTTAATCAATTCTAACCGAAACTGATATTCTCTTGACATATCCATTGGGGAAAGGTTTACATGTTACACAACTCCTTCAATTTGGGCTACCATGGATGGAAAAAAAACATTGTATACTGTAGGGGTGCCCTGAGCACCACATCTGCTCTGTGCTCTATTGGTCTCGATCTGGGTGAAGAGCCCACAGATCCTCTGTTCATGGAATTGCATCCTGATGGCGTCCTTAAACTAGAGAGAGAACCCTGCCCTAGGGAGAGATCCCTGCCCTCACAACAAAGAGGAGAAGAGAGAATGGAGAGAGAGAGAGGGGATGAGGAGCAGACATGAGAGGAGAGAAGTAATCTTGACCTATACAGAGTGTGTGTGTGGTGCGTGTGTGCATGCATGTGTGCGTGAATCAGGCTTCACTGATCTGTGAGTGTGTCAAAGCAGAGGTGGCTGAGTCAAGCTGGGCGGCTCATCCACAGATATGGCACAACAGAGAATAAAGGACTGTCAAGGCACTTGATCGACACCCTGACGCCTCTCACATTAACTGCATGCAGAGAATGGATATATTATAGACTGATTTATGCTTCAGTGACAAAACTAAAGTGGCAAAGATTCTTCTTCAGGTCCATGAAAAAAAGATGGAAAAGGAAAACATCCAGGAAATGTCTTGTAACAATGTAGATTTGCTGCGTTTTTAACTGTGCCTAGGATATGTACTGTGGCATGTACCAGTGATAGTAGACTAGTAGACAAGTGACAAATTACGGGTTTGGATGAATGAAATTCTACCAAATGCATTTTTCTGCATCTCTCTGAATTAACGATACCACAGCCGCAGTATTCCTCCTCCAATATCACATCAGCTAGGTATGTTCCCCTCTCCACATACAAAAGGATTTTTCTCACCTTCAGTTAAACGTAACCATCAATTCCCAATTCCCGTGCAAGGAGTTGTGGAACAGATCGGCTAGACATTACTCAAAAAAAAAAAAAAAAAAAGCTTAAAAGCTAGTCCACTAGGATACAAAATAAAACTAATCTCTATATGCTCTCACCAGTTTGTGACTAACACACTGCTGGCCAACTGCTAAACTAACTGCTACAGTAGCACATACCGCCATTCCAAAACCTCAGGTTGGAAGTCAGGCAATCGAGCTACAACCCGCTTACTGTACATCATAAAGCTGAAAGCTAATCCAGTCACAGTTAAGACTGCTAAGGGTGTCCCTCCACCAAATTTCGCAAATTCAATACAGAGGTAGTGCTTTTCTGAATAATTAGGCTCAGAAAAGTGCTGTGATTTGCCTGTGTGTATGTGGGGGGGCTGAGGCGATGATTGACAGGCAAAAAACCTCAACACCCACAGGCAAATAAATGCAGGTATTTTTTCATTGCAACTGAAATGGCTTCAGAATACAGAGAGAGAGAAATGCCATGGCTCACTGGAGTGGATTTTTCAAACTTTTAATAGGCCTATATTTTTGAAGGACCATGATAAAGACTTTTGACGTTTTGTAAAAACAGTCATGAGACCTTTAAGATGCTATTGACAGTGCCCTGCCAGGCTTGCAGGGCTGCCTGGAGGCTATACACACATGAATGTTTTTTTAAAGAGACCACTTAATAAGCCTATCCATCATTACATAGAGAATGTCTATTGTCAACACAACAGTTTATGTTGACTGGTGGTGTCAATCTGTGACCCCTGCTATATTTTTTGTCTTCCCTAACCAAAAGCCCTGGTTAATGTAAGATGTACGTATGCAAATCATGAACTGGTGGGCAGCTTTCAAATTGCACAAGAGTATAAGTGGACCAGATAAAAAGAACAAAACAAAAAACTAAAATCACACAAGCACAATGAAAGATTTCAGGCCAGTAGCACTTACCTCAGTAGCATTGAAATGCCCAGAAAATCTGGTTCTTCAGTCCATAAACTCTGTGGCTGACTCACTGTTTAGACCCCCTACAGTTTGTCTACTGCACAAACAAATCAGTGGATGATGCTGTGGCTCTGGCATTCCACTCTACACTGGAACACGTAAACACTAATATAAGATATGTATGCATGCTGTTTTTGGACTACAGCTGATGAAACCCATTGTGAAACTGGCAAATCTCAGAGTAACAACACCCACCGGCAACCGGATTTTGGACTTCCTGGTAGGGGTGTCGCACCAAATTCTGGGCCCTGGGTACAAGGATTCACTGCGGAACGCATTATTATGCATTATGTTGTGCTCTAACTATTAAAACATAGCAGATAAACAACCGCACTGCAAGCTTGTAGATCTGCTATTTTTGAAAAATCCTGGAAATTTGTGCAAGTCTTTGAATATAAGGTTTTTTGAAAAAATATGTTCCTATGTCAGTGGTGCTAAAGCTTTTTCATGTGAAGGACTCCCAAAATGATATATATTTGGCCACAGACCCCCATCTCAAAATATTTCATTCCAGGGACCCCCCAGAAGCAAGAATTACAAACGTTAAAAAAACACTTAAAAAATACATATATTCAAAGATTTGCACAGATTTTCACGACTTTAAAAAGATTGCAGATCTACAAGCTCACAGTACGGCACTCTGTGCCGCGCTGTGAGCTTGTACATCTGCTATTTTTCAATAGCTAAAGTATTATTAAATAATTAAGGCCCCTCCACCTTGGGCCCTAGTAACTCAGTCCCACTTCCCCCCCCTTGTGACGCCCCTGGACAGACCTCAGGAGGGTAAGATTGGAAACAAGACCTCCAACATCAGTATTGGAACACCTCACTGTACACTCGTGGCTGTGTTTCCACCCAATCATTATGAAATATGCCAATGACACAAATCAAGTCATCACGTATCATCAAGTCATCATGTATGTATATGGTATGTACGGTACGGTATGTAAATGGTGCATTTATATTGGTGCTTTTATTCAAGGCGCTTTTACAGAGATTGTGCATTACATTCACCCATTCACACACATTCATAAAACGTGCAAAAGCACCAACCTGCACATCGGGAGCAATTAGGAGTTCAGCGTCTTGCTCAAGGACACTTTGACTGTAACTCTGGGGGAACTACGTACAGTATGTATGTACATGTCTGTACGTATGTAACCATGTACATATTGAGTGAAAGATTAAATAAATAAAATATTGAAGGCGTTTTAATTTTTAATTTTAGTTATAGAGGGCAATTATAAGAAGTGGCCTTTAGAGGAGCCCGTCTCATGGTAGCAACAGGGATAATTATAAACGTCTTAAAGCATGCTGAGTGGTGTCAAATGAATAATAATCAAAAACGTATTGAGGACTTATGTAAATGCATAACGCATACTGATGGCTGCTACTGTGACAAATGCAATCTAGCATACTACTTAAAGATGGGTGCCATGATTCTTTTCCCCTCTAAAACATGATTATCAGCTTTATGATTATACTAGGAGGAAGATTTTTTCCAAAAAAGTGTACAGAAAGGGTTAGGTTTTTATGTGGCCACACCCACCTTTTTGTACACTTTTCCAAAAAAGTGTACAGGAAGGGTTAGGTTTTTATGTGGCCACACCCACCAGTTCATTAAGTATGCCTGGTTGTCATGGTGGGTGGTGACTCAGCTGAAGTTAGCCACACCCACAGTGTTGGGTGAATGGTAAAAGGGGAGGGGTTGATTCTATGATGTAATTTAATCTGTGTTTTTGGACCGGCACTTTTGACCCACAAGGTGGCAGGCTCCAGGAAAAAAAAATACAAAGGGAATACATAATTGCTCATAACAACCACACCAGTGGGTCTAATGAAGTACTGTCAACCTCCTAGACACAAGTACAAAACTATGGCACCACCTCTTTAACTATGCACAAAATACCTTGGCAGTCGGCTTGTTATGGGGCAGATCAGGGTAACAATTTAGAATCCTAATCCACACCTGAGTCCAATCGTAACTATACCATAGTATAGAACAGTGGTCTTCAACGTTTTCAGGCCAAGGAGGACCCCTTAGTTGAGAGAGAGAGATGAAGCAGGGACCCCCCACAACCTTTTCATAGATTCCATATAGTTTCATTGTTTGACAGCACAATTAATACTTAATAAAGTTGACCTTTCACTCTGTACTTGGTCTGCTCTTTTTCCAAAAATAGCCGATCTACAAGCTCACAGCGCCTTGCAGCGCGAGGCGTTGTCGCGTTATCGCCACTGCGCACAATCAAGATGTTACTCTTTTTAGCATTGTACATATATTTAGTAGTTCTTGCAACCCAGCAGTGCAAGGGCTCCATATAACCACATCGTCTGCATACATAAGGTGATTAATAAGACAATCACCCACCCTGCAGCCTGTACGACATGCACTAAGCCTCTTGGAGAGATCATCCATACAGTATAAATATTAAATAATAGGGGACTCAAAATTCCACCTTGGCGTACACCATTACAGACATGAAAAGGTTCAGATGTAGATTTGCCCTATTTTACCCTCATGGTCTGGTAAGCATACCAAAATGCTAATATTCTGACAAGATATTTAGGGATCCCCCTTTCACATAATTTTATAAACATTTATTCATGATTAACTCGATCAAACGCCTGCGAGGCATCAATCAAACACACAAACATGGAGGAGTTCTGCCAATTATAATTATCTAACATCTCCTTTAGGGCAAATATACACATGTCAGTGCTATGTTTATGCTTAAACCCAAATTGATTGTCTGACGTAAGGATGTACCTCTTGTAGATCTGCTATGTTGGGCTAAAGTTCTCAGAATATGGACGCTAGGGTTCAAGTCGTTAATATAAAAAGGATTGGAAGATTTGGAGGACCCCCTGCAGTAACTCTGAGGACCCCCTGTTGAAGACCCCTGGTATAGAATGTCATGATCCTCAAAGGAAATCATGACAACACTCATTTGTATCACAGTAACTGTCACGATATGGAGATGTAGGACATTTATTAGGCGGTTGGATTGCATTACCGCCCCCTTCTGTTTATCTCTATTTATATTCTATCCCACAAATCTAACCTTAAATCTAAACACTGGCACTAATTATCTTAACTGCAGTATCTTATTTAAAGTACTATGTCACAGTTTTAATCTTGTTATAACTCCATATACGTACTTTCATTTCTGCACTTTCTGCTTCCATTTACTTTATTTTGAAATTAATAATGCCTCCCTTTTTCTTCTGCATCCCAACTTTGCTGCCATCACTTTCTTCCATATTACTGATTTAGCCTCTGCTTTGATTATGTGTATATCCACCTGTATCTAACACAACTTCAGCTCCCATTTGCATTACATTTTCTGTGTATCTGAAGCACCTGATACATTAAATCTTCCCTACATTTTGACCTGAATGACTGCGGGCTTTTGAGAATTGAGCTTGAATCTGACAACACCATCACCTTATCTAGTTTTGCCTCCTCCACCCACTGTAACACCATTAAAACTTCATACATTTCCATGGTATAAACCCCAAGTTTATGTGGTGCAGGTCTATTTACTGTATACCGTAATTGCCGGACTATAAGCCGTGGCTTTTTTCCCATGTTTTGAACCCTGTGGCTTATACAACGGTGCGGCTTTATAAATATCTTTACAGCTAACAGCCAGAGATGGGCAGTATTTGAAATACATGTAATTGAAATACGTATTTGAAATACTTTTTGTATTTTGTAATTTGTATTTGGCTGCGATGGAAAAAATTGAATGTAATTTGTATCAAAATACTTTCAGGTCTAGTATTTTCTGTATTTGAAATACAAAATACTTTTTAATGTAATCTTATTCTCAAATGGACACATTTTAAACATTCACAAAGGTTTAAACTGTAGGAGGAAAGATACATTTTCTTTCAATCTAATTTGCTAGTGGTTTGTGTGTGTGTGATACTGCCATAGCACTTGACTTTGATTTGCTTCAAATGTAACGTGCATGTGATGTCAGTGGTGATATCACTGGCATCGCCAGTGGTGATGTCAGTGGTGAGCGCACCTCATGTCACTGGTGCACAAGCAGGCCATACATGGCCCTTGTGCACAAGGCGCAAGTTGGCACCTCGACAGAGTGCAGTTTTAGTTATTATTATAAGGCTGGCAGAGCGGTTTTGCACTCTATGAAGTACTGGTGCAGCGGCACCTGTGCATTCAGTCTGATGCCATAGTTCCTTTAGAAGATAACGGTAAAGTGGGTTCCAGACGATACGCGGTCACCGCCTCCTAGTAATTAATTTTCAATGAGAGGCGGGCGGCTATTTCTGCCGTGCAGCGAAGTTTTGAGGTGGCGAGCGAGCGCAGTCCCGTGAAAATCCCTGTGAGCGTGCTCGTTTGTGCATGCGTGCATGGGCAGTGAGAGATGGATTGTGTTCATCTTTGTGAAATACCGTGTGGCGTTTACTTACTGTGCGAGTGTGTTTGTGTCTCACCGCGGTGCGGTAACCGCTGACCCAAGCGGCAGCCATAGCGGTGACCGTGTATCGTGTGGAAGGCACTTCTGGCCTGAGCTCTCACACACTGGCACACAGTGGTAAACATTTAGGCTGCCTGCTCAAGACAAACACCATAGTATGGTCAATTTAAGTACCTTCCACACGATACGCAGTCACCGCTATGGCTGCCGCTTGGGTCAGCGGTTACCGCACTGCGGTGAGACACAAACACACTCGCTCAGTGAGTAAACGCCACGCAGTATTTCACAAAGATGAGCACAATCTCTCACCGTCCGCATATGCATGCACAAGCGAGCATGCTCGTGGGGATTTCACGGGACCGCGCCCGCTCGCCTCGTCGCCTCAAAACTTCTCCACACAGCCAAAATAGCCTCCCGCCTCCCATTGAAAATGAATTACTAGGAGGCGGTGACCGCGTATTGTCTGGAAGGCACTTTATTCTTCGAAATTCGGACGGGCAATTAATTTAATATTTGGCAGTCAATCTATAAAATTACTAATCATTACATACATTTTTATAAAAAGTATTTATGTATTTTCAAAATACAAAATACGTATTTGAATCTTAAATACATTTCTCTGGCCTGTATTTATATTTTGTATTTTGATACATTTTTTGACCCAGTATTTGTATTTTGTATCAAAATACTTTTCAATGTATTTTCGCCCATCTCTGCTAACAGCCAGTTAGTTTGTTTTACAATGGTCTTTAACAAGGATTTATATATAGATTTATACAGCGAACAGCCACCAGGGGCGCTCTAGCGGGAAGCAGGAAGGACACCTGCGGCTTATAGTCAGGTGCGGCTTATATATGTAAAAAAAAAAAAATTCTAAATTTGGCTGGTGCGGCTTATAGTCAGGTGCGGCTTATAGTCCAACAATTACGGGTAATTATTCCCAGGAGCAACAAAGGCTGCCCCTGTCCGTCCTGTCTCTGGATCTCCTGATCCATCCGTGTAGATCTGTACACACACAGTCACTGTACTTTCTCTCAAAGTAGTTATAAAACACTGACCAAATCTACTTCGCCCCTTTCCCTCCTTTTCACATCTATTAAACAAGGGACTGAACACACAGGGGAGTATAAATACACAGAACTAACTAGACACAGGTGAACTCAAACATACAATCAACACTGGGATTGGCTGGTGCACAACAGGACACAGGAGGAGAACACAACTAATCAAGTGGAGGTGAGACAAGGCGGGAAACAACTACAGGGGCAGACAGGAAACAATACTACAAAATAAGACACCAAATCAAAAGTCACAGTGTAACAGAATACAAGACTTAAAGAGCATACTGATACAGCAAAGCCTAAAGTCCAAAACTCAAAGTCCAAAACTACTGAAGACCAAAAGTCACAAGAGTGGACCTTGACAAGTAATAGTTAATTATTAGAGTAGGCCTATAAAGGGTGTGAGGCTCAATATCAACACATGACGCTTCACTGTCTTGACAAGCGAACTCAGTACAAGTCACTAAGGTGCAGCAAAGCTTTCAGTGACAGGACTGTGACAGGAACACTAATTTATAGCAAAGCGCACAATTCAACTATCACTGTCACTGTGGCTGTTAATGATGTAAGCCTACATATATAGGCTACTGTAACCAAGTGAATGTTCTCTGTGACATGTAAAAAATGAGTGCACCTATCCTTCCCCACCCTGCTTGCTTAGCCCGTCTGCGAAAGAGGATGAAGCACTCACGAGGACTGGGCAGAGAAAATATGAAATGTCAGCTCCATAATTTGAAAGAAATCAGTGTAGCTATAAACAATGGACAAACATAGATAGAATTTGGCGCAGGCAGAGTGTAAACTAGTTAAACATAGTTGGCTGGATTGCTTGCAAATTCTGGTTTTATGGATGGGCTGTCTGTGACATACAGTTTTCCACTTCATGTATTTGAAGAGGAAAGTGTGGAAGGTTGAGATTCTTTTAGTTATTTTATTTTATGTGGGGACATAGCCTTGTTGTCTGTGATACATTGTATGTGTGACTTACTGTATAGGCCTATACTTATTGGTTCAAATCAAAACAATGTTGTTTTAATTTTATGTGATTTGGTCTTGGGGTGTAGAAAACCACGTCTCCTCCGATACACATGGTGTACGTCACCAGCCACTTCTTGTCATGCAGAGGAGCACTCTATTTTCCACTGTTTCACGCCCTGCTGAACAGGCAGATCTTAATACCATCTTAACATAATGTGAGCATTATCATTGACCATCCTTCACTCCCAAATGCATTTCCCCTCAACTAATGCTGTCCATAATGAAATACTACAATATAAATTCAATTTTAAGAGATTATCAGAATCTCTGCACACCATATCTGTGCCCAGTAAAGACCTCTGTTACTGCACCCACTGTGTGCCACTGCTGGACTAGGTTAGCACCCCACCAGAGCCTTGCGCTTTACCGTGGAGGGAAAAGAATGTGGCAGATGGAACGTTACTGTAACTCTGTCTATGAATATAGATAGGGTTTGACCTTGCTACTGTTCACAGGTCAGTGAGGCTGGAATGCATATGTTTTCAGTACTGGGGAACTGTATTAAGGCGAACCAATTGCCCCTCTTTTCACTGCCGCTCATAACTGCATTGTCATTTGTTTTGGATTATGCTGGGAGAGAAGATAATTTGTCAGCCGTGCTACATTGTCAAACAAAGAAGAAATAGGCTTTAATTCCATGTTATAAACATTTCATGGTTGGTCTTTGCTTTGGCAAGTAAAACACTTGTAGTTGACATCAAAGAGACCACTGTTACCACAGCATTCACTAACTGTTCACTTTGTTTTAACTTGCTTTAGTTTGGAGCTGAGTTTGTATTGGTTAATGATAGGAAAATAGGAGAAATGTAGACAATCACATTAAAAATATTTGCAGTTCATGTCCTTTCCCATGACTGACATTTTACGTGACAATATTACCATACCAGTAAGACTCCCTAATCGGGAGATAAGCGACCGTAGGTCACTTATCTCCACAAATAGAGCAAAAATGTGTTTTTCCAAAATCTTCCTGATCCATGTTGATGACATGAGTGTAGACATACTGTGTAGTGATTTTCGTGATTTTAGGGCAAAATCTGAATCGGCCTCATGGTGGCGCTAGAGGGCCATGTGAGAAATGAGGGGTGGGGTCTCCGCGCCGCCAAGGCGGACGAATAGGTACCGGCCCCGGCTCTCCCGGTCGCTCCTAGCCCGAGTTACGGCATTTTATGTGAGCTGCAGTGGCAGGGGGTCCTCCACTGGGGGCGCCACCACTTTTGCATCCGTTCTGGAGCACCAGGAGTGGGTGGTCCCCGGGAATGCCCCGTGAGCAGCCCCGTTGGGGTGGTCATTTGGTAATTTTTGCACATGTGCTCATTTTTTACACTTGGGGGTCCCCGAGGGAGCTGGGGGTCCCTGGAGCTCCGGGGGTCCTTGGAGGTTGTAGTTTGGCAGGTAAGGAGTGTGTGTGCAAAATCTGGCATGGATCGGGGCAACGGTTGCAGAGATATGAGCAGGGCAAAAGTGTGACGTGTGACGTGTGTGACGGACGGACGGACGGACGGACGGACGGACGGACGGACGGACAGACGGACACCTCGAGCAGCTTTCTGTAGTAAGTGCGACCTACGGTCGCAACCAACATCATCCTAAGAGCTAATTCATACTTTAGACCACCAAATGGTTTTCAGATACCGGTAGTTGGTCATAACCAAGTATAGCGCTGTTGTCGGGTGGAAACACCTCGGGCGTTGTGTGCTTGTAGATCTGATATTTTCACTAGTTTTGTGTAACAGTCTTGTATGATGAAGCAGGGCTTTACTTTACGAAAGAAACATACAAATTTGAAACTTGGAGATATGAGGTTTCTCCCCAACAATGACGACAGGGACTACTAGACCCTACAAGAAACACACTAAGAATCTTTTTCAAATCCGAACAATGTTTGTAAATATGACTAAGAGAACAGTGAGGGCCAAGTCAACAGAGCCGAGGAAGTATGTGTTGTCGGGGGGAAGAGGTGGTCTGGCGGGTTGCAAAAGAGGAGCAAAGTGAAGTCCAAGTAGGGAGAGACAGTAAGATAGGAGTATTAATGACACAAAGATGAACAGTGAGGGAGGGAGGGAGAAAGAAAGAGACAGGGAGAGAGGGGAGGGAGGCGACCGAGTATTTCCCGGTGAATCTGTGCGCAACGGTGGGGGCTTGGGAGTGTGGGGGACACGAACCACTGACTATTGCTGATGATGGAGAGGTTATATAGCTTAGCTTTTATGTATTATGTTATGTAATGTAGACTAATCTTGCCGATTTAGTAAGAGACTCGTCGCCAATTGCAAGATATTTAAAAGTTATTTGGGGCCATGATGATATCCTTTTCTTCCCACAACTAGACTAAGGATTTATATTGTCTGTGTTATTGTTTACAACCACAATCTCATGGCTGTCTTGCTGCAGAGCTGGTCAATGGTCCCATGAGAGGCTTGTCAACAACATAGGACTGTATTGCTTTCTGTGATAATAATCTCCTGTAGCAGTCCTGGTGATATATTGTATCCACCACCAGATGAGCACCTGGCTCCTAATGTAAAGGACAATGCTTTTGTATGAAAGAGGGCCAAAAATACATTAGCCTACTGGTATGTTCCAACAAATAATGAAATTACAATGTATAGACACAATGTATGTAATGTACCCAGTAATCCATGCTCAAGCACAATATGTTCTTGTGTATTTGGTGTGGAGGGGAAAAAGTCCAAAACAGAGCAAACTCAGGTCCAAATTACTTTAGAGTGATAACAATTTGAAAAGAGAGTTCTCAAGACAAAATGCAATGACAATTACTCATCTATGAATGTATAGAGAATTCCATCTGTGTCAACCATTACACTGTCATCCTCTCTGACTTCTAATTATCAGTCTCAATAAAAGAAGTTGTTTAAGGTGTGGAGTCATTGTCACTTCATAGCCCCTTCTATAACCAATGAGGAAGGTCTGCCACCATCCATTAGCAGCTTTTTTTACAAAGTGTTTTACAACTATGGCTTCTTGGCTCACTATGCACAACTTTTATCATTACAGAACTTAAAGTGTTAGTTCACCTATTTTTGACATAAAGCTGTGTGAAATACTTGCCATTAAAACAGTTCTTAAAAATGTATTCATTGATTACCAGAGTCCCGTGTTCAGAGTTCTGGTCAGTTTCGAATGAATATTAAGTAGTTCCAATGGGGTGGGGGCCATTTGGCGTGGCCCAATCATTGAAAATAGATTAATCCACAAAACTAGCGTCATTTGTATTGTTGGCCTATTTCTACCATATAGAGCGAGGTTTTGTTCTGATCAGCTGACTGCAAAGCACCTTGTTTTGGGGAAATACGTTGCAGCGGCGTAGTGATACTGGACACAAAAAATAGTACCATGTGACAGAGGGGTCAAAGTTGAACGAAAGTTGGTCTATTTGGTAGAAATAGGTCAACAATACAAATGACGCTAGTTTTGTGGATTCATCTATTTTTAATGATTGGGCCATGAGCCCCTGCCAAATTACCGGAACTACTTTATATTCATCTAAAACTGACCAGAACTCTGACCACAGGGCTCTGGTAATGAATTAATACATTTGTAACCACTATTTTAATGGCAAGTATTCACACAGCTTTATGTCAAAAATAGCTGAACTAACACTTTAATGTAACCTCATCTATCCATCTAGGTCACCCAGTCACCGCATCCTTGTGGAAGGATGACTCTGGAATTTATTTAAAATGATGCCCCCCTCCACTCTCTATAATTCTCCGAGACTATAACCGCAGAGAACACGGCTACCCCAGCCATCATCCCGATACTTCAGCAACTCTCCCAGGCTTTTGAGCCAAAGTGGTTGAACAAGTTTTCTCACAGCTCCAAAGTGGAACTTTCATTCAGGACAGATTGAAGATTCACTCCCCATTTTCCGTCGCAGTCTGAAAACTCACTTCTTCCGACTCTACCTCATCCCCTAGCACTCCTTGTGCTGACTTGTCGTCTATTGTTTGATAGATGCTATGCACATGTATTGAATGCTGGTTACTTGTTCACATTATGTTGGTTGGATAAAAAAAAACAACCTTTCTCTCCATCCACTACCACTGAAAAAAGAAAACATGTTTTTCAGTTGCCTCGCATTGATATTTAATGTATTCAATTCTTATTTTAAACTTGGTCTCAGTAAAGAGGAACATCTTGGCTCTGGGAATACTGTGTTATGCCCAGAGCCAAGCATAATGTGTTATACAATATTACGAAGATATGTTTCAAAAGTATTTGCAAACTCAGCATAAACAACCAGAAGGAGGCAGAACCAGTGCGGAACAAGACGAAAGAAGCCTGCTGTTTGGTCAAAACAAAAAAGAAAAGCTGATAAAGCAGTTACTTTGAGGAAACTGTCTTCTTTACACTCTGTTTTTCTTGACAACTTAACCTGTTTTTCTGACTAGGGTTCATGGCATTTACTTCAGTCTTGAGCTTTGCATGTCACTCTGCATAGAAAAGAGTGTCTGCAAATGCCTAAATATAGCAATAATCACCAGAACCCATGGGGTGTTCATTAGTTGAAGCTAGCAAATCACAAGTTGTTTACAGTATCTGCGGGATTCTGACCACCGATTGGTCAATTACACTGATATTGTCAGCCCTATAGCTCCTGATTCTGGAGATCAAGAGATAAGCTTACTGTAGGTTCGCAGTATAATAAATGATACATTACTGGTGGATCCAAACGATTCACAAAGAGTATTTTGTTATGCTGTTTTTGTTGTCAGCCTGTTTGAATCAAGCATGAGGAAGGTCTCACGACCGAAACGTTGCTCTTTAATAAATGATTCTCTTGAACTTGAAAGTGTGCTGGTCTAATCTTTTAAAGATTTATCTGCTTGTACTGTCTTGGCACCTACGCCTGCTTGAGAGGATCTGGATGTGCGGAAGTCATGTTATGCTGTTTTTGAAATCCGATCTGAGTTGCAGTCACCTTTATGTCTCAGATTTAAAGCAATGCTTGAGAATATGATTTAAAAAAAGAACTCTGGTCCCCAGAATGATATTATTCTATATTCTATAATATTCTATATTCCGTTATATCTTACATCTACATGGGGCGGCAGTGGCTCAGGGGTAGAGTGGCCGTCTTAGCACATGGAGGGTTCCCAGTTCGTTCCCAGACTCCCCCAGAGTTTGTGTCAAAGAGTCCTTGAGCAAGACTCTGAACCCCTAATTGCTCCCAATGAGCAGGTTGGTGCCTTGCATGGTTTCCTCCGCCATCTGTGTATGAATGTGAGTGAATGTAATGCACAATCTCTGTAAAGCACCTTGGATAAAGGTGCACCATTTACATTTACCATCTTTTAGGAACTGTTTTGGTGACAAGATCTTCAGTGAGCCAAAAAAGAAGAAGAAAAAAGGCCTGATTAATAGTAGTCTGAGAAATGTATGGACAGACGACAAAACTTAATCTGTTTGCTCTGTGTACACTACAGGGTGTTAATACTGATATCAGAGAAAGATACTTTAGCATAGCTTGGCTGGTTTCTTTTAGTCTGTTGCTCTGACATCACCTTCACCTTCACCCAAGTCAAGTGTCTCTTCTCTTATCAACAGGCATCTGTCCACAAGTTCCACATTCCCATGTGGGAAAGGTATTGTTTCCACCTTGCATGGCAGGTGAAATTGGTCAAGCCCTTCTTTGTGTTTAGACTTCTTTGGACACCAGGTGCTGTCCCTCACGAAAAATAAAAGTTTGGTTGGAATTGATAAGATTAAAATGTTTAACACAGTATAGATATCATTTTCAGTGTCAATGTCATGATGTTTTGAACAACTAACTAACGCCTGCAGGAGAATGACGCTGAGAGATGCCAATCAGGTCATAATGGTCAGGACACTGGATAACAAAATGATATTACCAAGCCATGATATCTGGCCTTGCTACTGGGACCAACAACACGAAAACATCTGATGCCCACTGTTATGCTTAATTGTCCAATCATAATGTGACTAATGTATTTTATGCTGTACACATTCAACTATATATGTGAAATGATTATGCCTTGTACTCAGAGAGATACTATGGGTGAAAAATGCTCTACTGTACTTGCTGTACAGTACTTTGAACTCTGACTATATTTTCAATATAACTTATCAAAAAACGCATATTCCCCGGTGTGGTCTCCCTTTATTGTGTCTTCAAATCAATATGGGATATTCATTGACTCTGACAAACTGTGGTTTTACTCTGTGGGTGGAAACGTCTTCTGGAGAAGGAATATACAAATATGGGAATTAAACCAAAATCCCATCAAATGGCCCATTCGATTGCCGGATTAGCTCCGAGGAGATATTGGGGACTCAACTTTGTTGGACTCATTTTCTTCTCCGCTGCTAGAACCAGTTACAGATTTCTACTGATTTGACGTTTATGGATTCGATACAGCTGGACAGTTTGTTTTGGAATCCCACTTCGTTCATCTCTGCTAGTAACAACCAGCCGAGGATATTATCAGACGTTTCCCCTGCAAGCAAACTAGCTTTTATTTCATCCTCCACCTACCCGACCAGCTGCAAAATGGGAAATGCACAGGGAGGCAGAAAACACCTGCCGAAATCTAAACAACCTTTTTACAAACGGAACAACACCTTTGAGTTTGAAGCGTCTCTTCAAAGCTTGGAGAATGAACTGATAACAGCTTTAATGGCTAAGATAGACAATGAGGAAATGAAACAGGTTGTTTCTAGGTGCCCCACAATTGCACCATTTTTGCCCATATGGAGAAAGGAATTCGGATATGATGACTCTCTCCCACATCAACATATCGATAAGATCTCACAACGGTCTGAAGAAAGACGAAATGGAGGCGGCCAGGTTTGGCTCTGGCACAGCGTTCCACACCAGGAGCCTTTCACGGACGGTCTCTCTCCCCTCATCTCTCCGCACAGAGACTTTGAGAGGGCGACATGCTTCATTCTCACACACTGAGTCCTCATTCAACA
Source organism: Nannobrachium achirus (assembly GCF_963921795.1). Lineage (NCBI taxonomy): Eukaryota > Metazoa > Chordata > Actinopteri > Myctophiformes > Myctophidae > Nannobrachium > Nannobrachium achirus. Next base: position 29,512,112 of record NC_137832.1, on the reverse strand, counting down.
GAACCCAGGTCATACGTTTATACCTGCTGTCTTAAGAGTCTAGCTAGCTCTTAACACAGCTGCGTTTTTAATGTTTAATGTTTTTAGTATATTGGTTTTGTCGCTTTTTGTTGCACGTTTGAGTAACAGAATAGGGACTGCGGTTTCCTGTTCTGAGGACATAGCAGACTGTTGGTCACAGATTCATGCTTGTCCATATTATTAGTTGGTGTTATTAAGCACGAGACTTCAGTTTAGCCAGGACAGAAGTTATTTCTGTCCTGAAGGAAATCTTTACAATATTTCGTTAAGTTGAGCCAGGACAGAAGTTATTTCTGTCCTGAAGGAAATCTTTACAAGTTGAGCCAGGACAGAAGTTATTTCTGTCCTGAAGGAAATATTTACAAGATTTCGTTAAGTTTAGCCAGGACAGAAGTTATTTCTGTCCTGAAGGAAATCTTTACAAGATTTCGTTAAGTTTAGCCAGGACAAAAGCAATTGTTCTGAAGGGAGATCTCTTGGCCAGTGCAATAACCCAGCCACTTAATCACATAACAAATCGCGTGGTTATTTTATTAATAATAGCTGTTTCCAGCTACTTAATCACATAAGAAATAGCGTGGTTATTTTAATTGGTAGATTTCCTTTATGTTCCAGAACAGAACGTTCTGACGGAAATCTTCATGCTTTACGCTTACACGTCTTCGTTTTCGTCTCAGTCTTATCTTATTTTATTTATTTTTTATTTCCGTCTCAGGCCACTCTGAGATGTTGAATACAGGAGCTTTTTATCTCAGCGCTCCCAAGAACATTTTTAAGAAACATGACCATTCAAGCTAAAAAAGCCCCCTGCTCCGAGAAGCAGTGTTTTTATCGTGTAAAACCTGGACCCACACGGATGAGATGTTAATACCCTGACCCAATCATTTCCTGGAACATTTCAATGGATATGTGCGGAGCTGTGGAGAAATCGGACATTATTTGCCACTGGATGCCTTTCACTCACAACGCGATGGGACGCGTTGTGAGCTTGTAGATCTGCAAACCTCATTAGGAAGGAACAGACAACGCAAACAATGTTTTCTGAAGGGCTTGACAATGCCCCCCCCCCAGCCGAACCTGGCTGGCACTGCCTTTCACAACGTGATGGGACGCGTTGTGAGCTTGTAGATCTGCTACGTGACTTTCATGGATTACAATTTCCCGAAAAGAACAAACACTCTTTTGACCCTGGGGACGCCCCGAGATAATGGTACTATATATTTTGTTTACTTTTGACTAAGTACGACTTCTGAAAAAAAAAATATATATATCAAGTTCTGACTGACAAACCCATGTGTTAAATGTTTTTGATATATTGTCTGTCTAATCCTCTCTAATCCCATTTTCCTCCCCTGGTTACATTTTTGGTCTGTCTATTATGAAAGAAGAGAAAAAAAATCAGGCCAAGGTGAAGTGAGCAGTGCTACGGAATTCATGTGTTCTGTGCTTATCTTGCTTATGCTGCTGGCTCGCTTGCGTTGCTGCTTGCCCGCGCTCGCTTGACCGATGCTTACATTTTGGTTTATGGTTTATTATTGTTTTATTTTGAAAAAAAACTATGAGGGGATTGCTGGAATTGCTCGATAATCTATGTTTTTATTTCATTTTTCTTATTTTTACTTTGAGAGGCCGTCTTGGTGTCTCTCTCTCTCTCTCTCTCAAAAGGGATCTCATTCACTCTTGTTATGACTACACTCGTACTGATAACAACCAACGCTTGGGTTTATTTGAATGTTTCTATGTGATGCCCCTAACGTCTTAATAATTTTTTTCCCCCATCAATGACAGGTGGGCTTTATTTTATTTTAGGGGACAGGACGGACTAATGACATGGCAGAACAGGTATAGTGGAACTAACTCCACTAACTCGCTACCAACTTGACTGACTGATTATCAGACACTCGATCAGGTGACTGACTGACTGACTGTTTTATTTCAATTTTATTTTAATCAGTTTTCTCCTGTCCTCCTGTTTTGTCGTGAAAAACACTATTTCCTGTGAAAAACACTATTCCCTGTAACAACTGAACGCTGGCTGACTTGTTGAGATTGTTTTCATTCTTTTCAGAACACAACAAAAAACAACTGATAGTGTGCCTGTCTGCTGGAAGACAGGCCTTGGGTCTGTGTGTGTGAGATTTATTATTAATGTCAACATCCCCCAACCAACTCAAAATAGACTCTATTGACAGCTTATACAGACATTATGTGTCTATTTCATTTTTCTTATTTTATTTCTTTAAGTTTCATTCATTTTCTGGTTTTCTAACCTTTTTAATAGAGAGGCTTTCAGTAGGTCTCACTAACGGTTGGTTTGGAAAAGCCTATCTTGTTATGGTACACTCCACCCCACAGGCCCACAGGCCTGGTAGCTCACTCTGAATCACTGTCATGTCATGATGTACTGTACTTCCGTACAGTAAATGACCACCTAGACCATATTTTAACAAATTATCCAAACATCAACAAAACAATTTTTGTCACACCCAATTTTCAATTTTTGGCTGTGCCAAACGGGAGGGAATGTGTTTGGAGAATTAATGTGTTTGTATTAATGTGTTAATATTTTTTCATTTTTAATTTATTTTAATACCTTTCAATTTTAATTTCTTTCATATTTTCATTTTCTGAATTCATATTTCAGTTTTTGATTTCATATTTTCATATTTCATTTTGTTTTCATTTCATCCCATTTAAATATATTTCATTTTGTGAAGTTGATTCCAATCCTCAACAGGGTTAATCTGTTTCCCCTAACAGAACAAACTGACACAACTTGTGTCCCCTTTTGGTGATGTATTTGAACATTTCAATTTAATTTTTATACATAAATACCTTATCACCTTACAGTATGGATTGATTTGTCCCTCTGTCTTTTCCCTTGTCTTACAGATAAAGATATTTTGAGATGATAATTGAGAATGAGTTGACAGACACATACTTCACTGCATGTCTGTCCAAAGTGGAAATGTCAAAAAGGATGATTGGAAAGTCCATATGTATTTCGTGAGTATGAAACTGCATCACACACGTTTTCCCGCTGTAAAGTGTTTTCTTTCAGACCTTGACTCGGACAAAAGCCAGTAAAAGAAAAATCAGTTGTAAGGAGGAATAGACAGTTGGCTTTAAGGGGGCTCCGGTTTGACACCTCCCTAATCCCTATAATGACAATTAAGACCACTCACTACCTAAAGGTAACCTCGGAGGTGTACGAATTATGACCGCCAAGCGGCTGATCTTCGGATGCTGTCTAAATACATTTTGAATGCTTTTGTCTTTAACCTAAATTATGGTAAAGAGTCAAGTTCGTCTTGTTTTGACTAAAATCGGACCCAAATTGTAATAACCACCCGGGAGCGTGATGTTGATGTGTTTTTATCTTGCTTGACATGGACACATTGAACCTTTGTAAAATACATATATATAATAATTAATAATTAAGATAATAAAAAATCTTTTACCTCTACTTAAAAAAAAACAAAGTTCAATTATGATATTCTGATTTAAATACCTTTGGAAATATACAGTTCTTTTGACTCTCCTCTTCAAAAACTATCGAAATGTTTTTGACTTAAATTGTTCAATTATTATGTTCTGTTTCAAATACCTTTAAAAAGTTTAACCCATGTTTTCTTCCCTTGTTGTTTATGTTCCTTTGACCCTTTAACACTTCAAATGCTATCTCACGGGGGATTGATAAGATTAAAATGTTTAACACAGTATAGATATCATTTTCAGTGTCAATGTCATGATGTTTTGAACAACTAACTAACGCCTGCAGGAGAATGACGCTGAGAGATGCCAATCAGGTCATAATGGTCAGGACACTGGATAACAAAATGATATTACCAAGCCATGATATCTGGCCTTGCTACTGGGACCAACAACACGAAAACATCTGATGCCCACTGTTATGCTTAATTGTCCAATCATAATGTGACTAATGTATTTTATGCTGTACACATTAAACTATATATGTGAAATGATTATGCCTTGTACTCAGAGAGATACTATGGGTGAAAAATGCTCTACTGTACTTGCTGTACAGTACTTTGAACTCTGACTATATTTTCAATATAACTTAACCGCATATTCCCCGGTGTGGTCTCCCTTTATTGTGTCTTCAAATCAATATGGGATATTCATTGACTCTGACAAACTGTGGTTTTACTCTGTGGGTGGAAACGTCTTCTGGAGAAGGAATATACAAATATGGGAATTAAACCAAAATCCCATCAGGAATGCTGTTTTTTCAACAGCAAAAAAGTTTAATCTGAAAATACACATTCACATGAATTTGATGTATGATAGGCCTGTAAAACGAATATATGAAACGATCGAAGCTTGAGAATCACTTGGAGACTAGCTCATAGAAAAGAAGAAAAACCTATGGAATACTTCCACAGTATAGTCTCAAATCTCTTAACGGTCAACAGCATGGGAATGGGATGGTATCAGGATTGATCTTTTCATCATTGAATTTGACATATCAGTCAGAGATCTTTAATCGTCTGGCTACACAAGACTGTATACATGATTTCTAAACAAAAAAGATTGCTGAAAATCATTGCTTTTCCTTTTGTTATGTCATCAAGTGTTTGTTCAGTAGTAGGGGTCTTCCCATTATACTAGCTCTTTAGTAAACAAGATACATTTTCAGTTACAATTTCATACAATAAAGTAAAAAGGAGCCAATGTTCCCTTCTTTACTCCTTTTCGGCCGATATGAGCTCTGTGAGTTCAAAACTTGATAAAAGAAACTTGATAAAATAATGACTAAAATAAATCGTCACTTTGGCACCACAGACGGACACCATGGAGATGAGCACAATAGACCATATTCACACCGCAGCCATCTTGGATCACATGACTTCCTGGGGTAGCAGCCTGCACAAGCCTGCATTACAAACCATTGTGAACAATGGAGCGATGGTCCCAAAATATGAGTTCTGTTCAACCAATTTATTTTTACAAAATTGATAAATGGGCAGATGACAACATCATCATCCCCAAAATGATTAAATAGAAGGGTATTATCCACAATATTCATGGTAGTTAGGCTGCAACCTTACTGTGTACAAAGACTTGCTATCTGTGCAGTGCTTGATCCACTATCATATTAAAGGAGCTATAGTCAATTATTTTTTTGAAAAAAGGATGCTAGTCTAAAAGACAAGAATGTAAACAAAGTGTCGGTCCGATAACGGCCAAAATGATTATTTTATCATTATTTTACGCTTTTTGTGGTCATTTTTTAATTGAAACACGTGTATGAAGCTTATTTTTTTCTAAAAATATATTTATTTTAGCATCCGTTTTTCAAGAAAAAGTTGTAATATTAACAATATGAAGGCAGAGCAAGCACTAGTCTGCATACTGTAGCAAGTCTTTGTACAGAGTAACACTGCAACCTAACTACCATGAATATTGTGGATAATACCCTTCTATTTAATAATTTTGGGGATGTTGATGTTGTCATCTGCCCATTTGTCAATTTGGTAAAAATAAATTGGTTGAATAGAAGTCATATTTTGGGACCATCGCTCCATTGTTCACAATGGTTTGTAATGCAGCCTTGTGCAGGCTGCTACCCCAGGAAGTCATGTGATCCAAGATGGCCACGGTGTGAATAGGGTCTATCGAGGTGTAAAGTAGTTCCCAGATGTTCTATTTTAATGCCAATGAATCTCATTTAACCTACTGTAACCATAAGCCACAATTAAACATAGCAGACACCTGGACCAGAATGTGTTATAATAATTTGACTGAATTGTGCTTTGACTTCTCATTCATGCCACACACACACACACACACACCTGGACCAACGTGTTAGGAAATAATAAATTGACTGTATTTTGCTTTGACTTGTCATTTAACTTCTCATTAATGCCTGGCTCGTGTGCACACTCGCACCCACACACACCTGGACCATAATGTGTTAGGAAATAATTGACTGTGAATTGTGTTTTGACTTCTCATTCATGCCGCGCACACGGCACGCATGCGCGCGCACACACACGCACACACACGCACACACACGCACACACACTGTAGAAACTGAACCAAACCACAACACAAGCTGGGATGCAAGTTAGCCATAAATGCCTTATTTATTGAGGGGAAATGTACAAATTCAGGGAGGGGGAAATCATGACATCAGGTAATTCAAACATATATTGTTTCCATAACGGGTTCCCACTCATTTTCAAACTTCTTCTTTCTTCTGTTTTTTTTTTTTTTAATGCTCCCTATACGTGGCTGTGTGGGTCTGTGTGTCTGTCTGTGTGTCTGTGTGTGTGTCTGTGTGTATGTAGCCTGAACTTCCTAAACTTCGGCACGCTACTAGTCCCACAGTTTTGCCACCACACACTCGCGCCATATGTCAAATCGACCGGCTTACTCGGGAATCGTGGGCTAGTAACTTGCTAAGAGAAAGGTTCAATAGTTTAATTGATATTAATTTATTAGTGAATTAATTTTCCCCATTGACTTATAATGGGAATCGCAAAAACTCACATTCAATTATTTGTCTCTCGCAAACCATAGGGGCTAGAGTTTCAAGACTTGGAGAGGAGGTTCATAATGATTTCAAGGATTAAATAAAAAATAATTGTGTCATTTGGCCGCATGGTGGCGCCATAACACCCCACTTTACGTTTTGGCCTGTAACTCTTGAACCGTAGGTCGGAAAATTAAAAATATTTTTTCCCTGGATTCCTTGGGTCATGACGCATCTCCCCATATAGGCCACGCCCATTTGCGCCATGATAGATTTTCCGCCATCTTGAATTTTCTCCAAAACACACTTTTTGCTCCTTTTCCTACATATTTTCTTCAAATGTCACAAAAATCGGTACACATGATCCACACACACACACACACACACACACACACACACACACACACACACACACACACACACACACACACACACACACACACACACACACACACACACACACACACACACACAGCTCCACTTCACACGGGTGTGATTTTTTTTTTTAATGGTCGGGGATCGGGTTTCCTACTCTGAGAGGTGTCTTAGTAATACATAAGGTCCGCAGGTCTACACTAGAAACGGAGGGTGAGATAGATTTCTTCAGTTTGGTCCGTTTGATATCCGTTCTTTCTCCCTGTCCGTACTTGTCTGTATCAACTGCAAGAAGTATCCGCGGCCACCGTTGTCAACCGTAGGGGCAGTAGTGAGGAAAATTACTTTTCCTCTGCAAAAAGAGTGACAAGATGGAGTTCTTATACCTCTATGACAGCGGTTCCCAAACTATGGGTCCCAATAAGAAATATATTTGATCAAGCTGATTTAGTTCAGCGGCTCATTTATTACTTGGGAATTATGTTCAATATGAGCGGGTGCGTTTTGTTATAATTACTCCGGGAGCGAGAGGGTACCGGGTCCGGATCCATGTGGTTAAACCTGTACCCTCGCGGAGTTACATTTAGACCGCGATGTAACGTTGCAGACAGACAGCAGAACCAGTCCAGACTTTAAACATCACGTCAGGTCAAGAAATTCTGTGGTACTACCTATTTTGGATAACCACGCTCTGCGCAAATGTGGCGCGCGGCCACAACGGGAGCAGAATTGGCACGGAGAGCGGGTCGGCACGCACATACCGTAGAGGAAATATGCATGTTGACGCATTTACTGTACGTACTCTGTCACCCAAAACGTACACAAAATTAAGCATACAGAACTATAAACGGCCCTTTAGTAGGGATCGCATTTTCTCTTTCAGGTTTCAGGTAAGTATTTGTTCTTCTCTTTCCACAGGTTCCAGGTGAGTATTTGTTCTTTTTCCTTCCACAGGTTCCAGGTAAGTTTAGTTAGGATTTTCTCTCCTCTTTCCAGGGTTCCGGTGAGTATTGTTCCGTAGGTGGTGATCCCACTATATTGCCTAAAATAAAGCAAAATCAAGAGTCAAACAGGGGTTCACATTCACCAAATATGTGGGGGATTTTAGTGGCATCTCTTAACGCCAATAGCCCATCTCAGCAACTCGGAGTTCCAACACTGAATGGGGGAGAGCGAGCAACTGGCTTTTAGTTAGTTGGTTTGGGCGTCGCCACACAGGTGCCGCTGCGTCGGTCTGATGGAGCAGGTAAATTGGGCAGTACCTCCCCTCAATCACCTGCCCCAGTCTTCTTGGTGCGCTGGGCCTCGCTCTCCCCTCGTAGGTGCGTTTCTCCGAGGCGCTACCCGGCGGCGGTGCTTGGCCGAGATGCCACAACACACACACGCACGCACGCACGCACGCACAGTCACACACGCACACGCACACGCACACACACACACACACACACACACACACACACACACACACACACACACACACACACACATAGTGATGTCATTACGTTCGCATCCCGCATCAAAAACTCATTCAAGTCACCCAGGGACTCATTCATGTCATGGTCCTGGGGTCCCGGGGATGCACCTCCATTGGAGTCCATGTTAAAATAATTTACCGCGTCTTTTTCGCGTCGCGTAAAAGAAGAAAAAAAAAGAAATTCCACAGACACCACCATTGTTCATGGGTGAAAGCATCCTACTTTCCGCTACGTTAACACAAATAAAATCCACGTAGAAAGTCTTAAACAGGCGATAGAAACGTCAATGTTTTGATTCCACCGACGTCCGATGCCATTTTGCGCGCGTACACACACTCATTCATTAGCTGGGGTGGCATTGGCTCAGGGGTAGAGAAACCGGCATTAGATCATGGAGGGTTCCCGAAGGATTCCCAGTTCGAATCCAGGCTCCCCCAGAGTTGGTGTCGAAGAGTCCTTGAGCAAGACTCTGAACCTCTAGTTGCTCCTGGTGAGTAGGTGCCTTGCATTGTTTCCTCTGCCATCGGTGTATGAATGTGTGTGTGAATGGATGAATGTAATTCACAACCTATGTAAAGCGCCTTTAATAAAGGCGCTATGCACCGTTTACCATTTATTAAGTGCAGATTATTCTCTCTCTCTCACAGGAAATGTATTCAAATGAGTAGAGAGAAGACAAAAGGCAGAAAGGCCTTTGAACCTATTTATGTTGGCTATAAGTGTGTGTGTGTGTGTGTGTGTGTGTGTGTGTGTGTGTGTGTGTGCGTGCGTGCGTGCGTGCGTGCGTGCGTGCGTACCGCGTGCGTGCCTGCGTGCGTGCGTGCGTGCGTGCGTGCGTGTGTGTCATTCAACATATCGAGTCTTTTTTAATTCTAAACAAAGAAGATAAATTATGGAAGTCTATTCTCTCCTTCGTCCTTGATGTTAAATTCAAATAAGCGAGTTTGAAAAATGACTTTGTAGACGTACATATATACAGTACATGCATAATACAGTATGTTGCTGTCAGGAGGAACTTGTTTCTCCATATCTATCTCTGTATCTTCAACGTTGTATGTTTTTACAAAAATGAATGCCCTATACTACTTCGTCATAGTACAATTTTACACAAAGTAACAAAGATAGCCAATCAACAAGCTCACAACATGTCATGATGTGATGCGTTCTGGGCTTGTCAATCTGCTATCTTTGCTATTAAGTGTTAAGTGTGTCTGTGGGTTTTATAATTTTTGAACTAATGAAAAGGATTAACAACTACATTGGCTGCATTGCAACACAGCGAGGGGCAGATTAAACTGTGACATGAGTTTCAGACTAATTCAGAGAGACCACCTGACCTATTGTATCAATTATAATTTTGGGGCGTGTCAGCGGACTTTAAGTAACAATCTTGGACATACCGGTTTTCCACCTGACAGCGACGATATGCATGTCTGATTGTGTACGCGTTGCTCTCTCACATCCACAAAAGAATATACCACATGTTTTTCCCTTTCTCATACAGTATTTATAGGCTATATAATAATCAGGAACAATACCTCCGCAATTTTCACTGCACTCAATTTCGCAGATGCGCACACACACACACACACACGCACATGCACGGCACACACACAAACTGTGGTGTGCGAAATGTAATTCAGAAAAGGACAACGGGTCGTCTCGCCCAGCAACTATCATGATCTGCCCTTCTGTCCTTCACAGGGCGATAAACACAATCTACCAGTGTGATCCTGCCATTATTTTACAGAGGGGGAGGGGGACCCACACACGAATGACTGTTTCCCAGGAATGAACAAATGCATGCTGGGTTTATGTTGTTGTTGTTGTTTTTAAAATAATCAAAGGCAGTTTCATGGGTTTCAAGGGTTCCAGTTTTTGTATGTGTCTGCCAAAACACACTTGAAATGCATGCCTCACAATATCGAAACACATTTCCATGTCTTTTTGGTTTAATTCAACCCATGATTTGCCAATTTTCAAGGTCTTTGCAGGGGATGAATCAAAACATGAGCAGAGATTATAGTATCAAGCTCCAAGTTATGTAAGCAAATGAAAAGTTTTAGAATAATGCTGAAAATGTGCAATCATGTTGCTTAGCTCCAAATAACTTTAAGCAGAGAGAACCGCACCATGCTGATCCCAGCTCATAAAAGATCTGTCAGTGGTAATTGTTTGGCGAATTCTGTCTCTTTTCATTTTCACATTATTTCCCACTTTTGGGGTGGCCGTAGCTGAGTGGTTAGGGAGCCTCCCTGGGGAACCAAAGCTCCTGGTTGTCGCAGGTACAATTTCCGGTCAGGCAGCTATGTGTCGATGTGTCCCTGAGCAAGACCCTAATTGCTCCTCGAGCGCCACATATGGCTGCTCACTGCTCCTAATCATTATAGAATGGGTAAAATGCAGAGAATACATTTCACATATGTGCAAATGTACTGTGACAAACAAGCCCCCAAGGCGTGGGGCCTATATTATTATTATTATTATTACTCACCTAGCAGAGTCTTTCGTGAGATGCTGGAGGGATGACAATTATCCACACAAAATAAATAAATAAAAAGATACCACACAAGTATCTCTGAGTAAATTATATGATATTTCGATCTGTTAGGCTTTAATTTTCCATCCTGCACAACTGGTGCTGCCTTGTAATTTCACTCTTTGGCATAGCCATACAACATAGCGAGTTAATAGGTTTGTGCATATAATACCTTATGCATGTAATACCTTATAGCCTATGCACAAACCTTGGGTCATACATTCCAAACTTCGAATCCCGAACAAGTCTAATGACTTATTTTGGAAAGACACAGGTTGAGAATGCATGGCTCACTTGGTTATGCAATACCCGTTGTACCCATTGTCGAAGTACCCATTACCTGTCCTTGACCCTTTTAGTTTATGCCCATATATTGAGATCATTTGCGATTATTTAGATTTAGAAAATAGAATAGAATACTTTGATTTCCACTCATGGCCATTCACACTGGCAAAATGAAGAAAGAGACACAACCATACCATTCACAGGGCATTCACAGGGCAACATGCCAGAGTTCCCGTTGATGAGGTGATGTCTGGGATTTATGATGGAAAATCAACCCCAAACCAACATTACATGTACTGTATAACAGAATTCTACAACCCATCATCTAATAATCAGCTCTTTGGGTCCTTGCACCAGCCCCCCTAGTCGTTTCTGTTTTCTAGGCCCTAAGCTCTTTCTAATGAGGTATCATTATACAGTAGTTCATTACCCACATTCATGTTCATCACCCTCAGCCGATACTATTGCTGCGTTCACACTTGGAGGTACAAAAGATACAGATGCAAAGCTCAAAGTAGAAACCAGCTCAACTTTTTGTAGCTTGTAGCTGTTGTAGCTTTTGTAGTCCATGGCCGGCCGTCTGCGTCCACGGCCGAGGCCTCGTCCATGGACGTGTCCACGGCCGGCCGTCTGCGTCCACGGCCACGGCCACGGCCTCGTCCATGGACGCTTCCCCGGCCGTCTGCGTCCACGGCCGTCTGCGTCCACAGCCGTGTCCACGGCCGCGTCCACGGCCGTTTTTTTGGCGGCGGATGCGGCCGTCAGCGGCTGTCTCTCAGTATAGCTACAAACATCAGATAAATCTTTCATGTCGCTGGCTTACATTGAAAGAGAATGGAATGGTGTTTCGGGTCTCGCAATAGACACCATCCTCCAAGCGACCCAACCGAGGCTGATCAGACCCCGGCCTGTGTCCAAGTGGCATGCTACAGCAGCCCCCACTGTCTCTTGGGCAATTCGAGACAGTCAGTGGAGAAGATGGCTGGTGAGATGCTAGCAGCAGGTGTTTGGTGACCCATGGAGGCTCGAGGCATGGTGGGTTGCCTCCAGGCCTGGCTCCTCCGTCTGACCAGAAGTGGGTGCATTGCGTTGTTGTTGCTTGCTCAACAACAAAACATCTCTGCCTCGACAGGGCAATAGAGGCAGGTTTTTCTGCAGTCTGTATCGTTTGGGTTCTTCCTCACGGAAGGAGTGGTTTGGACTGCCAACTCAGTCCACCCCAGCTCGCCGTCTCTCCAGCTGTCCTCTGACTGCAGATGTCACCACACTCTTTGTGGTCGTCTGCCAGAGTTTTTCAGTAAATAAAACATCCACTGACCAACATTGTTCTTGAAGCAGTTTGTTTTTGAATATTTATTACGATTGTAAAGACAACATTTTATATCAACGTTTCAAACCAGCAGCTGTGCAGTAATAAGGTTTGGCAACAACACATGTTGCATATCTATTGTCTAAAAAATTATAAATCATGCACTTACAAACAATTCTAGTGCCTCCATTTCTCCGGTCTGTGAGCAGCTGGCCACTGATAGTGAGTGAGCTCCAGACAGAGCTGTTTGTGCAGCGCACATACTGTATGTAGGCCTACAATCTATTCATTTCATCCCTGGACATTCTTCTTTGTGAACAATCTATTTATTTGAGGTAATTCTGTTTATTTCCTCTTCACACAGCAAGCGACAATGTTGCTGGTGTGAATTAGGCATCACTTCTCTAATTGAGAAGGTTGATACCTTGCACGTTTTTTACCATGTGTGAATGGGTGAATGTGAAATATGTTGTAAAAGCTCTTTGGAGAATGGTGTTATGTACAGTAAATGCAACGCATTTACCATCCATTACCATTGTTCAAAGGAGACACAGACTGTCACCACATCGATGTGCAGTAATTTCATTGCAGTAGTAACAATGCAATCAGAATACCGGTATGTCCTGTATTGAGTGAAATTCACCTCAGGAACATTGCATTGTTATTTGTGCAGATTTCTTCACAAACTACACAACATACTTAATATTGATAGCTAAACAAAGGGCAGAGAAGACACATTTTCCTCATTTTGTTTTATTTTTCACTTTTTCACCTTTATTTTCTCTGGTAAAATAAGTGTCCATTGATGCTATTTTGCAGCAAAACCCTGCTTCACAGTTATATAGTTATGTACCGTACATTAACACATTGGAGCTGCCTAGGCCAGCCATAGCTTTTCTACCGTGACCACTGCATAAGCAGCTTCACGACTCAAGAGACTCAAGAGGGGTTTATAGCACTCACCCACAGGAACAAGCAACGAAATGTACGTGGAACATGCAATCCTCTGCTCACACAACAACAACAACAACAACAACAACAACAACAACAACAAAGATATGATGAAACCTCTTAAGGCAGGTATAGCATCAGGAAGTAATAGCAGGAATGGAAAAGGTGCAGAATAAAGGTGGTCGTACTTGATTTGCTCAGAAGGCAACGCAAGGCAGTTTGTAGCACATTTCAACAACAAAGGCAATTCAATGTGCTTTACACAGAGCAAAGGAAACACAGATATAATAATATAAATAATATGTACAGTAACAGTGCAGAAGAAAAAGGGGGAAAAAGAAAAGTACCTCAATCTGGTGTGTTGTGCATATAATGCAGCATAAAAACGCTGCTTCCCAACTTTTATTTTTAGTTTGAGGGACTGAAAGCTTCCCAGACGACCTGAGAGGTCTGGATGGATGGTTCATGATATTGTACAAGATCAGAAATGTATTTTGTCCCTAAAACATGTAAAGCTTTATAGACCAACTGTCAGGACCCCGGTGTGTTTGGACCCATATTATGCAGAACTCAACTCAAAGTAGAGTCAGGAAACCACGCTGGACAGGTTAAGTAAGGCTTTACTTAAATAATAACAACATACAAACAAAGGTACACCTCACAGGGCGAATGCACAGAGACCCAACTAGGCAGTGTTTAGGCTTCATCAGCTCACAGCTATGAAACCGGGAGGAGCTCAGACCTTCAATCCAGCACTTACAGGAGGGAAGAGGGCGGGCAGAGAATGGGAAAGGCAGGATACAAACCCAGGACAACAACAGAATGTGTCACCAACAGTAGGCAGAAAGCATAGCAATTTCACTTGTCAATGTACATTGTGCAAATAACGACAATATTTAAGTAGCTACTCTGAATTCTTGGTTGAATACAGTTTTTGTTTTACTTTGTTTTTGTTCTTTGTTCTTCTGTTGTTATTCTTTTGTCCATTTCTTTATTCAGGGATGAAACTGGAGCCCCAGGCTAAGACAACGCTTTCCAGTCCGCATCATCACACACAGTCTGTTACTGGGGTGGTGTTTATCCTTCCTATGAATCCTTCTTGCCCAACTCAAAGGAAGCTTCACACTCAGGATCAGCTGAATTGTATTGCCTTGGGCAAGTGCTCGTCAAAGTCAACAGGAGACATTGACATATGGGAGAGTGCTTCATTTATTTTCGCAATCCAAAATATCCCTTGGTTACAAGTGCGGTTCTCTAACATGTAGACTGCTGCTGTCTCATTAAATTGAATCATATTTCGATATGGTCTAGCCTGGGGGAGCACAAATAGATGTAAATACATATACACACATGCACTGTATGCATAGCCATACTCAAATATTACATGTTCACAATTAAGCACACGTATAGATGTAAATACTGTATGCACGCAAGTACGCAAGCACACACACACACATGCCAATTTTATGACAAAACATCAAACGGTTCTCTTGTGATCACCAGGAGAATTGTCTGCACAATGTCGATTTCTGAACATTTCTATTATTTTGGGGGACATTTTGGCCCTCACAATTAATACAAACTCACGCCGTTCAAGCACGCGTGCACACACCCGCGCACGCATGCGCGCGCGCGCACACACACACACACACACACACACACACACACACACACACACACACACACACACACACACACACACAGCCCAACCCCCTGACCTAGAGATGTCACTGTAGCAGTAGCAGCAGCATCAGTCATTATCCATCAGTGTATTGAAATTAATTGCCCTGGCATGGCGAGCCTCCTTGTAATGACATAGGGTTCTACAGGGCTACATGGAGAGCCTGGTAAGCTATTTGAGTATCTGTACTTAACTTGATTATAAGTATTTTTGGATAGGCCTACTTGTGATTTTCAAGTATTTGGCTCCTGCTTTGGGCGTTTTCTGCCTTTTATTGATAGGTGTACAGTAGGCTGACAGGAAATGGGGAGAGAGATGGGGGGGTGACACGCAGCAAAGGTCGTCAGGATCGGGACTCGAACCTGCGACGCTGCAAGGGCTGGATTACCAGCCTGGGTGCCTATAGACCACTACCCTGTGGCCCAGTCGAAGTATTTTGCTCCTGCTTTAAGTCCTCCAGTCCAGTAGGCCTACTTTAACTCAAGTACAAATTTTGACTGAGCAACTTTCACTTGTATTTGAGTAATATTTGACCAGGAGTATACTGTATACTTTGACCCAATACTTGGTTGAGTATTCCACCACTGCTCAAATGCAAGACTCATTATCACAGGGTATTTAAATGCAGGTGACAAGGTAAGCACAGATTGGCGGGTCTCACACAGAAACTGACATATCACCTGACAGTGATCCGACAAGGAGTGACCAACAACGCTAATATACACAGATGCACCTACAGAAGAAATACAAAACATAGACGACAATTAATTAGAATTAGACCGATAAAACACATCGAAATACAAAACCTAGAAGACAATGAATTTGAAAACATGAAAATGTATTAGGCCCATAAATTAAGCAGAAGTCTCAAACGTGGCAATTTCCAAATGGATTCTTGTGAACTTGTCCAAAGTGAGAGTGAGACAGATACAGGCAGACAAATACAGCTCCCAATATCTTAACGGCAGACTCTGGAGATTAACTGTTTTGTTTTGTTTGTTAGCCACAAGGCAACAAGTACCCAATATTATTCTTCATATAATATTCATGCATATAGATACAAAGATACAACACATTAGGTCTGAAAAAAAGATGAAAGATAAACAAACACCCCAGTAATAGAATGTTTGGGATAATTAATGTGGACTGGCAATTACTTGGTGTGCTCACACTCACAGCTCAAGGCATATTGCCTTTTCCCTGCGTTTGTCAGTTCCCTGAACGCAGACAAAATAAAACCTTTACTTGTACTAATGTACTATACTAATAAGTACTTATCTATATTGTCAGTGTTTGGTGGGCATACATTTTCAGGAAAAATTGAAAAAGAACCAGTAGCCTTCCAGTGGATCCAGTTTGGTCATACAGTAATGGCCACAAGCTCTTATTATCTTATATACTTATTACATACTTTTCTTGCTTGATTACACCCATACACAGACATAGTACATTTCACTCTCAAATTGTTTCTAAAACAGCTAAACTATCGATCAACAAGCATGCATCTCAACATGTTGTGTGCTTGTCGATCAACTAGTTTTGCTACATTGCATGGCACTCTTGTACAACAAAGTAAGACATTGAGTTACAAAAAAACATGCCCAAAAACATTGAAATATGGCGCTATCCTCTCTGTCACAGAGCCCTATAGACACTAAGCACAGGATTTATTTTGATTGTCTTAAGTACCAGCTCTTACGTCTTAACTTAAAGGCCCATACTGTCTCCGACCACCTTCGGAAAGGTCCGGTTCAACTACGAAATGATGTCACTCGCATCTTCTGAAAAGCATTACCCCGAATTAGATTTCGGAAAGCTGCACGTCGGAAAGTCTGAACTCTCTGACAAGAGGTTCAGTGGTCGGAGACAGTATGGACTAGCCTTACATTAAGACGCCTTCTGCCGAGACTCTCGCATTGTGAATTGGGGCGACGGCAGAAAGCGTCTTACCGACTTGTCAGACAGGTCCGGAGTATGGTCTGCAAAACTGCTACTGCGGCTCTACACATGCACACATGCGAGACATATCTTCCGTACAAGTTCTGCAAGGTGTATGCGACTTGTCCGGAAGCCTTGTTTAATGTATTAGTCCGTATTGTTAAATAAAATGAGTTTTTACCAAGTGTACGGCTTTTCCTCGTTTGCTACAACGTTAGCTGCAACAGCGCCCGTTGGTGGCTGGAAGCATTATTGTGCATTCTTCCGTCATGTCCTTGTATGAGCGAATGGGGGAATGGATGAACATCACGTGATAAGTGCAGCCATCTTTAACCAAACCAGAGATGCTAGATTTGGAAAAGACACACACTTGCAGACCATACTCCGGACCTGTCTGACAAGTCGGTAAGACGCTTTCTGCCGTCGCCCCAATTCAAAATGCGAGAGTCTCGGCAGAATGCGTCTTAATGTAAGGCTAAGTATGGACAATACAAATACAGCCCACTTATAAGGACTCCAAAGTGTGGACCTCCAAGCTGGAGGTGGGGTGTGTCTGTTCAGCAGCCAGTGTAGGCTGTGTATCTGTATAGAGGCTATGTGCTATCTGCAAAGTTTTTGTTTCATAAAAATCCACTGTAGACATCTTATTAACTGGTTTCTGTCAACTCCGTGCAGGTGATTATTTTTCTAAGTGTCAGAGTTTGGAAGTGCTCATTTTCAATAATGCAACACCTGTCCTGCATGCCTCATGTGTTATGTGCAATTTAGAAACAGGTTGTACGCAGGACCGTTGAGTGGTTTCCAATGAGCGCTTCCAATGCTCCATAATGCCCAGTATTTTACCACTCAGTCTAGGTGAGGGGGTGTGTCCTGGTGGAAAAGTGATGCATGTGCCTACCCTCTGTTGTCTCATTGTATTGTTCCTGTTTTGTGAGTTATTTGATTACGTGGAAATGCATTTAGAGTTTGTTCAGGAAAGTGTGATTGTGTAATTAATCTAACTCATGGGCCATGGTTAGCCTTGTTTGAGTTGAATATGACAATTACTAATCATTGTGGGTGGCATTGCTATTCCAGTTCTTAAGTTCTTGGTTCTTTTTGGCCAGTCTTATTTATATAGTATATTATTTATGCCTCGAGCCTACACTGTAGAAATCCTGCGGTTGTTTTATTTTATTTTGGAGATAAATGGGGGCCGCTCTCCATTCAGACATGTTGCCATTCAGACATTGACTTCTAATTGTCTGAGTGGGACTGTTACACTCTCCTTTTGCTATTGCTGGTGATAGAATGTGTTTACAGAGGTGTTTGTACCTCCTGGAGGTGGTCTCGTGTTGTGAGAGTAGCTTGATTGAGCAGTGAGTATACCAGCAGAGAGCTGCAGCAAAGCACACAGCAGACACCGACATGAGAAATGCAGGGCACTGCAAGCTCGTCTAGGGCAGCTTGCTTGTACACATGTAGTCCTATACATTTTAGACTTTAAATATGCCATGTAGTTGCAGATTCTTCATTGGTGTAGGCCTATAAAAGTTCACAACCTCTATACAGCAGTGCAACACCCTTGGCTGGCATCAAAATGAAGCCTTGAGCTGAATACGAAACAAAACGAAATAAATCAGTCACCCTCCAACTTCTGACCAATCACACTGTCGGAACTTTCTTTGGGCAGTCAGAACATCTAGGAGTGCAGGATCATCCGAGAAACTGCCATTTAAAGTTCAGAATGATGTCATTTTGTATTAATTAGCTACCGTGTCCGAAAAATGATCGGAGTATGCAACCCCCTTTACTTTATTTATTTCATTAGATTTTTAATCTTGTTATTTTGCTGCTCTTAGCTCAGTCTTATGGAACGTGACATCAACATTTTGCTGCTTCAGTGCGTGACCAATATACCCCTCTTGATTCTTGGTTCTTCAAGAGTGATATTGTGGTCAATAGAGCAGAGGCTTGGATAAGTGAAATGTCAGCCAGAAGATGGCACTTAAGTCTGACATTTCCAAAGGGTCTGACTGCAACAATCATTACACAACATGAGTTGCCATTAAACACTACTGTCTGTCTGTCTGGCTGTCTCTCACTGCCTAGCTTTTGCCTTTCTCGTAGCTTCTTTCTTTTCTTCTTTTTAATGCTTATCAAGCTGCTTCCTTCATTGATTTGTCTCTCTTCAAGGCATGTCGTTGTTGTTTGGATGGAAACCTCATATGTCCAAAAGCGTTCACTTTGCACATTTTATAAAAATGCATAGTCTCGGCCATGCCTTTTGGCCTGGCGGAGACAATGATTTAAAATAGTGAAAATAGCTGATCTACAAGCACACAAAGCCTTGTGTAGAACTGCCATTTTTTTAAGTCTTGTTTTGGGGCTTTTATGCCGTTATTGTTAGGACAGTAAACAGGGAGAGAGATGGGGGGTGACAAGCAGCAAACGCCGTAGGGATCGAGACTCGAACCTGCAACACGCTGTCAGGCATCAGAGCCTTTGTGCCTGGACCAGTAGGCCAGCGGGCGCCCTGGCCTGTGGATCTGCTAATTTCACTAGTTTGTGTGTGACAGTCCTGTTGACTGATGATGAAGCAGGGCTTTACTTTGCGAAAAAACATACATATTTGAAACTTGGGGCTACAAGGTTTCTGCCCGACAGTGACGATATATTTTTCTTTCTTACATTTCTTTTTACACATCTTTCCACACACATCACGCATGCCCACACTCACGCATGCACACTAGTCCATCTCTCCCTCTCAGTTCTTTTTCACAGAAATATTTGACACAAGTGGGAGACTAAGTGGGTGGGTGCGTGCGAGAGCTCTGAGGCTACAGTAGCTGGCAGAGATACGCCACATTATTCTCCATGTTGTGAACAGTGATGTAGAGCTTAAGGTGGGCAAACTTCAAGTGGAGATTGCCACGAGACACCTCCTAATTTTGAAGAAGTTATTATATTGTTTCAATATTATATTTTCTATTCTATTCTAACCGTGTTGTCATGCAGGTTGCGTGAGTCTGACAGCACTATAATATGGACTTATTCTATGGAGGATGGATGTGTAGAGAGTTGAACTGAGACAACTCTTCTCGCTGGCATCGCATGACCTTGAAAGTTATTGTCCATCTGAAATAGTTCAATCAGCAAACTGAGGAAAAGTGGGCAACTATAAAACATTCAGGACAACGCTCCATGAAGCTTTCAGCGCAAATTCAATAAAAAAGATCTAAGCCGCCTTTGTTACACTCAGCTCAAAGTGTGTGCACTTCTAGCCAATCTACAGTCAGCCAATCAGGCGATTGGACTCCGCCTTTAAATATCTCCACTTGCGGCTGAACCTTGTCATTCTCCTTTCAGCATGCAACAAGCATCCCACCTCCATCCCCAACTCCACCTTGTCTCAATCGTTAAGAGTGAAGGAGGTTCATCTGCACAGCCAGCCCACTACCAGTGTCTAGACTCCACTAAAAGCTAATATACATTTAATGTTAAAAGCTAATCTTATACATTTATTGTTAATGGTCTATGCTTCTAAATGCTTATGGAGTCTAATCGCCAAATCTGTTTTGCTAATCTGTGCTTTTATAATTAAACATTTGCTTGCTCAAATCGGTGTGATCTCTTCTTTATTGAAACTTCATTGTCCCAGACTCTTGTCCCTCCTGGCCCGCAAACTGTGGAATGAACTCCCCATTGCAATTAGAACTGCAGAATCACTGCCTTTCTGCCCTTGCTTCTGCTGTAATCTGAAGACTCACCTCTTCATACTCCACCGTAGCCCATAGCACTTACCGTAGCACTTGCACTAGCCTCAATGACCATACAGGCTTTGCAAAGCATAAAATGTAAGATAGCATGTTATATAGACTGATGACAGTCGTTGTTGACCTGGCATCCTAGGCTATAGTGTATAACTTTGATGTACAGATAAAAAAGAATTGGTTTGATTCTACTACTGTTAGACTGTTCTTGGTCTACCTACCTACTGGCTTATCAGGAGAATTAACATCTTTATAGACAGAATGCAAAACTAAATAATTTGTGAGTGATAATTCTTGTCATGAGAAGGTCACTGATGCACTCAAGTGAGCTGCTATCTAATTAGATCTCTAACTGACCCAAGGCCACACAACCACTTCAAAGCATTCACAAAAAAAAAAGTCAATGCAATTGACCTGAGATGGGTGGAGTGATTTAGAATGAGCTCCACACAGCTCATTCAACTATCCAAACTACACAAGAGCACATACACATACGCAGGGACGTGCTGGGCCCCTGATTCAGCCCGGGAAAAAGAGTTGCAGAGGCCCTAATTGCGTGCTATAGAGAGATATCTCTCTCTATAGCGCTGCTGCTACTCAAAAGATTTGCCATTTCAGATCATGACAAGTGACAAGCCAGTGGGCCAATTACTGTACATGAGTTATATTTTGTCGTTGTCGGGTGGAAACCTTGTATGTCCAAAACCGTTTGTTTTGTATTTATCATTTTAAAAATGATTTAAACTAGTGAAAACAGCCGATCTACAAGCACACAACGCCTCGCACCGCGAGGCGTTGTGTGCTTGTAGATCTGCTGTTTTCACTACTTTTGTGCAACGGCCTTGTATGATGAAGCAGGGCTTTGCTTTGTGAAAAAATGTATCAATTTGAAACTTGGAGATACGAGGTTTCTGCCCGACAGTGACAATTTACTTTGTCAGCCGCCCAGCCCCCAAAATGGAACGAAGGCCGACATTTTATTTTTTTCCTAATGGGAATGAACCGGCCGTTCGGGAGTTGTCCCGCTTTTCCCAATGGCCAGCACGTCCCTGCACAAGTGCACATACGCAACTCTCCACACACACAAGCTTGCATGCACGCACGCACAGATTCAGGGGATAAATAATTACACTGTATAAATCTGTGGACTGACAGTTTTGAAGCTGAAGGACTAATGAGGGGAGAGAGAGATTTCTAAAGGGTTATAATTAGTTGTGCACCGAAAAAATATCTAAGTTTGTAGATCTGCTATTTTTGGTACACTAAAGTACATTCTGTAATTCATAGAGATGTCTGTAATTTATTTGTACAAAGGTCCACAAGAAAGAAAACTAATGTTTATTATGTTCTATTTGCATTTACTGAAATTGAGACTGTAATTCACCACACATATCTATCATGATATGAATATGTTATGATGATTTTTTTTTTAATTTTTGCAGCAATTTGCAATAATTTGTGGTAGATGGTCACAGTGCTGTTTACAGTAAACATGCTGATGCCATGTGAGTTAAAGCTTCAATATTTCATGAATCTGGCTAAACCTCCGTGTTCTGAAGATGTTATAGCCAGTTTGGAGTCGAATGAGCAAAGATATGGCAGGAGATAAAGGTTTTACAGTTTATGAGAAAGAGAGAGTAATGAACATTTCTGTTCACTTGGCCCTTTGATGAAAGATGCAAAGTGATAACAGCACACACAACTCATTATAGTCATTATAAACGGTAGCACCATTAAGACTATTGGCCCACTGTGGCAGTTGAGGAAATTTGGCATCTAGGACTGGACCTGTGTGCCACATTGTTTCAGAAATGCAATCAGAAATACAAGAGGGACTGGCTGCATACAAATAGCATGCCTGGCTCCACAATGAACAATGAAGAAGGCACTAATTCTGGGTGCCTGCTGGCCTACTGGTCCAGATGCATACCACTTAGGCATTGCCACATAGGCATGGAAAATGGCACTACCGGTAATTCTAAATAGAACTGTAGGTAAAATCAGCTTTGAACTGTGGTCATGGCTGGTGAGACTGGGGTTCATGGTGTCCTATATAAAATGCTGGGACCTTTAAATAAACAATAACATGTTTTGTGTTCTTTCATCCTCCCTTTTTCCATTTCTTCACGGTAGCTTATCAAAAAAAGTACAACTAAAACTAGAAGCAGTGCTCTTACGAGCACAGGTCTCCGCCAGGTCAGGTAGGTTATTGTGGCCTCCCGGTGGCGCTATAATAGAACAATGTGAATAGGGTGCTATGCATCTGCTGCCTGTCATGATTTGTTCCAAAAATGTGCTTAGCAAAAATGTAGCTGCTGGTGGCGCTGTAACAGGCCAATGTGAAAAGGGTAGCACCTTTACCTATTGGGACTGTGCGTGCAAAATTGCATGGAAATCGCAATTTGCGTTTATGATTTTTGTCATAACCCTGCAAACTTTGGAAACCAGGATGGAGTATGAAATATCCAGACATCCCAAGTCTCCCGGATGTTGCGGGAGTCTCCTGGAAATCAGAGTCTCCTCCCGGGCGCCCGCGAGTAGCACCGGACCTCCCGGAAATCCCGGCCGCTCCCGCAAATGCTTGCCATATCCGCCTGGATCCGGTCTAGAACTGGATCTGCGACCCGCGATGCAAATAAATGTGTTCTCATTCGTCGTCAAACTGTCAATCTTGCAGCCTGTGCGACACACGGCAGCCTGCAGGCAGGCTGTTGTGTGTGTCTCTTTTGTTCAAAAAGAAAAAATCTGAAAGATGTTTGGACAAAATCTGTAGTAGCCTACTGTTCAAAAATTTGTTTTGCACAAATCCACCTCCTGGTGGCGCTATAACAGGCCCATGCAAAAAAATTGGAGGCAGATGTTCTGCTCTGGCACCCATGCAGGGAGTGTGCGTGCACAGTTTCACTGCCATTGTGCCAACGGTGCCGGAGATTAGCTGTCCACAAACGGACGCACGCACGCTGAAGGATACATGGACGGACGGACGGACGGACGGACAGGGGTGAAATCATAGTCTCGGCCATGACTTTCGGCCTGGCGGAGACAATAAAACTATATAAATCGCAAACTAAACCAATCTGAAAGACTAGATCAAAATACAAACAACTTGATTTTTCTTTTTTTACTGTGAAGATTGTCTAGTTAACATGCATTACCTGCACACATTTGGATGATGCAGGGACAAAACATATTTATTTTGTTGGCTGCCTTGACCTGGCTGGATATAATGGTGTGGAATGGGGGAGAGATAATTGGAGGAAAACACTGACCTGCCACAGAACCTCATCATCCATTTCCATTACATGTGCTTCCATCTCCATCTCACTGCCTGTCAGTTATATAGTCGGGGAGACAGCCCTGTTAGCTGGTAAAAAGCTGTTGTCTGGAAAATGTAGTCTTCCTGGACCTTTTCAGCATAATACAGTATATAATACACATACACATACATAGGGATCATGTGTTTTTCTCTCAGAACAGAGCAGAAAGAGAAGCGGAAGCAAGATTGCATATTTTCTGGAATAAACAAGCAAATAAATGTGAATGAGTTTGTTCTCTTCGAACACATTTGGAGCTGCCTCCCACCACGCATAAACACAAATGTTATAGGCCCCATCGTCTCCTATTAGTAGAAATGGGTCAATATTTAAACATTTGCAAATGTAAATAATACATTAGGGATCCACATTTCTAAGCTACGCCTGATATTTAAATGCCTTGGCAAACGTAAAGCTTAACTTAAAACCATACCAATCAACCACACACTGGCAGCTCACAGCCTACCTAAGAAGTCACCCAACAGCTCCAGGCCGCTGCATGGTGGAGCACTAAAGACACCATGTGATGGAGCTTCCTGCTCCCTCATGTACCGGTACCTCCTCTGTGCCTCATCGCTCACCGGTGAGGCCAACCAAGCAGAGTCATTTGTGAACTTCAGGGGTTTGACAGATTGGTCTTCGGAGCGGGAGGTACAGTCATTCATTGGCGTACAGGGAGAAGAGTATGAGTTGCAGTGTTCCAGCACTCACTGAGTGATTAAAGGGGCCCTGGCTCAAAGCCACAGATCTTTGGACGAAACCCATTGTCCATCCCTAATTGTTTGGCCACACAACATACAATTACGCATATTCACAGGTACAGCTTTTAGTCAATTACCTCATATTATGTCAATTACAAACAGCTACGCCCATATATCTTCTTGCCCCTTCAGTGAACAACGACTGCAAACCCATAAATAATTGCTCCTCATCATCATGCACGAGAGAGAAGACATGCTTTAGTTATCTGGTTTTAGGCAGGGAACATATAACTCAGACTTGGAGGAAATGAAGAGAGGACGCTATGCTTGTGCTGCCTGCAAGCATGAAATAGTCTAACACTGAAATGAGAAGAGGGGCTGGTGACAGATGAAGGAAATGTATGCATCTGCAAAAAATGTCAGAGCAGAGGCATGGGCTTGGTGACAGTGAGGGAGGGATAGGGAAAGGGGAGGGGGTATATGGGGACGGGACTGATGGATTAAAAAGAGCAATTGGTTTCAGAGAGCCTCCTCTCTCAAATATCAAGACAACGAGTTTGCAATACTCCAGCTATTACTCCTGCAGTCAGTGGAATGCTTGTCTGAAAATAGATCAGAGGTAGGAATAATGAGGGATGAAAGAGCAGATCAACAATACAAGAGACAGATGAAAAAGATGCATGAGAGTGGGTGGAGGCCAAAAGGAAGGGGAAGGAGAACTATTGCAAAAGAATAAATATGCAACAGATACAGTATTTGAGGTTCTATTTGTGACTTAACAAAATATATAGGCAACTAAAGTGTACTGGGGGTTGGAAGGTTACACACTCACACTTGCACTGTCTATCTATACTTTATACACCAGCTGGACAATGTAGAATTCAATTTCCCTTTATATTTTCAGCTGGACCATAACAGCAGTAACCTGACTGCGCCAGATGGTGGCAGCAGTGTATGCCTGCATACCGCCCTGGGCGGTACGCACTACTGCCACCATCTGGTGGAGTCAGGTTATAACAGCAGGCCAGCCCTATAAATGCTGTATTGAGTGATGAAGTTACACCATTGGTCTGCCAGTTAGCCTAACAAAAAATAACCAATCGTAGGGCAATGATTCCTTCGGGTTATGGATGTAGCCTACTGTACCTCACACTGGAAAAGATCGGCTACTGAGAGTGTCTAACCAAAAAACACCACCATAACCCCCCTTCCCTCCTGACGCGCACTACCCAGCTCGGATTTTAAGCCATGATGATCATCTGTGGGCCAAGGAAGCACCCGTAGACAACAGAGGAGGGGCCCACACGTTTGATTTTTAATTAACGTATACATTTAATTTTAGTAAATTGTCAATGACCACACGGCCCAGTTCCCCCAAGGGCCCCTGAGAGCCAAGGGCCCCTGGCAACCGCCCCAACAGCCCAATGGTTAATCCAGCCCTGTCCACGATTGACCATCTAGCCATCCAGGCTGGTCATCTTAGTTAAGCCGAGCTTCGAGGTACCGCCGTGGCTCTCGGGCACGGCGAACCCCCCTCAGTCAGGAACCTATAAAAGAGAGGGAGAAAGAAGGGAAGTAGGGTGGGTGGAAAGGTGGCAGAAAGCGAGAACGCAGCGCGCGTGCACGAGAAAAAAATTGCGGATATTAGCGGTTTTGTAATGTTGTTTTAGCGGATTTCTGCAGTTAATTTTGTACCCAAATGTAACACAATATAAACAAAAAAAAGTGTAAAACAGGTGCTTCTTTTTCTAGACACCATATGTCTATCTATAGGATTTATTTACTTATTTTGCAGACAGAGGCAGCACAGCCAGGACATATAAAGCCAAACATCAAGTTAATCATCATTCATCAAGCAATCAAGCAGTCATTTACATTGGTGGTGTGGCACAACCACACCACCAAAGATCCATAACCAGCAGCTACCAATATTTACAAGCAAGTGAAGCAAGCATGCGCGCTCGCTCGCGCGCGCGCACACACACACACACACACACACACACACACACACACACACACACACACACACACACACACACACACACACACGGAGGAGAAGAAAACAGGCTGGCTAACTCCACAGTGAACAGATAGTTAAATAAAGCCATGTCTTACCTTAAGAAAATGACAAGAAAATATCCAATGTTATATTGAGGTGCCCAGAAGAAAGTGTTATTCCTTGGAGGCACAGAACACATCGTGTAATCCAGCCTCGTTGAGCAGCGCCGAAAACTTTAGTACACGTATGGTAAATGTAAAAGCTATCCACATGTCCTATGGATGTCTGTAGTTAACCCCAGGTAGCATATTCCACTGTGAAACAACTGTTTAATTCTGTTATTTAGATAAATCTGCAGGTGTCATCATCTGCCGTTTGTTTTTCAGCTGTGCTGTCAGAGACGTTCAGACAGTCACTGTGATTGGTTGAGAAACCAGTAGTCCTATTACCTCCCGCCCCCCATTTGCTGTGATTGGTTTAGAAGTCATGCTATGGGTGCTTCAAAGGGTCAAAAAAGGCGAATTTGAGATGTTCTTCTTCTTAATGTTTATTATGATCAAAAAAATCAAAATGGCCGCCTGGCGGCCAGGGGGTGCACGTGCACCCTAGGACACCCCTTAAAATCGCCTATGGATATGGGTGCAGGTGGAGGTGACCTGATTGGAGGTGGCTTAGGTGGAGATGACAGAATTGGAGGCATGGTCCTGCTCCTGAACTTCTGCTATACGCTCCATATAAGTACCACGCAACAAAGTCACGTTGATGCTTAGCAGATCTGTTTACATTCCTCGTTCTTGAAACCTGTGTAATGACATCGAAGAAGATCCGTGGAAAGTACATACAGTACAACAAGAGTCCTGTCCTATACACGCTATCCGGTCATTACCAAGTTGTTGATATGAGAAAAGGCAGGGAAAGTTATGTGTATCTTAATAACTGACCGTAGGCTACAGCTATATACAGTATGAACTGGAGAGTGCACAAATCCTCCTTTCAATGAAAGTTGCTCACACAGCGCATACTCCCCCAGAAGTAGCACATGCATGGGGACCGTACCTATGTTCCCCAGGTTCTATGTTCCCCCCACTTTCTTACCACCTAAACCTACCCCTAACCCTAACCCTAACCCTAACCATAACCTCACTAAACTAATGCTGTGAGGTGGGGAACATAGAACCTGGGGAACATAGAACCTGGGGAACATAGGTTGGACCCCGTATTGGCAAGCTTGCCAGAGTTGGCCACTTTTCAACGTTTGCTTCAACCAGCCTCAGGGATTGTTGATTATCGTGCCTGCCGAAGCAATGCAGCCTCACATGTTCTCATCTTGCGTGAAGCAGATTATAAACAACACAGACGGTTCAAAATGCAAACGTGCAAACAGTTGTGTCTGGGAAGACATGTTGTATAGACAGTCTTGGGAAATTATGGGTTGGGAACGCCCCTCCCGACCATCGGGAGGGGCGTTCCCAACCCATAATATCCTGTAGCGTGAGCTGGGCTTCACACTGTCGGACTCAGTAACTTGCATGTCTTTCTCTCTCTCTCTTGCCCTCCGTCTCTCTAGCTTTCTCTCAGTGTCTCAATTTCTCTCTCATTCTTGCTTGCTTGTCTCTCAGAGAATTCAATGTATGTGCGTCAGTAGGCGCTGAGTGAAAGAGACAGATATAACAAATAATAACAAAACTACCCCACACAAGCAATCCAAGAGATTCAGTGAAAGGGTTAGATTTGATTTTCACATGATGCTCGAGCAAACATTGAGTTATTAGTGAGCAGGAAACCATTCATCCTGCTGCTCTGGTGATTTCCCCTAGGCCTAGGGGATCAGTATCCCCAAAATACCGTACTACCAACACATTACATGCAGCACCTGTAGCGATTTGGAAACTCAGATCACTGTTCCATCCAAAATGATCCCTGCCTGAAAAGAGTCAGTCAGTGAAAGGGAGGTCTGACTCTGCATTGATGTTGGGTCAAAAATAGTCTTGCGTGGCCAGACAACTATTCCACAATCTCCAAATGCAATCTGGAACTACACCTCCTGAGTATCCGAGTAACGGAAGCTGGCATTTCCGTTCAGGAAAATATATTTTAAAATATAATTTCTACTAAGCAGCAAGCTAAATAGGCTTAGATGATTTTGATTTTTGATTAGGATAAATGTGCGCGACTGTAAAAACGAAAAGGAAGTGGGGAGGAGGCTTCACAACCACTTTAAATCTTCTCATGCCAGATACTCATCCAGACTGTATGACGGAGTCGGGAGCATTTGCAAATTGTGGGAGACAACAGTCTGGCCACGCGAGACTAGGTCAAAAAGGACTGTATGGATTTACCCTAACTAGAAACCGTGTATTAATGGCACGGGCTGCACTACACGCACGTAACGTTGCCTCCAGATCCGGGAATGTGGGGCCACTTTCCTCCAGTGAAGTTAGATATATATATTTTTTTGCCTGCAGGGCAACCAGACTATAGTACTTGTCTGACTTTATTCCTTCCATCCATCCATCTTCCCATCTTTCCCGATAAACTTCTTTTTGCACGCCACTCCTCCCTAGCTCAGTTTTGGTGGCACACACTTTCATGGGCCATATGTCAAATCGACAGGCTTCATTGGGACACTTTTCTAAGAGATTCATTATATAGTTACACTATATACATTTATTTCTGAATTATTTATTTTATTTTATTTATTTATTTTTATGAATAAAGTATTCGATCAATCAGAAATAGTGTACTGTACAAGGCCAAAATAGAGGATCTACTCAACAGTGGTAATACCAGGAGCAGGGCATACAGAGAATGTTAGAGAGGCAGGGGCTGACATTTCCAAAAGGGCCTTTTGGTGAAAATATTGAAAATAGCCGACCTCCAAGCTCATGGAGGTCGGCTATTTTCAGTACTTGATACTACACTAAACTAAACTAAGCATAAAAAGGTAATACTGGAGATGTGGCGTACGGCATGGATTTCTACACACAGAGGGCAATTCTTTCAACATAAGATGCTGCATTCAAGTTCAGGAGAGTTTGGACAAGGCAATTCTCTTGAGTGCTGCCTTCGGGTATGGCATGAGGGCATTTGCATTTCTTTCACAATAGTAAAAACTGCATTCTTGGTCTGGAGAGAACACCTTTTTACTGATGAATAAAAGGGCAGGGGCTCAAGCACCCTTTCATGTCTATGTGTGCACGTGCTGTAGCAGATGCTACAGACACTAACCGAACTGCAAACCAAAAACCAGATGCTCAGGAACCCTCCCCGACAAGCTGACCAGTTTGAGACCAACCCATCCACAAATCACACACACACACACACACACACACACACACACACACACACACACACACACACACACACACACACACACACACACACACACACACACACACACAAGGGTGAATGCGTTATCTCCCGGCAGAGATAATTAACCCTGGAAAACAGCACACGCTGTAACACACTGTGCTTTCAGCTCACATAAAAGAAATGAAGAACACAGAAATTGTTTTTTAGAGCACGGAGAATGGGTTGCTAACTCATTCATCATACTGGCAGAGATGAAAACCACTGCAGCTGTCAATTTTGTTGGTTTCCTTTCTTTAGCAAACACCTTGGAAGGTGAACAGTCGATTTCTTGGACAGACTGGTGGTCTGTCTGTCTGCGTGCATCGCAATCAGGCTCATGCTGAATGTGGTGCTGGATGCCGGTTATCTCATTTGTTCAGGGACAGTGTGACAGACAACAGATGGAATAATGAATCACCTAACACAGTCTTATGAGCGTGATACTAGGTTATAATCTAGGGAAATTTTACATTTACTGCTCTATGGGAAGTTTGAGCAGTTTGGTGCAAAGTGTGTAAAGTTTGACATGTCGTCTGACCGAGAGCAATTTCCAGTCCACAGGAAACAGATCGCAAACAAAAAATGGATATCCCGACCCTGTGGAGTGATTGAATATCTAATATTTCAATGCGAGAGAAGAGGGATGGGAGTTAAAGAGCCGCCCTGCGGCCATTGGCTGGCAAATATTGATTGAAAGAAAGTGAGAAAGGGAGGGAGAGACACATGGGAAGCAACAAATGGAGGGATTTTGACCGCTAAAGACAAGAGGTGGGGGAAATGCACAGACAGGAGAGAGAGATAGGCCTACAGAGATGCAATTAGAGTAGGAGACAGCAGTGAGAAGAGTAAAAATGTGGAAGTAGTGTGACTGTAGGAGAGATAAAGGGTGGGAAATGTCGAGAGGGCAGACATTGGGGGGCTAGTCAGGGGGGTTATGTCAGTTCGGTGCATGGTCTCAGATCTGTTGGCATTCATGCCAAACAAGATCCTCAAAACAAGTCTTAGTCATAGTTTGAGTGGTAACTGCTGATAATTTGTCGTAATAAAGTACTGGATGAGTTTGTTTCATGCATTATCTCGAGACAGAGTCATGACAACCCCAGTGGGTGTTCCCTTTTCTTTGACGATGGCTAGCCAGATTGGTTTCATGTGAAACTGAGTAGGCTTGACAGACAGTCAGACAGTGTTTGCAATTCATTTTCATACTTCTATAGCATGTGACATTAGAGCTGCTCTCTCTAATCTAGTAGTAGTCCCCCAATCTGGCTAGCGATCGTCAAAGAAATGTTTGGTCTCTCAGCAATGCAGGAGTCTGTAATCGAGAGACTATAGTAGTCCCCAGACTCCCCACCCACTTGGTGTTCCAAGCAGATGAAAGTAAACACTATGCAACACATTGAAATATGAGAGGCTGTAAAATGCACCCCTTGTAAAATGACCCAAAATACCGTACTACCAACACATTACAGTACATGCAACACCTGTAGCGATTTGGAAACTCAGATCACTGTTCCATCCAAAATGCTCCCTATACCTGAAAAGAGTCAGTCAGTGAAAGGGAGGTCGTAATCTGGTCGGACGATACATAGACGAATCCATGCCACAGTAATGTCCTCTTTACTTAAAAGACAGTAAAGAGGACTGAGGTTTATGCACCACCTCACTGACCTACACACCCACCCCTCTACCTGCCTGAAGTGTACCATAACCCTGCTCCACTCCACCCAGGCGGGCCCTCCAGACAGGTACCAGGCCCTGGCTCTAGTGACCGAGAGGCATTTGACATTGTGTAGCAGTATCTCTAAATTTAAACCACTAAGACTCCCTAATCGGGAGATAAGCGACCGTAGGTCGCTTATCTCCACAAATAGGGCAAAAATTTGTTTTTCCAGAATAAAACTACTTTTTAATTTACATGCACCCCCCAATGTATATGTTCACTTCACAAAGAACATGGGATTGCAACACTTTGCAAAAGTGGGCGTGGCGTTTTTTCTCCCCACCAAGCAGTGGCTTTGGTACAAAACAAATGTTTGAAATGGATTTTAAAAAAAAATTTGCTTGCAAAACACCTTGACGTCCGAAATAGAATGGTGGTTGGTAGATTAGCCGTGACATTTCTATTATTGTATTGTGATCTGAGACATAATATTATGTTTATAAACATGACCCCGCAGCCCCTCCATCTTGAACAGCGCCGCTGTTTTTTCTTTTTTTTTTTCCCCCAGGCCAGTAACTCACCATGATTTTCTCGATTTCCGTTGGGATAGAATGGGGGTTTTGGCCGATCGTCGATGTCCCCGTGCGTTTCGCGTGCGCGATCCTTTCACGTAAATGTCCCCGCAAATAGTCCATGTGTGACTGAAGAACAGAACTGAAAAGTTTCGCTAGCATAGCCCCAAGCATGGCTGCAGGAGGAGCTCGAGTGTGTAGACAGTAAACGGATGGGTGGAAGGTGCCTTGGAGAAGGAGAGGCGCTGACGTCACCTCTGCTTCATGCACGGTCTGCATGAGCTATCAGTGCACGAGTGGTGACTAGGGAAGGTTAGACGATCGCCGATTTTCGGATCAAAAGCTTTTATTCCGGTTTTAAAGACAAAGTCCGGGAATGTACGACGTGGCTGAGAGTCCGATATAGTACGGTTTTAACATTAAGGGGCTCCCCTTGGCTTAGAAGGTGTTAAGGCAGAATTAAACATTTGATATTTTCCCCACATGTTGCGGGTTCACTAGTAACGCTGACCTGGGTTCAAGGTTTTATCCCCTGACAATATTCTATAACTCTTTAAAAGAATATATTTTAGGGCACATAAAATGTGATTCATTTAATGTAATTAGAATTTCACGTTAAAGTACCCTGTTGATCTTTCTTTCAGTTTCGTTCAG
This sequence comes from Nannobrachium achirus, assembly GCF_963921795.1. Lineage (NCBI taxonomy): Eukaryota > Metazoa > Chordata > Actinopteri > Myctophiformes > Myctophidae > Nannobrachium > Nannobrachium achirus. Next base: position 29,479,036 of record NC_137832.1, on the reverse strand, counting down.
GCCTCTGACATTTACACTGAGTACAGTGAGGGAGATAGATAAGCGCAATAATATTAATGATATTTCCCCAGGAACTGAGGCAGTACGTTGGGCCCAGGATGCGACCAAGAAACATCAAATAGTGGAGGGTTTGTTGACTTTCAGAGATTAGTACAAAGTGGACACATAGAACTAATATTCTTAAGCAAGCTTCAATTCTCAAGCACGCGCACGCACGCACACATGTGCACACGCACGCACGCACGCACACACGCACACACACACACACACACACACACACGCACACACACACTCTTATTCAGTGCACATGCTCACACAAAGATACTCAAATGCATGCACATTCATAAGCAGGTACTAAAGCAGGTGCTAATATATATTTTAGCACAATGTCCTCATTAGTATTTATGAAGTGTTTGCTTGGGAGATCACCCTAATCCAACTTTTAGCGACTTAATCCATACATTTTCTCATGGTTAGGTGAATTGAGGACACCTCGTAATGGTCACAGTGCTACGGTACCTCATGCAACTGAAAATGTCCTGAAGTCGTTCTATGAACACTTATACTACTACTACTACTACTACTACTACTACTACTACTGCTTTCATATTCATAAAGCAGGTGGTGGGGACTTACAGAAATCAATTACCTGCATGTTATTGATTCAGTGATGAAGTATTAAAACCATCAACAGTCAGACTCGGTGTGATGCATATTTAACACTCAGGCCTTGAGGGGATTTTGTTATGGACTTATGCCTCTAGCTGATGTGTAATGGGGGACACAGTATTTGAGGGTGAATAGTCGATTTTTATGACAGACAGGTTATTTATGACAGGTTTGTCGGTCTGTATGTGTATCTGCGTATGCCGTGTGTTTGTATCTGTGTCTGTGTGTGTGTGTGCATCTTACACAAAATATAGAACTATGCACATAATGGTGAAAACCTAAAGCTGATGATCATCATTAAAGACATCTGTAAAACCAAACACGATTATTTTGTTTCACAAATCTAATTTTTACCCTACCCTACACACAAATAATTTAGGGGTGGGCAGCCACCTCTTTTTGATCTATCAGGTGATCAGATTGGTCTATTGATTAATTGAGTTGATCAAAACAGCCATTATTAACCGTTACTGATTGACTGATTGTACATACAATTTCTCTCCACAGATAGTCAGGATTTATCTTAACTATATTATTAATATTCAATCATTGACTCATTCTGTGTTGAGGATGCTTGTGTTATTCTAATTATCTGGCAAAAGATTTATGTGAAAGCAATGGTGGTTTTCACCATCTGGCATAGGTAATCACACCAGCCTTGGAAAACAGCTACAGTAAGTGATCATGTGCCTGAACAGGTTGCCCATCCCTGCCCTTATATTTTTTGGTCTAGTACTCATCCACACCTGCTAAAACGCATTTCGCTAAACCTTTCAATTACCTAGCTTTTTCTGTGTTTGGAATCACTACCAACAGAGCGAGGGAGAGCACGAGGATCAGCACGAAGAGGAAGAAGGGTAGATATTTTAAATGAAATACGAGAGATATTAGTCAACTGTGTTATCAACCATGGGTTGACCAGAGGCTGGTCGGCATTTTGCAACCCAGTCTGAGCCGTTTCACTGTGGCCTTTTGGTGCCATTTGAGATGAGAAGGGAAGGCATAGGCGACTCCTTCACTGCAGATAAAGAAACAGCAATTGTAAATATGGTGCTAGCCATTGATGCTCCTATAAACAGTCTCAGCTTATCAACAGCTTGCCATGTCCTAAAGTGCAACCACATCAGGATGAAATGTCTGTCAGGTTCCATTTGAGTAGAACTCTCACAAAGTGAAAGAGTTGCACTATTTTGTGGAAGTGATACAGTAGATTACTGATGATGTCCTCAGTACTCTGCATATCTGTCTGACATTTTCATGTTTTCTTTTTCAGAGTGTGCTTGAACTTGATGCCAGGACATTCATTGAACATCCACACTTTATTCTGCATTATTATTATTTTACCCCATATTCACCTTTCCTTACTGTAATCCAATCAAATAATTATTTTCAGCATAACGCTGGAGGGTGTATGATCACAACCTCAATGAGTGAATGGTCTAGCTTGAGGCGAAGCCTAAGGAGACATTCATTCGGACGGCTGCAAGGGTTGGATAAGACACTTTCTCCCCTGCTGCTTGTGCAGAGAAAGCATGGCATGCTGCGACACTGATGCGGTTAGGAGCACACAGACAGAATGCTGAGAGATACTGCATTCTTGCCACAACACATATTTATTTACCCGATGACACATTTTATACGCCCGCTGCTTCATTCCTAAATTGTACTATAAACGGCCTGCCAGCACCGTCAAACAAGAATATTTGTTCCCTGTTCCCTGTTGTCTCATGCTGAAGGGGTCAAGGAAAGGCTATTTTGTTGTATTTCTTACCTTGCATGTCTTACATTTGGTAAAGTGTGTTTTGTTCAGAGCAAACACCTGACAAAAAAACATTGATATATTAAATATTGATGATGATATATAAAATTGCAATTGCGATGCATATGCATGTGACTTTGTTATGGTCCAACCGAAATTACATTTTGTCAGGAGACATAGTCGGCCCTTGGGTGTTTTACTATTTTCTAATGTGGCCCCCATTGAAAAAGGTTTGGACACCCCTGAGTGATATTGTTTTGTGATGTGCATTGATTTACTGTAAGGCTCCCAGTGTTTTTCATCAGTCCCATTACTGTCTTGTCAAACTTCGTACGAATGTGGCAGTGACAGCTTTATGTTTGAGGGAAGCGTGCGCGCGCACGCGTACGTGTGTGTGTGTGTGTGTGCGCCCGTGCGCGCGTGCGCGCGTGTACCGGTGTGTGTGTGTGTCAACAAAAAGCTCCACAATTTCATATAGTTGCAGTTTTTACAATATGTCAGTTTCTGTCATTCATTGGAGTGGGAGAGGATTAACTGGTGCAAGTACACTGACCGTGTGTGACTGCCTTGATTACCATGGAAACCAGAAGCATCATGCTGTGCTGAATTTTACACATTGAGATTAGGCCTACTATGCCCAAATAAAGGACATTTTCCAATGTAGGGCCGGCCTATACTTCAATTGGCTTTGTCTGTTGTGTTGCCATATGGTCAATCTCTTCATGTCAGAGTGACACATACATTTATTGCTTTCAAATAACATAGTGAGTTTTCTTATACAGTGCAGGTAAGCGGATAGAATGTGTCCTTCCAGACAAGACACCCCTAGAGTGTACTTCTTGCCTGTTCCCTCAGGATGTCTGCTAATCCGAAGGTCTCTGCAGGGATGCAGACCGCCTGAGTTACATGGCCTTTTACGGCAGGCAGCTTGTGGAGAGAGGCAGTGAACAAACAAAACCACCCCATTGGGAGGAAGGGAAAGGAGAATGAGTGTCCGGGTTCTTCAGGGTGGTTGGTGCTCTCCTCCAGATGCGGAACAGGGAGAAATAGCCTAGTGCCCACGTTACCACCTTCCCAGTCAAAATCCCCATTGTCAAGTGAAAAGAAGTGGATGACGACTAGCAGAAGAGACATGTGGTTGTCTACAACGGCCTACCTATGCTAAACAGTATGGGTTGAAAGTGACAGCAACCAAACATGGGGTAATTGGCAATGACTACATTGGGAAGGGAATGAAATAAATACATAAATAAATAAATCCAGAGTTATAAATATGTAAATCATCATCATAATCATAAAATAAGAATATATGAATAAAAAAAGGATGGTGTGTGTGGGGCTTCCCCAGAGTTAGTGTCGAAGTCTCCTTGAGCAAGACTCTGAACCCCTATTTGCTCCCGATGTGGAGGTTGGTGCCTTGCATGCCTGCATGGTTTCCTCCGCCATCGGTGAATGTGTGTGTGAATGGGTGAATGTAATGATGTAAATATATAAATGCACCATTAACCACCATTTACCATTATGCTCAACCTACAGTCATGTATGTTCCTTTCTACAGCTGTGTTGTCATGGGGATTTTGTATTCAGTGAGTGACAGTGGTTGATTTAACTGCTCGCTTTAATCCAAAGGAGGAAGAAGTCCTTTACATCTGCCACGAATAAAAGTCAAACTACACAGAAAATGATTGGATTTTCATGTCAGAAGCAAGTGGCACAATATAGCATTTTCAATGTTCCACTGTCTGTTCTTTGAATGCAAATGAAAATGTCTATAGGCATTTAATCATCAACAGCACCTCCCATTGAATATAAATAGGAAAATAAAACAGTTTAGTTTCTCTCAGCACGACGCAAATGACTTCTCTTTGTTGCCCTGTGTGTGTGTGTGTGTGTGTGTGTGTGTGTGTGCGTGCGTGCGTGCGTGCGTGCGTGCGTGCGTGCGTGCAATTATATAGTCAATGAGGTTTTGGGTGAACTTTACACTTGATTTTATTACCTTAGTAAAACTTTTCATAAACATTTTGTTTTCAATTGCTTGTTGCTTATTTTTGAGCGGGGGTTACACCGTCTCCTATACATGTCCGTGTGTCTATGCGTGCGTGCGTGCATGTCTGTCTGTCTGTATGTAGCCTGCAGTACCTTTTCTGACCACACATGTTAAGGGAGGGGCGCTGTTGTTCAGGCCAGGCCAGGCACACTCACTCACTCACACACACACACACACACACACACACACACACACACACACACACACACACACACACACACACACTCTCTCTCTCTCTCTCTCTCTCTCTCTCTCTATTGGTGAGCAAGTGTGGCTCACTCACTCACTCACTCACACACACACACACACACACACACACACACACACACACACACACACACACACACACACACACACACACACACACACATACACACACGCGCGCGCGCACACACACACACACACACACACACGCACAGTCGCACACGCACACAGCCCCCCCCCCCCCCCCCCACACACACACATACATAGAAATTTAACTAGCCCTTTAGAGAGTTGGATCAGATCATTTTAAGGTATTTGTACTTGAATATTTCCAATAGTTTTACTTCTACTACATATACCTCAATCCCCGCATGTACCTCAAGGTGCGCAGGCCTCCACCGCTCAGTTCACACGGGTGTGATTTTTTAAATGATCATGATGTGCGTAATTTATGTTCCCATTAATTTTAAAATGAATGATAAAGAAGGGTATGTTTTCTAGAGTTTCTACTGGTTCTACTGAGTGAAGACCCGCCCTCGCTGCAGTTGCAGCCAATAGCAGTTGTTTCCGGTAACATTTCGGACCGGATATAGAAAGATGGCGGATTTGAAATCACTGAGAAACAGGCTTCAAAACGGGTCTGTAGAAACCAATGGTGTCATTTTGTCCATTCTTTTTTTTACAGTCTACGTTTCTACTGTCCAATCTCTCTCCGTTACTGTCATAACCATATATACTGAAGCTTCTCTGTGGATGCATTAGTGAGATTAGACAGCGCTGCACAGCCAGCTGCTGTGCTCCGTTCTTCTGGACAAAGACAGGACAGACAGTCTTTGAAATGAAGGACCATTTCAGGAATGTGTGATCGGTCCAGAAAAGAAACCTTTGTCCACGAGGCTAAGGACTCATGGGTGACAGAGCTGAACAATTACGTGCTACTGTACTGTACATATGTGCCCCGGTTCTACACATTCAATCCAGGAGTGTGGTCCTTCCCTCTACCTTTGCAGTGTCTGTGAATGACAGGAGGGAGACTGGAGAGTGGAGACAGGAGACCATGACCCCCAAAATAATCATATTTTAACTGGGGACCCCCCACCCTGACGAGCCTAAGAGTTGAGCCATTACATTTTGTATAACACGGTTCTATTGTGAAAATAGCTGATCTACAGCTGGTCTATTTTCACAATTTCTGCCTCTAATATTTCACAATTTGGCCAATACTGTTGAGTGAGAAAACAATGATTAAGCTAATCATCTGTGGACCCCCCAAAATAATTTGGGGACCCCACTGGGGGTCCCGACCCACAGGTTGAGAACCGCTGATCTAGGCAGTGGCAGTCGAAGCCCGGCTGGTAACATGTAGTATGCGCTTTATGCATTCTGCTTCTTTGAGGACATCATGGAATATGTGTGGGCTGGACAGATGGATATGCTCTTGGAAGATGGTTAGGGAAGAGTCCTTGAATGAAGGCCTGTAGCACCAATTGCTCCTGGATATGATGTGTGAAGGAGGGATAACTGCGTGGAATTTGTACAGCATAGCATAGGCTTTTATGTTCTCCCTTTCTCCTGTCTGGTGGTCTTACAAAAAGCATAGAGGCTTCTGGGTGGTTTGGGCACGGTATAAATAGTGGCAGGTAGATTGGTGTGTAGGGCGGGGGTAAAGGGGCAGGGAAGAGATCAGGGAAGAGATCTGTGCTCCGAGGAGCACATTTTGATCTTGTCACACTGCATATTCAGTATTCACTGACTACTGTTTAATCCTTGGTACTCCACACAGTTATTGTGTGGAGCACACTTCAAGTGCCTTAAGGAAGCAATCTGTTCCCACTGAGGATCCCCAATCCCCATGCTATTCATAAACTTAATTAACAAAGTGGGATTTGTACAGTATAGCAGCCAGCAACTAACAGAGACAGTATTTTTATAGATTACTATAAAATTACAAGATAAACATCCTAAGAGATTTATTTTAAGCAGAACACTGTGCTGAATGTCAGATATTCATATTGTCAAATTATTATGTATGTATAGGCCACTCACATAAAAAAATATATAAAGTAATTCCCCAAATAGTGTTAACAAACGAGTAAGGATGTGTACTGTAAAGGGAGTTACATATACATATAAGTGTAAGCAGGGACTGAGCATTGGTTAGACCTCGAGCATTCTTCAAGAACACTTTCAGATTAAAGGAGTAGTTCTCCCCAAAAAGTATTACATTATAACTATATGCCATGAAGCCTTGAATTCACAGAGATTTATTTTGTTTTTGTCGCATTCTGAAGCCAATTAATTTGATGACCGGCGGAGACTTGCAGAGAATGCAGACTCATACTGAGTCTCCTACTGACTGATGACCCAGTCATCAAATTATTGCCCTAGGAATGCGACAAAAACACAAAGATCCCCATAAATTCAAGGCTTCATGAGATAGATAGACAATTTTGGAGGTGAACTATAAGACAAAACCATGGCATGCAATTTATTGACCTGATAAAGATTCACCTTGCGTCACCAGACTTTCCACGAAGATTCAGATCAAAACTTTGTCAGACAAATAAAGATGTTTTGTACCTACTCTGGTGTGAGCTCTACCCTCTTTGAACTAACATCGTCATCATCATCACCCCCCCATAAATATAAAAATCAAACCAAGTTTGAAGTGAGCAGTGGTGTGTGTGTGTGTGTGTGTGTGTGTGTGTGTGTGTGTGTGTGTGTGTGTGTGTGTGTGTGTGTGTGTGTGTGTGTGTGTGTGTGTGTGTGTGTGTGCGTGCATGTGTGCAGTGTGTGCGTGTTTGCGTGTGTGTATGACTGTGTATTTCAAGTAGTGCATAAACACAGGGCATGAATTTCAAATTAACCAATACACTGCATTCCTTGTGTGTTTATGTGTTCTACCCCAGGAAGAGTAGGCTATACAGTCTTCACTGTGGTGAGGATTATAATGGGGATCCCTAATAAACAATACTGTGCAATCTCTCTCTGTTTCTGTCAGTTTCACAACATAACAATATATATAAGAGAAGCTTCTCTGTGGATGCATTAGTGAGATTAAACAGTGCTCAGTCAGGGGAGGGGGTGTTATGACATCATCGCACTCTCCCTCGCCGATTTCCTTTATTACACAGCTGCGTATTTGATGCGAAAACGCACTTTTCCACTTTCAGACCCGAATTCAAAAAAGTGTCGGATTAGGTCATAAAAACGCGTCTCCGTGTGTCAAAATGGCCGTTTTACTACTAAAAACTACCTGGTAATAAGAAATTCGTCTCCGTGTAAGAGCCCTCTCAGATGCAGTGTGGCTGGGTTCAAGTCAAGACCACAGCACAGACCAAAAGGTATTCACACCAGACTGTAGGCCCTAACAGAAATCTGGATCAGTCAGGAACCCTTATGTTCAGGAAGAATACCAGAAGAGTCGTCAGAAAGAAAGTCGCCTGGGCTGATGATTTATGCCTTTTGATTGATTGATTGAGGTATTTATTAGAAGTTTAGGAAAGGAAAAGGTACAGTTTCACGACAGTACAGTTCACTGATACAATGTCAACTAAAAGGAAACTCGGGTAAGGCCAGGCTTATTTGTTATTTTCCATTGAGATCCTTAATATCCATAGCCTACCTCTGTAAACTATAGACCTATATGCCTAAACGGTTAAACCTAACCTTATTCCTAATCCTAAACTTAACCTCAGTAAAATGGTGCCAAAACCTAACAATATTCCTAATCTTAACCTCAGAAAGATATGCGTAATCCTAAAGTTATTTCTAACCTTATTCTCAGTAACAAATACAAGAATAAAAATATCTTCTTCTCTAGAACACAATGGAAACAAGTCCCCAAGACTTTTTGTGTTAATTCTTTAGTATTCAATTCAATCAAGTATTCAATATAAATAGCACTCTGTTACTTCAGCTCAAATACACACATTTAATTTGTAGACCTATTTAGAATGTGTGGCCAATTATTTCAAAGCAGCAATATATCATCTGTGTCAAAATACAAAAAGTTTGTTGTTTGTTTGTCCTCATACTGTATAGGCCTACCACAGAAGTTCTATGGTAGTCTACTGGTCTTGACTCTGTCTGGACCTCTGAGACTAGGTGAAAGGATTTTTGTGCCAGTGTAAAAGCAAAGTGTTAAAGCACTTTACACTGTAAATGCCAAGTGAAAGTCAATGAGTAGGCCTACTGCAGAGTGGGACCATGAGAAATGGAATATGTTCCAAGTTTTTAATTTAATCAAATGGGACTCTACCCAGTTCAGTGCCCTTACTGTAACACTCAACGGTCAGTGCAATGCCAGGCTGGTTTTTATTGCCACCTAGCGGCCACTTTCAGACATATTCTTTGTATATCTCATTCAGTACAATCATGAAGAAATAATAATAATAATATTTTTCGGACTTTTACTTGTAACAGAGTATTTCTACATTACAGGATTATACTTTTGACTTTAGTTAAACATTTGAATACTTTTTCCACCACTGCCTGGTTGAATCATTAGGTGGGCGTGGAACGTAATGACGCAACACTTCACCACGTAAACCGTTCGGCGCTTATTTTCAAAAGATGAGCAACAACACACAGACAGGAAGGAGGAATAATTCTTCTCTCTCTGCTAGTGATCAGTGATCAGACAGTATAAATATCTTCCTTATACTTTCACAGGCATCTGACACCGACCGATCTTACTATAAACATCATAAGGTACGTTGTGCTCATATAAGGAAAATAATTCTACTGCCTTTGCTTTGTTAGCCGTTAGCTATTGTAGTTAGCCTACCTCTAGCTACATGCGAATGCTAACTTGGGATAATAATGCTGCAGTGCAGTGCGTGCTACATGTTCCCTTATCTTCATGCCATGCGTCAATTAATGGTTTTAATTGTTTTCATTATAATTGCTTATTCTTCGCTTACACGGACGAATTTATACCCAATTTGCGGCTGGCTCTACTGTCATTATGGGTATAAACCATAGATAGACTGTATAAAATATAGGTATAAACAAGCCTGGGATCCAGCCTGCTACACTACGTTCAGTGGATTTGTTGACAGTGTCAGTGACAAAACAAATCCTCTGGCTCTGAACGTAGCGTTGCAGGCTGGAATTGGCTTGATCCCATGCTGATAAACAAGAAGTTGAACTAAAGTAGGGTACATTTATGTCTGATATTGTTGTACCGACACTGACAGTGCAAGAAGTTTTTTATATGAGATACTTAAAGTGTGGTTCCTGTGGAAATAAGCCTCGGCTTTCTAGGATCTCCTTTTAGTTGACCTTGTACCAGTGATTTGTACTGTCATGAAACTGTACTTTTTTCTATTGCAAACTTCTAATACATTCTTCAATCAATCAATCAAAAGAAGTTGAACTAAAGTAGGGTACATTTATGTCTTATATTGTTTTACCGACACTGACAGTGCATGTTAATTTTATTTTTTACTTGTATACTATTTATTTATTTGTATTTGGTATGGCTTTATTGATGGGATAGACTGTACAGGGGTCTTCAACGTTTTCAGGCCAAGTTGAGTTGAGAGAGAGCTGAAGCAGGGACGGACCCCCATAACCTTTTCATAGATTCCATATAGTTCATCATTTGACAGCACGGTCATCAGTGTATTTTGGATTCATGTCAGTTTGTGTTTTCAGTTATTTAACCACTTGAACCGTCAACACTTAATAAACTTGACCTTTCACTCTGTACTTAGTCTGCAAGGTGTTGTGAGCTTGTAGATCGGATATTTTGTACTAAAGTTTTCAGAATATGAACACTAGGGTTCAAGTGGTTAATATAAACAATTAGAAAAAAACGTTCTATCACTCAAAGATTTGGAGTGATAGAGTGATGTAGTAACTCTGAGGAGCCCCTAGGGGCCCTGGACCCCCTGTTGAAGACCCCTGGGATAGTAGATTGGCAGGAAATGGGGAGAGAGATGCTAAGTGACACTTTTGGGACCCTACTAGTTACCTTTTTTGTATTTGGGAAGACATCTTCCCAAATACCAAAAAGGTATATGTGCTAATATGTGCTAAGTGACACTAAGCAAAAGCTGCCAGGATCAGGACTCGAACCCACAACGCGCTGTAAGGCTACTTCGGTGTCTAGTTGCTGCGGTCCGGGCACCTAGACTCCTACATGACGTGTTAACAATGTTGCATTTCCAATAACTCAGGTGAGACCTGAGTTGCTGTTATCGCCAGAAGATGAGTGCGTCTACGACACCCGTGTCCCGGGTGCGTCAACAGAACTGGAGCTCTACGTCTCTGAAGAGTAACAAGGGACTGTCCCCAGCAGCCTGCAGCACTCCGCTCCTAGCTGCCTTCCCCGGCAATGACGACGAGCAGGAGAGACGTCAGAGACGCAGGTCCAAAGTTATTGACCTGCAATCCGCAAATGACTCCTCCATCTCTGAGTCTCCGGCTCACAGGTAGGCCTCCTCCTAGGGGTGGGTGATATGGAAAAATACAATATTACAATATTTTTCCAAGCTGTATCACACAATACACGCAGGGGTGAGATGCCATGGGCTGGCCTGGGCTCGGCGAGCCCACACTTATTTTGCTGCACGCACGCGCGCCTCATATGCACACTAATTAACAATAAAAACAGTGTGCAGTCTGTGCACGCATGACGTCATGAATTTAGAGGACCCACACTTCTAAAATCCATATCACGCCACTGGATACACGATCTTATCACGATTCTTTTTCATTTTATTTTTTATGGTTATTTTTCAAGTTACTTAACAGTACAACCACCTACAATAACAAAAACTACAAGAAAAAGTGTTAACAGACCATTTAGGGGTCTAGGGACTCTGGGTTCCTTTTGGGAGGTCTAAATTGAACCGTACAAGTATGTAACTTTGGCAGTATACAAATGAAACGAAATGGACCCATAAGATAAGGGTCCATTTGGTTTCATTTGTAAACTGTCAGAGTTAAGGGTCTCGAGACCTTGACATTTTAAAGTTTGAGAACTACTGATTTAGACCATAATGCAGGTTTAAATTAATTCTGCAATGAATGAATCTCTGTATTAACAATTCAACAGGATTTTCATTGTATCACGATATATACGATATCTCTGAAAAGGCTTATCATGGATGGAGACATTGTATCATCGCAACGATATTTAGCACCCTATCGCCCACCCCTACCTCCTCCATAAACGTACACTGTCAGGGAACCTCTGGTCCACAGACTTGCACCTACCCTCTATCTCCCAAGCAAACCTTGGGGGGCCGAGCCTTCTGTGTGGCAGCCCCCACCCTGTGGAACTCTCTCCCAGTCCCAATGGGGAATCGCCATGCTCCAACAGACACTGGACTCTTTTAAGGCTGTCTTTGAAATACACCTATTCTCTCAGGCTTATGGCAAATAGTTGTTTGTTTTGTTTGTTCGTTTGTTGGTTGGTTATTCATTGTTTTTATGTAAAGCATCCTTGAGTTCATGAAAGGCTCTATATAAATTAAAGCTATTATTATTGTTATTATTAAAATGAGAACCCAGTCCCCATAAAATCAACACCTCTGCACAGTAAAATACCAAAGTTAATGTAATACTGAGAGTGTACAGATGGGTCCATTTGTAAACACTTGGAGTTACAAATGGACAAATCAATGGTATATACAGTATTAGAGAATATTAGTGTGTTGTGCCTTCCTTGAAATGTTTCTGTATTGATTTCTGTACGTCTGTGTGTATGCAGTGTCTCAGGGACCCCCGCTGCTGTGCCCAAGCTGTCAAATGCTCAGATCTCAGAGCATTACTCCACCTGCATCAAGCTCTCTACAGAGAATGTAAGTGCATACTGTGTGGTTGTGCATATACATTTAGATTGCATTTAAAAAACAAACAAAGCTAATAGTTTAGAATAGATCGACTCAGAATGCAATTTCATCATGTAAGTATATCATATTTAACATGCAGAAACATAGAATATGATTAGAAAAGTAAACAACCAAAGGCCTTTATTTTGCCTTATTGTAAACGCATTGTAGCATTGATAAAACAAGGAAAGATAGTCCTCACAAAACACATAGGCTTAAAAACACCTTTAAATCCTAATGGATCTTTGCTGTTTGAACCTCATTTGAGCACCCTAGAATGGGATTTGTGTACGACTACTTTCACACTGCACTAATGCAAATACACATTTGAAAATGTAAATGTTTTATTTTATTTTTGCTGCAGAAAATCACCACTAAGAATGCCTTTGGTCTCCATCTGATTGATTATATGGCTGACATTCTGAAGCAGAAGGATTCTGAGCTCACAAACTTTAAGGTATGAACCGTATTTTTTTTTTATCATTGTAACATCCTTGGGGCACAAAGAAAGTGCATTTTGTGCAGGGCATTACCTGCTTAAAGATCTCAGCCGGTTTATTTACTTAAATCAAATATATCATTATTGTATCAGAGTCAAATGTTTGGAAGATCAAGTTTAGCCACTGGTCAATAATTACATTTATCTTTCAGACAATCATGATCAGAATTCAATACTACTGTCTATTGTAGCTTTCTTAACTAAAAGGTTTACATGGAATAAAGTTCTCAGTCGCCACGACTGATCTCAGTCATTTGGATTCCATAGAAGCGAGCATGTCTTCTATGAAAGCATGTTTCGCAGTGAAAATACAAGCTCTCAATGTGTCGCAGATGCATTGAGAGCTTATAGATTAGCTATATCAACCCATCAAAACCAGGAAAGCATCCATGTCGTTTTAGATTTTGGCATTGGCTTTTTTGCTATTTTTGAAAGTGTTTGAAAAATGTTGAATCATTTTGCATTTATTAACAAATCCCTTGGCACGAAAACGTTACGAAAACTACTGATTTAGATGGCATTCATTTTGTAGACTAAGTTTTAATGCGGTAAGATCTAGAGCTTTTGAAGTTGTCAAACCAGCAATACGTTCAAAAGCATTTTGTAGGGGGCACGGTGTAAAAATGTACCCTCACAAAAACATGCAGTAATCCTGGTCTCTATACTGCCTCCCCCTGGCCAGCCGGGGCGTGTGATGGAGGGGAAAGGAACTGGTTGGAATAACGTGTTCCTTGAACTTCCTTCCACGCGCTACGTCCAGCTGGGGAAACTCCCCCCTGTCAGGTGAAGAGAAGCGGCTTGGACTCCTCATGCATAGAAGGAAGCATGAGGTCGGTCCGTTGCTTTCCCCAGGTTGGCAGAGGGAGTGTAGCGCCCAGGATAACATTAGATAATTGGCACCAGGTGAAAAATGGGTTGCAAAATCGTAGGATAAAATTATATATATAAAAAATAAATCTTAATCGTCTCGGATATTCCATTTAAAAACAAAGGTTAAAGCCTCAAGCTGTGGTTTATTCACCTGGTTTGCAGTATGTAAAGCAGCAGGAACAATATTACTAAAACATCCTCATTTTACATATCGTGTTAATTGTTTAGCAATCATCGCTAATGTGGGAAGAGGCTCCATTCTCACTACAAATCACACATTAGGACATGGTTATACAAACATTTTCCAGTTGTGAGATTTTTGCTTTAATCCATGGGTTTAGTATTGCACCTTATAAATCATGGCTGATGTGTAAAGTGGTGCACTATATCATGGACAAATGCCCTTTGTATTTGTTGAGTTGCCCGTCTCTGAAATATTTTTCTGCCTGTGATCATCCAGGTGGCAGCCGGCACTTTGGATGCCAGTACAAAGATTTATGCTGTCAGAGTGGATGCTGTGCATGCCGATGCCTACAGAGTGCTGGGTGGGCTTGGCGCAGAAACAAAGCCTGGAGAGGGTGAGAAAGCAATCCAGCTACTGTCCAATCAATGTGTCCACAGCCTCTTATTAGTTGAGATGATTTCACTGTGTCAAATCAATATGCATGGAAAAACAGGAGGATGCAGGTATACTGTAGATGTGTATGTGTTTTAGTTTGGTTAGGCCAAGAATCCAGCTTGTATAGCAAGCAGGCCCACCCATGTAATTCAAATAAGATTTATATTTTGTCCCAAATAATCTTTTGTTTTTTTGTTTGTTTGTTGTCATCGACAAAAGTGTGCATTTGTGAGAAAGAAATATTAAACAATATTAAAGCCAACCTATTACTGTTTATGTTCAGAAATAAAGTGTTGGTGTGAAAGATTAAAGTGACTGTTTTTAGTTTTATGTATTATAGACATGCTTGTTTGTTCAGTAGTATGTGTATGCTGTTAAGTAGGAGTGGTCGCGAGTCACAAGACAATACTTCAGGGGCCGCCAGTCAAAAACACGCAAGACCTGCAGTACAGACACTGATAATCTTTTTCCTTATGTGCGTGTTTCAGAGCCTGGTCATGAGGGGGAAGATATGGATGGCAGTGGAGAACTGGCTGTCAAGCAGGTCAAGAAAAAAAGGCCCCCCAAGAAGACTGTAGAACAGAATCTCAGCAACATCAACAGCGCCGAGTCTGAGAGAAAGTGTGAGGTAGAGTATCATGGCCATCACGTACCGAAGAAGACATCCTCTTCTGTCATTCTGGCAACCCTTAGTTTTCCTTGACGTGGCTAGGGATGGGATGATATGAAAATTTCATATCACGATTATTGTGACAAAAGAAATCGCGATTTACGATATTATCACGATAATCAAAATCCATTATCCTGGGGCGGAATATTTGCCAAAAAATAGCAGATCTACAAGCTCACAACGCGTCACGCTGTGACGCGTTGTGAGCTTGTAGATCGGCTATTTTTTGGAAAAGACATTTGATAGAGTGTAAAAAAGACAGTATCAAGTATGTATATTATAAGTACCTTTTACCAATTGTAGAAAGTTTAAATGGTACCGGATATGCAGCTCGGCAAATAAAAGGTGAATTGATCCCAGTGCATGACGGAGGACAATATCACGATAAATTAAATCTCCACGATACGATTATCGTGGGTGTTTTTTATCACGATAAACGATAATATCGAGTATCGTGTACTATCGTCCCATCCTTAAACGTGGCATGAATAACCATGAATGTGCTTAAAAGGTCATGAATGCTCATCTTTGCTCATTCCATTGGTTTGACCTCCTGCCCCCCAGGTGGACCCCATGTTCCACCGCATGGCGTCCTCCTTCGACGAGAGCAGCACGGCGGGCGTCTTCCTGTCGGTGCTCTTCAGTGAGAACTGCCGGTGCGAGCTTCTCTTCCCCTCCGACATGACCTTACTGCAGTCCACGTCTACCTACAGCGCCCCGCCCCTGCAGCGCGTCCCCGCATCACCCTTCACATGTAAAGTTCCTCTCACATTACAATGACCGAAGAACCACTAGTGGAGTGTCTTCTTTTTATATCTGTGTTTGCATCCGTTGTTTAGTACTTTGTTACAGATCGGTTTCTTAACTCATACCCTGCCAAACCCGAGGAACCCGAGAATTTCGCGATGTCCCTCCCTGCCACGCCCGAGGAACCCGAGAATTTCCGCCATTTTGGAAAAAAAAAAAAAAAAAAAAATTCAAAAAATTTTTTTTTTCAAAAAATGTTTTGGGACCCCAAAAACGTTAGTAGGCATGATAGCGATCGCGAAATTGCTTGTTTAACCCCCATACAACCCCCATACAACTCAGGTAGCAGACCTCCAAGCTCACAACAGTGTAAAACATAATGGCTGCTATCTCATGAATGCCTGAACGGATTTCCATTCGGATTTTTTTGTTTGAAAGCTGTGAGCAATGTGGACACACGTGGTGCATTATCTAGGCATGGGTGTGCATGATCCGTGCACTATGAATTACATGGAAGTCTATGGAGACGAATGGCAGTTAAAGAGTACGAAGGTATTGTTAAATGGCAGCATATGAGTTAATAATGATGGTATGTAATGTAATCTATCTGACCTTTTTTGAAAGCTGTATCCACCATTTTAACACTACCCACAGTTAAATACAGTGTGTTAATTCTCTGCCAGGCCGAAGGCGGAGCCAAAACTATTCTCCACCCAAAACATATTTTTTTATATTGCTCCTTAAGATTTTATCCAAACATCCTTATTGGATAAGACAGGCTTCCAAAGTTTGTGAACAAAATGCCTCAAATCATGAACACAGCTTCCAATTAGCCTCTAGCTATGCCCCTCCCAAAAAGCTTTTGTCCGATGCTAGCTTAGAATATGCCCCTCCCAAAAAGCCTTGGCAAGCAGGAAGTTATTCTAAGCTAGCATTGGACAAAAGCTTTTTGGGAGGGGCATAGCTACAGGCTAATTGCTGTGAAACTACATATCGGCCTGTTATAGCGCCACTAGGAGGCAGAGCATCGCTCAAATTGGCACGTTATCTCCATTGTCATGTCATTAAGACGGACCAATTTTTCATATTCCATCCTGATTGATTAAGATTGACTTCTACCTGGCCTGGCAGAGACCTGTGCTACAAGGAGCAAAATCTTCTTGTTTACCCTGAGTTAAGACACATCCTGACACCTTTTGACAAGCAATGTACTATATACTGTACATACCGGTTGACATAGAAATCCTACTTTATGACTAAAGCCTAGCGGAATTGAAAACTCTCAAAAGCTTATTTACAGTGCTGTAACATTCACACATCAGACATGTTGCCTCAGCAAGGCAAAAAGATGGACTCACTTGCCCTCCCTCTCACAGTTCATTATTAATTCGCTAAAACAAAACATCATTCTCGCAGCCATAAAACAAAGGGGTCACTATGTGGCAACTATGACCTCCTTACCTATCCTCCCTCATCCCTACCAGCAGCTGTGTCTCAGGGTCATGCAACACATAGCAATCAAATATAATAATATATAATTCACTTTACGGTGTACACACACCTAAACAATTGAGAGTTCACTGTTCACTGTGTTTCTGTCAGGTGGTCTTCAGCGCTCCCAGGAGAGGAACGCTATCTGTCCTTCTCTGAAAGACTTCTCCTTCACCAGTTGGAACCCTGATCAGGTGAGACAAAGTAGTCCGAAATATACAGTATTGTTGGGGTAGGGTGGGTGGTGTTACTGTTTATCCACCTGTATGTTTTTCTTTATCGACACAAACTATAATTTAGTGGAGGTGTTGTGCAGAAACACGAGAACAAAATTGGTCAAAATGGTGCTTGAATATTCTTTACAAAATAATGTAAAATATTCTATGCCCTAAAACTTAATTTATATACATTTCTCTGTGCTGTGGGTGGTGCTGAGAAATGCGTTCTTGTGAGAGATAAATTAATTATTCATACTTAACATCTTATTTTATAGGCTCTTTTTATTAAGATTAGGTAATATAATTGTTTAAATAAAAGCCCAGGCTAGGCTATTACGTTTTGAAGATTATTGAGACTGGACATTGCTCCGAGCGACGCTCTGGGAAATTGTTATAATCAAACCAATCTAGTCAGTCAGACTTGGTATAGCATACTCTTTTGTAATGTTTTTTCTGTAAAATTAATTATTGAAGTACTCAATGTGACAAAGAAGTTTTACCCTGAGGGACAATTCCAAATTGAGTTTTTATATCTCTTTCTTCGGTCAAGTGGTTGTGACCTTGTCTGCTATCATTACCAAATGGATTGCCTGTTTCACCCTGATCTACATCATCTTGAATTAAAGTAATGATATGTAATTCTCATGTGCATTCAGTACAGCCAAGGTTAACTGTCTGCAGACGGCAAAGGAGGGCGTTTAACTTCATTTTTTATATTCAAAATTGGATTGGATATAGAATATTCTTTGTCTATCCTACTCTGCTACCAGTTGGATTTTATCTGGATGATTTTCAGCACCTACTGTATTGTTTGGCCAATGGTGGTTTGCAACCTCGTATTTTTACCTGTGCCCTGTGTGCATTAGTGTGTTGGTGTATTGTAAGTAAAGGATACGCATTGATGCGTGTGTATATTGCTTTGTAATATGTAAATGTGCCGTTTACTGTATTGCTACATTGTCTTTTGCATTCAATCATAACATTTCCATATCCTTTTATTGCACATGACTAACATAATCAGATTTTATATTGAAGGTTCATGCAAAACACTTGGTTTGGCACAGTGACATTTGAAAACCCTAAAAGAGGATAGGACTACTTGCATAGTGAAACATGCAACTGCAGATCATACTCAGGGGTTAAAGTTCTCAGTCCTGGGGACTGATTTCAGTCTTGAGGATTCCATAGGGACTGTTTCTGAGATCAAAAAATGTATAAAAAAATGGAGAGATGTAGCGATGGCCGTCAAAACGCTAGTCAAGTGATCTCCAAATTAAAAAGCAGTTATAATTTCAAGATATGAGTATTTGAATTGTCTAGACTAGCAATAGAATAGAAAGAACAACTTCAGAAGATACTTCTATAAAATGAAGCATGGATTGGCACACACACATTCAGTGAAGGACTTCAGGGAAACACCCTAAATATTGGTGTGTGCTGAGCACGCCATGTTTCTAAAATCACATATTGGGACATGTTCTGAAAATACATTTCAGTCTTGGGATTTTTTTTGGCTTTAACCCCTGCATACTGCTTCATGATGAAATCAAATGTGGATCCTTGCAGACCATGAGCCAGCTGCTGGAGAAGGTGAAGCAGGGTGAGCATGTGTTCGACGTCAACGCAGAACCTGAGCCAGAGGCAGAAGAGGAAGACTGCCAGGACTTTGGCCAAGACTTTGATGCTGAGTATGAGGACGGACCAGGAGAAGGTGGGGAGGAGTTCAAGGAGGGCGCCGAGGCCCAGCGCAAAGGCCGGTGAGTACAGATGGGGGTCTGGTAGAGGCCAGGTGGCTCAAAGTAGGGCTGTCACCATTACAAATTTAAGTTGGCGATTAATTGTGACACAAATAATTGTGGATAATGATTGAATTGTTTTTGGCATTGAACAAATTTGGAACACATGAATACAACTTAAAAGTTTGGTTTGGTTTTTAGGTTTCCTATAATCACAAATTGCAAGGGCAGATATGACCAGTCCCAACTACTGCCCCAGGTTATTGCTGTAAAGATGAATTTTGTGTTAATCATTATGGCATCTTAAATAATAATGAATAATACCATGCGAAAAATTGTTGGGTACAATAAGAATTCGCATCTGGAAAATGCCATGGGTTCTTATTCTAAAAGGCCTGATATTTCATTCATGGTGACTGTGAGACCAGCTGAGGTACAGTGCAACAGTGGGAACAGTAGTGGGGTTTTCGATGGCCTCCTTATGAAAACTATGAAATTAATTAGTAACTTTGTCTTGGGAAAGGTAATTGGTTTCCCTGTGGTCTGTAAGAAAGCTGGTGGTTAATTTGTTAAAACATGCTGATTGGGGCAAAATCCTCTTTTTCAGACATACTGAATTAATGAGAGAATTAATATTTATTGTCTGTGCCTGGCTTACTTGCACAGTGATATTAAAGCTTAAAAGTGAAATAATGAAAGTACAATGGTAAAATTCAGTGATACAAAAACACAAATGAGTGCAGGACAGGTCCACAGTTCCTTTTTTGTCCGTCTGTTTACACTGTGTTAAGTCCCTTGTAGCACTGATACCAGGCCTTCAAGCATTCTATTGACTAGACAGCATCGATTGCACATTTGTTCATTTGAGATAACAACCCCAAAGAGACTTGTGAGGCTTGTGAGCATAGGGTTCTGTCTAGCATAGTGATTTAGATAGTTAATATTGGAATGCTGTTGGTTTGGCATTGGATATTGTCAGAACCTATTGTCACTATTATCCATCTCAAAGAAATAAATACAAAGGCAACTTGACTGCGCTCTTCATAAAGGTTTATTCATAGGCTGGCTAATACAGTATGCCGGTCTGTCAATAACTAATTTGTGTATTTTACTCCTGTATACTGTATATGATATGTATTAATGGAGGGTATATTATGTGTTTTGAAATGTATTACTATAGCTGTATTATGAAGACATCATCATTCATGAATCCACCTCAAACACCATCCTAGTAATCTTGATGGTTAGGGTTGCTAATGAAGTGAATTATACATATTATTACTGTATATTCTTTGATTTCTATGTGTTTCATGACCCTGAGACACAGCTGCTGGTAGGGATGAGGGAGGATAGGTAAGGAGGTCATAGTTGCCACATAGTGGCCCCTTTGTTTTATGGATGTGAGAGAGAGATAAAGTTCTTGGCGTTTAATGAGCTCTGCAGAGAGAGAAGAAAGAGTGATGTCTTGTTTTAGCGAATTAATAATGAACTGTGAGTGGGAGGGCAAGTCAGTCCATCTTTTTCCCTCGCTGAAGCAACATGTCTGATGTGTGAATGTTACAGCGCTGTAAATACAACTTTTTGTATCATTTTAGATCTGTGTCAAAGTGAACTGAGCTTTAGTCATTAAGTCCATAAATTTAGTAGGATTTCTACGTCACTATCATACTGACTTGAGTGTTCATCCTTGGTGGTGCAGGGACGTTATCCCCATCGGGGAGGGAGACATCACCACCATGTGTCTGCAGCTGTCCTCTCAGCCCAGGGAGTACTCCTACTTCAGCCCCAGGACCATGGCTACCTGGGCAGGACCTGGATACTGGCAGTTCAAACCCAAGCACAAGCGTGAGTGGCTTCCATGGTTAATACTACTTTTATTATGTAGAATAAATATTAGTCAGTTACCTGTATGTTTCTCTGTACTTAGTGTATTTGTGTCTGATTGGACTATTATATGTGTTGTGTGTGTATGGCTACAAATAACAAAATATGCTTCAACTTTAATGCTCAATCTTTTTGGCAGTTCTTTGTTTTACTTTAGAAGTGTCCCTCAATTCCCTTCTAAAGCAAAGCGGAATTGTCAAAAGAATTGAGCAAAGGTGCACATTTTCTACCTATGGCATCTGTGCTGAATGTATACAGATGAATCACTCAATGTATCTTTCCTTTTATTCTAGTCGATCATATGCCTGACAAGGAGACTCGTAAAAGGAAGCCCAAGAAGACCTTTGAAATAGACTTCAAGGATGATGTTGACTTTGACACCTTCTTTCGAACCACCAGAGTAAACTTATTTATTTATTTTTTATCGATCATACAGAAACATTTCATGTGGGTGCATATTACACGTTAAAAGACAAAAAAAGCTGACTTATGTAGATTTGATTGCAAAAAATCTTTGTTCCTAGATGATGATGTCCTCCTCCAAAAGGTTAATATTTTGAGAATGCAATGGACTTTCCTGCCATACATCGGCTGTACCACTTGCCTCTCTTTAGGTTGTCCTCAGAAGACTTCCTGTGTTTACTTTTGACACTTGACCTTAGCACAGAGCAGTCTCAATATACAATAAAATGTCAAATCTTTGGTTCCATTACTATAGCAACCACTTAATCATCATTTTGGGACAAGTTATTTATTTATTTTCCTCCTTTTGATGCAGGCAGCTAACCCAGGTCACAGTAAATGAGCCTTTCCTAGTCTGTGCCTGTGTTATCTGAAGTTATGTTTACTGACGATTTTGTAACTTCCAATAAGATGGATATGCATGTCATGACATTTCAAGTGTTTTGTATTTATCTCTCTCTCTCTCTCTCTTATACTCTATTTTTTTATAATTATAAAATATAATTCTAAGAACTGTCAGAATATGTCATTGAACACCCACAAGGTCCATAAAATGCCATAAATGACTTAACTTATGCCTACATAATATTGGAATAGAAACTGTAGGTGCCCTGTGGAATACTGTTCACTGAACTGAATCTGTCTTAATCTTTGTCCCTTAAGGCTGCCACCACTCACACCAAGTCTGCCCTCAGTACTGCCAGGTCCAGTAAAAAGACCACGCTCCCAGCAGACTTTCAGTTCCCCCCAGAAACACTGTCACAGCTCAGCCTAAAACCCTCCAGCACGGTAAGGCTATCCACATTGACTTGCCCGCTCAGATTTAGGATTGAGACCAGTAAGACTCCCTAATCGGGAGATAAGCGACCGTTGGTCGCTTATCTCCTGTCACACTGCTGACATCAGTATGACATCACACCGTACACAAATGACCCTTATATAAGACCGGCATTATCTACCGACAGATTAGTAACAAGATGTCAAAATCATTGAAGGTTTACCCTACTAACCAACTGTTTACCATAGCAACCATGTTTTTTACCTTAGCAACCAACTGTTTACCCTAGCAACCAACTTTTTACCACAGCAACCATGTTTTTTTTACCCTAGCAACCAACTGTTTACCCTAGCAACCAATTGTTTACCATAGCAACCATGTTTTCTTACCCTAGCAACCAACTGTTTACCCTAGCAACCAACTGTTTACCATAGCAACCATGTTTTTTACAGGGCCTGGGATTGATGACATCAGAAATCTCCATATATGGGCATGAAAGGGATTTTGTTTCTGGAAATATGTCTGTGGGGTGCCACATTTGGAATAAAACACTTACATCACACATCTGGATATCCATACAGCCCATCTAGTTTGCCTGTGTCCATTTATGCCCATATATCTGATGACATTGGGACAATGATCTCCATATATGGGCATAAAACTTATGTTAATTAGTAAAGCCTGGGGATCTCCATATATGGGCATGAGGGGTACCCTAAAAGGGCATCATCTGGGAATAGCAAATATAGTTATCCTAGAAAGTGAAAATCTTACATCAAAGGCCATAACTACCTACCTACCACCATACTGCATTCCTCATTAAACTACCTACCAGTAAGATGCCTAAGGGAGAAAAGCAAAGGGCGAGGTTGCACCATTTCTTGGTCTTCTGGCCAGTGATGTACATCGGACCATTTAACCATATATGGAGACATCTGGTACCCAAAGATATTCACAGATATGGGCTTAATATTGATGACATAAGGGATCTCCATATATGGGCGTAAAAGGGATTTGGTTCCCCTGGCATCACAGGGATCTCCATATATGGGCATAAAATGGATTTGGTTACCCTGGCAACACGGGGATCTCCATATCTCCATATATGGGCATAAAAGGGATTTGGTTCCCCTGGCATCACAGGGATCTCCATATATGGGCATAAAAGGGATTTGGTTCCCCTGACATTACAGTGATGTCAGTGGCTGGTTCTACAGAGGGGATCTCCATTTATGGGCATAAAAGGGAATGTATGTATGATGATGTCAGAAATCATAGACGTCATAGGACTTTCACATAACGAATAACTGAGTAAGCATGTAAACCCGTAAAATCTATATTTGGGCATGGCTGATTTATGACCTCATCATGATGACACGAGCAAACACAGCTGAATTGTATAAATGATCAGTGCAGAAACCAACAGAAGTATTTGACCAAGACTCTTCGATTTAAACATCAACAAAGGTGTGACGTTTGTTGATGGTCACGTGTGACGTGTGACGGACGGACAGACGGACGGCCGGTGGAGGTTTTCATAGTAAACTGCTCCCTGACGGTCGCAATTAAATTGTTTTGTCAAAAAATGTGCATAGAGGTGGAGGATGGGCGACATAAGGAATAGAAAATGATTATACCAGTAAGACTCCCTAATCGGGAGATAAGCGACCGTTGGTCGCTTATCTCCATAAATAGAGCAAAAATGTGTTTTTCCAAAATCTTCCTGATCCATGTTGTTGACATGAGTGTAGACATACTGTGTAGTGATTTTCGTGATTTTAGGGCAAAATCTGAATCGGCCTCATGGTGGCGCTAGAGGGCCATGTGAGAAATGAGGGGTGGGGTCTCCTCGCCGCCAAGGCGGACAAATAGGTACCGGCCCCGGCTCTCCCGGTCGCTCCTAGCCCGAGTTACGGCATTTTATGTGAGCTGCAGTGGCAGGGGGTCCTCCACTGGGGGCGCCACCACTTTTGCATCCGTTCTGGAGCACCAGGAGTGGGTGGTCCCCGGGAATGCCCCGTGAGCAGCCCCGTTGGGGTGGTCATTTGGTCATTTTTGCACATTTGGTAATTTTTTACACCTGGGGGTCCCCCAGGGACCTGGGGGTCCCCGAAACTCCGGGGGTCCTTGGAGGTTGTAGTTTGGCAGGCAAGGAGTGTGTGTGCAAAATCTGGCATGGATCGGGGCAACGGTTGCAGAGATATGAGCAGGGCAAAAGTGTGACGTGTGACGTGTGACAGAGGGAGTGACGGAGGGACAGCCGGTGGAGGTTTGGATAGTGTGCAAGTAACTGCGACCTACGGTCGCAATTACAGGATTAGAAAATGATTATATCGAGTAATAAAGTAAATGATCTGTATACATTAAAAAAAAGTAGGATTAATGTTGACATTGCAGGATTATTAGACTGTTTGCTATCATAATTTATTCTTTCCTTCTGTGTGGCAGAAGCAGGGAACGGCAGTTTTTTTCTGTACAATTCATGCATGTCAAGTATGTCAACAGAAACTTAAGTCTGTACAACTAGGAAATGCCACAGTGAAACTTGTGGAGAATGATATTTTTATGGCAATTGATAATGTGTGCATGTAAAAGCTTATTTCATTGAATCTCATAGTTAATACAACCTAGTCCTTGTGAAGCAGCAAATGTGTACTATGAATCTATTCATAGCTATCTTTACATGGAAGACAATGCTATTTTTTAAATTTGTCGCCTATAATGGCATGCAGCAAATAAGGGTTGATACTGATGTCATTGTTAAGTATTATATCCTGTTTTATTATAGTTGTCTCAAGATTCTCAAGAATCCACAAAACGTTTGTCTGGAGAGCTTGGAGAAGGTATTGGAGACTACGACTATAACAATGCCAACGATACAGCCAACTTCTGCCCTGGTCTGCAGGTCTGTTTTTTTATTTGACACTTAGCACTCAAACCACTGACTAGAACACCCAGCTGTAGATGAGCTGAAAGGTGCTGGTCAATTATAATAAATGGTCTAACCCACCTTCACAAATGTTCAACTTCTTTGTTAAGGGTGGAGACAGCGATGATGAAGGAGAAGCATTTGCTGGTTCAGATGACACGCAGCCTCCTATCGGCAGCATGCCCTTCTCGTCCCAAGACCCAGAAGGACTCTCCACCTATGGAGAGGACAACTTGGTCCCTGAGCCACACAGGGTGAGCTTTTTTTTTTCTTTTTGTTTATTATTATTAGGGAGGGCGCAGACAGAAGGGAAGAAGAAGAAGAATCCATTCGAGGCGACAATTGTACGGGGGTCATGTGACAGGAGTCTTGGGATGGAGGATATAAGATTAGATATTTTATCATACAAATAAAAATGTACCCATTCTAAAACTACTAGGAGTAGGAGCAGTGTGCGCCATTCTACCGCGCTCTGGGAGCAATTAGGAGTCTTGCTCAGGGACACACATCGACACAATGCTATCCTGGCCTTGAATCAGACCTGCAACAGCCAGGGCCACACTAACCACCTCTTTGTGAATCACAATTATTTTGACCAGGATAATTGTGACATAAAATGTTCATATTGTCCCATGCCTGCCGAGTCTGTCCCCTTCTACTGTGTATGGTCATGAGAATTACAACACACCTCATTGCTATTCTCAACATGTCAGCCTTGTGAAATCAATGGTGTCAGCCTTGTGAAAGTTCAAAGTATGAAACAATTGCTCTGTTGCTCATCAGTATGTGGCCATTTTTGGTGCATAATATACAGTAAATACTTAAATTCCAAGTAACAAAAATGTGAAGGGTCATCAGACAGTAAAACCAAGCATATTCAAACGACCAGTTAAGAAGGTACACTTGGTACACTATTGATTAATGGAATTCAATGAATTGGCTTGCAGTGTGCTTAATGTCTAGCTGTGCTTGCTTCTTTAGGTCAATAAGATTGAGATCAACTATGCCAAGACCGCCAAGAAAATGGACATGAAGAGACTCAAGAACTCTATGTGGACACTTCTCACTGAGAACCCAGAAAAACCTACAGAGGTGCGTTTGTTGGTCTTTAGTATTGCTGCCAATATGTCTGTGTTGCACTTTGTAAGTCAGTGTCTGAAATGCCTGACTTTCTATTGTAAATTGTGTTGATATGATGTATGCTTGTTATGAGTCTGTCTGTCGGTCTGTCTGTCTGTCTGCCCTCATTCCATTGTGTTCGCCTCACTGTGATCTCTGTAGGAGGCAGAGAAAGGAGAGGCACCAGAGGTGCCTGGACAGAAACTCTTCAGTGAGACTACAAACTCTCTGCTTCAAAGGTAGTGGCATCATTGTGGTTGACTTGAGTGTGCATCATTATATAATAATGACATCTTTCATTGAAGATAAATCATGTAGTGTTGAAAATCATAGCTCCAAACAAGAAAGTTTCATCAGAGGGTATGCTGGGAAAGTCTCTCTAGGTCATCCTCATGTCAAGACATAATAATAATTTATCTGTGGGTTTTAGTTGACCCCAAATTCATCAAGTGGACAGGGTTCCCACGGTCATGAAAATTCCTGGAGATATTTTGAAATTAGAAAAATATTTTTCCAGTACTGGAAAAGTTTTGGAATTGATGAAGGGCCCTGGAACGTCCTGGAAAAAATAGCTATTCATTGTTTTTGGTTTTTGAGCGGTGGTCACAACGCTCCTATACGTGGCCGTGTGTGTGGGTCTGTCTGTCTGTTTGTCTGTTTGTCTGTCTGTCTCCGGGTATGTAGCCTGCATGCAGTAACCTTTTTTGACCACACATGTTAAGGGAGGGGCGCTGTTGTTCAGGATAGGCCAAGCATAGGCCAGGCACACTCACACACAAACACACACAGGGGGCACACACACACACACACACACACACACACACACAGGGGGCACACACACACACACACACACACCACCGCTCAGTTCACACGAGTGTGATTTTTGATTTACTGCCACCATAAATCGACCTGCCACGATTTTCTAACCTTTTGACGTGGGCACGTGCGTGTCCATCGTGCATGATCCGCATGCACGCCACAGCCCATTCGCAGCGTGCACGCTTTATTTTTGCTATTTTCTTTTTTTTTGTGCGCTGAATTATTGTTATATCCTGGAAATTGGCTTAAATATTTTGGAAATGTTTTGGAAATTCATTGGTAGAAATGTGTGTGAACCCTGAGTGGAGTCAGAATGATTTGCTATACCAATGCTCCATACTGCATAGCAAAATCTGTGCGTTGCATAGTTACATTTTGGACATACAAGGTTTCCACCCGACAGCAACGATATGCATGTTTTTTATTAATATTTTAAAACATATTAGTGAAAATAGCCCATCTACAAGCTCACAAATAAGAAATGTGGAGTGCAGTCAATATAAATCTGTTTTATACCAGATTTATTGATGATACCTCCATTTAAAATAAATAATGTAACTTAAGGCAAAGCAGTTGCTTTCTCCTTGTAGGTTTTCATTTGTTTTAATTGATAGAAAACCTAGGAGGAAGACAGCTTGGGGAGGCTGATGACCGAAGAAGGCATTGGTAGTCTTTGATCCTTTGCCAGAAGGGCTTAGTTTCAAAGATGGGGGTCTTAAGCTCTACATTACCTATGGGCACATACTCACATCTCCACTGTTTGGTGAGATCAGGGTCTCCGCAGGTCTAGGAAATGAAGGAAGAATCTTCAACACTCTTATATACAGTACATATACAGTAAATATAACATTAAGGAAGCGATGAAAAGCAATTTTATTTGTTATTGCTAGACACATTTCATTTAGGCTCTGCTGTGAACAATTTACCGTAGGCCCTGCTGTGAACCAAGCATTAACACTTCTGGCATCTCTACGTCCTTAACCACTTTAGCCCTATTTTATGCTTCGGCTAAATATCTGACCACGTTTTGTATGAATGGATGTGCTCTATCTCTAGGTTGGTGGTAAACGCTTCAGGTTGTACAATCAGAAGTTAACAATAATCCAATAATTACCGTATAATATTAGGCTCTAATATGCATTGGCTGAACCTCCGGTTCAGCCAATCACAAGCTTCCGTGGGCGGGTCTTGCCTTACCCAAGATGCTTTTTTGATACACGGATTATGTCTTGTTTCTTAACTCCCATCCTCTCTCTGTTTCCATGTTTTTCCAGCTTGCCCTCCTCGATGGCTCAAAACCTTTCCGTTCCATTGGCCTTTGTGGCTTTGTTGCACCTTGCCAATGAAAAGGTAAGCTGTGTTCACTATGTATAACTGTATAAAGTGAGAAAAGTTGAAAGTCGCTGTTCAGAATTAATCAGATAACATTTCTATTATATTGTGAATTACTGGTTTCCATGTTAGGGAACCTGACATTACTTTTTATGATCTTTTCCTTCAGAATTTGGAGCTGGAGAAGGTTGATGACATGACTGATATAATCATCAAACAAGGCCACTGAGGGACAATGGAAGACTGGATGAATTGGTTTTAGTTGCTATTCTATCTGGAATTGTGTCTCCTCTACTGTTTGTCGCGTGTTTCCTAAACCCACCAGGCTTGAGTTAAGACCCGCCTCGCGGAAATGCCCCTCTCAATAATCTTAAGTATGACAGTTCGTATGAACGTTTGTGCTGCTCGCTCAAGTGCAAACTGCAAAGCGTTCCTACTACCTACCGATCCATTACAATAATACACGCAGCATAATACGCCCAAAGCCATATCCAAACTATAATAATTTAACTGATAATCAGTACGTTTTTATTTTGAGCACAGAAGTGACAAATTAATAGCTTTCTCAGTATGTTTTTCTCTTTAACAAAGTTACGTTTTTTGGCACAGTTTATTTTGTGCACTGTAGTGACAAATTAGTGACAGGCTTTTCTCAGTACAAGTTTTAAGATTGTCTTCATGCCTTTACTAGGTCAGACTTTATCCACCCTACATGTGTCCGGCAAGGATTTCAGCCACTCCTGAAAGTCCTCGCGTTTCTGCGAGGCGGGTCTTAACTCAAGCCTGGTGGGTTTAGGAAACACGCGTTTATGTCAAAGCCACGCAGCTCTTTAGCTTGTAATGAAGAATTACACACTTTACTGTTCAAAGTTATTCAGAGATGTTGTTATAAAACTGTCATGTGGTACCTTGTCGCTTTTAGTTTCTTTAATAGTTTTCCTTTTCTTTGTGTT
This sequence comes from Nannobrachium achirus, assembly GCF_963921795.1. NCBI lineage: Eukaryota > Metazoa > Chordata > Actinopteri > Myctophiformes > Myctophidae > Nannobrachium > Nannobrachium achirus. The sequence goes on along the minus strand of NC_137832.1, from coordinate 29,449,387 downwards.
TTGGTTACGTTAATCTACGTTAATATATCAATAAAGGTGCCTAATGATGGTGTGATGTTTATAGCCTAATTCATACTTTGCCATATGAAAGTGTTGCTCAACAGATCAATAAAGATCAGACAGAATATTTAGGAGGAGACACTGTTGTATGACCATTACATTTTAAGACTCCTGTCTCTGGAACCAGAGAAAGCTCTTTTGAGTCTTGACAGATCTTTCTGTCCTGTTCCTGTCCTGTTCCTACCCCTCCCCCCCCCCCCCCCCCTCCCCCCCCCCCACACACACTTGACTTTAGAAACCGGTTGGACCGGGGTTAGCGGTGCTGGCAGGGTGAGACAATGTGACTTTCAGACCTTCTGGGCAGGGAGGAGGCAGTCTTTCAACTGTGAGAAGGCAAAGAAAAGTCATTATGGTGTTACTTGCAGACATGCAGAGTTACTCCACACGAGTCCACAGGCTAAAGAATCGATCTGGATCGATGTGGAAAGATGGATCTGAGAGTTTGGCTATAATCCTGCGTTCACACTGGCAGATACAAAGATACACAGCTTAGCTTTGTATCTTTAGCAGAAGTTGAAACCATCTCAACTTATTTGTAGCTTTTGTTGTAGCTCTGATGAATCTTTGTATCTTCATGTTGCTGGCTTCCATTGAACATCAGGGGTTTTCAAAGTGGGTGACGGGGCACCCTGGAGTGCTGTGATGGCAGTCCAGGGTTGCCGTGAGATAATTTGATAATATTTGGACACTTATTTAGTGTAATTTTAAACTTTACAAGTACAAAGTTATTTTCCTTCAGTTCTAACCAAAATGGCTATTATCTCAACGTTTTCCTCGCAACATAATCGCTAAAATATAAGGTGCTGGGAGTGAAAATTGTGAATATAATACAGGGGTGCCTCAGATGAAAAAAATATTTATAATGGTGCCATGAGCCAAAAAAGTTTTTGAACCCCTGCAGTACATGTACAGTATGCAGCAACATATTTGTTTTTGTCATTTTTGAATAATATTTGACGTTTTTCAGAAAACTTAGAACAGCCTAACTGGGAGACTTAATGGGATCAACTTTGACCAAAGAATCCACAGACCTGGTTCGTTGTTTAAGTTGGACAAAATGTTTCATATTTTCCCAAATATGGAGATGATTGACGTCTGACATCATATATGGGCATTCCCAGATATGGGCTTAATATTGATGACATCAGGGATCTCCATATATGAGCATAAAAGGGACAAGGACGGAATTCATTTGCAAGTGTGACTCGCGTTGTGGTTGGTTGTGTAAGTTGGACAAATGTGGACATTTTATGAGGTGTCATGCACTGTGATGCACATGACATCAGGGCTCTCCATATATGGGCATAAAAGGGACAAGGACGGAATTAATTTGTCAGAACAGGTCAGTTATATCCTGCTGAGCTGGGATGAGGTGATGTCAGAACAGGTCAGCTATATCATTCTGCTGAGCTGGTATGAGGTATCTTCTTTCGTGTATGATCGTCCTTGATGATTGGTAAGTGACATTTTATTTCACAAGATTTGAATTCTTGTTACTTAGCTGCGTTTACATGGACATCTTTCTTTCAATCTGATTAAAATAAACCTGATTGAAGGTCTGTGAAATGTTCTTGCACAACCATGCAAGAACATTTCACCTACTTTTGTTCCCGTTTTAACTTGTTGGTGGTTGGGAGATTATAGGCAAAGAGTCTGGCCTCTGCCAACATCCACAACAAATCTAATACAGTCAAATTGACCTGAACATCTGGGTTACATTTATTATGGTCCAATGTCCCGATGAATGTGTGGAATGAAATTGCAAAGTGATTGGATTAGAACGTTGACCTCACGGTACTGGCTGAGAGGATTCTAATACAGTGTTTCTCATACTTAAATTAATGCTTACTCCCATAAGTCTGAGAGTGTGGAAATTAATCTATAATGTGTCCATTTACACACTAGAGTTACAGACCTGTAATATTCCATTTTCCAGCTCAGTGGAGGTTGGGGTTCCATCTCTGGCTGGGTAATAAAATACCAAAGACTTGAAACAAAAGTGACTGAATGCCTTCACTGCTTGGCACTGCAGGGACGCATCAAGAGCCCCTGCGATAAGCATAGGACCCCAATGGAAATAAGACTGCAATTACTTTTTTGGTGTAACCATTTTAGACTAAGTGTGACTGTACTCCTGCTGTTTTACATTTCAGTCTAATAAAATAATTCAATGAATCAAACAAAGCAAGCGTCATGTCCAGGGGGTGTAGGCCTACTTGTACATAAAGCTGCCTCACGCTAAGTAAACAGGAGATAGACTTCTGCCCTATGGGCCTCATGGCTCGGACACCACTTTGAGAACTGTTCATACACTAACTGTACACTTGAACGTGGCTACACTACCTTTAACATTGTTACTTAGCAAATGCGAGGAGAAATGTGTCTTTGGCAATAAGAAAGAAACAGCGTCATACAAAAAATATATATATACCTAAAATTCATACAGCGCTTAAGCCTTATCAGCTGAATGGTTAGGAACCCGCCTGGGGAACCAGAGCCCCTGGTTGTCCCAGGTTTGATTGCAGGCCAAGGAAGCAATGTCGATATGTGTCCCTGAGCAAGACTCTTAACCCCTAATTGCTCACGTGCTCCTTGTGGGCAGCGAATCAGCTGGGTTGGGCAGAAAATATTGAATTTCCCTTGTGGGACGAAACAGGTAGCTATTATTATTATCATGAACACCCCAGTGTGCAAATATATCAAGAGCCTCCAGCTCCAGTCCAGTATCACAGTATTGCACCAGCATATAGGTGTTTCCCGTTCCTTATTACCAAACCAGGTGGTTATACCATGGCATAGCGGATGATAGATTCCATGTTTGCCCGATGTTTTTTTGCCACACCATGGACCCTGGCCTGAGCCTTCTCAGGAAGTGCATGCGCTGATAGAATACAACACGATACAATACAAAAACTTGAGGTCATTGGTGTGAATAAATAAAACATTTGAACCACTCTGTATGGTAGTATATCCATACAATATCATTGCGTGTATAGGTGATCTGACTGGTCTCCCTATTCTTCCAATGAGGAATGTTCTTTGTTTGGTTTCCCACAAGGGAGACGCAAGTTCAAATCCTGTAGAGTTGCAGTACTCTTTTGGGAGAATAAATAAAATGTATGTAAATAAAATGTATGTAATTCTATCTCATAGACATATGTAGTCGCAAATTGCAAATATTCAACATAAAAATAAAAAAAAATCTAGAGTTGACATACAGTATGTAATTGTATGGATAATTTATTTTCAGGTCAACTGTCTGGATATTCTTACATATAGCCTAACCTTTTTTGCAACAACAACAACAGCATTACAATTTCCAACATAGTTGATAGGAACCTGAGTCTAAAACTTGTCATAACTCCTGAGCGTACATCCTAGATCCTTTTGTTCTAAGAAGAGAATATACTGTCATTATGTTATGGAATAATATAAGTCAGTGTTTCTCAAAGTGGGTTCAGGGTCTCTGCGGGTTCCTTTATGGGGGTCTATCTAAATTGACCCATACGAGTCTGTAACTCTCGTCTCTGACAGTGTAGAAATGGAACCAAATGATCCCTGACGGGTTCATTTGGTTCCATTTCTGTTAGTTAGTTATGGGGAGACCTTGAAATTCAAAAGTTTGAGAAACACTGGTATAAGTCAGTGGTTCTCAACCTGTGGGTCGGGACCCCCAGAGGGTCCCCAAATTATTTTAGGTGGTCCCCAGATGATTTCTCACTCAACAGTAAACAAACCAACATATTGTTTAAGTGTACTGTATATAGAGGGTCTCTGCACATTTCTAAAGTGATCAATTTAAGGACTTTTTAATACCTCTAAAATGACAAATTAAACATTGGCCAAAATGTGAGGCAAAAACTGTGAAAATAACCGATCTACATGCTTGTGATCATGTAGATCTGCTATTTTCACAATAGAACTGCGTTATACAAAATGTAGTCTCTCGATTACAGACTTCTTCATTGCTGCAAAAAGTGAAAAGAGCGATCGAACTTTTCCTTGACGATGGCTAGCCAGATATTGTACAAAATGTAATGCCTCAACTGAGTCAACTCTTAGTGCTTGTCAGGTTGGTGGGGGGGTCCCCAGTTAAAATATGATTCTTTTTGGGGTCTTGGCCTGAAAAGGTTGAGAACCACTGGTACAAGTGACACACACCTGGGCTGATGGAAACGCCCATATGTGACGCCCTCCAGAGGGATGGAGGGTGAAAGAGGAGGGGGGAGGAGAGGAGGAGGAGGAGGAGGGACAAGGCGATGGAATTTGGAGAGGGGGAGAAAAAAACCAGGAAGTTCACAGACCGAGGAGGAAACAAACAAACAGGATCAGGAGCGAGTGTTGAAACCAACTTAAAAGCACAAGTTCATAAAGGTTTAAACTAATAACATTAACCCAAGACAACTTCACCGCGGTCGTCAAGAGACAAGGGCTCGTATTTTCAGACAAAATGGACATAGATCCGGTAAGTGAGAAACGCGACACAGAGGGTTCTCTGTCCATGTAAATGTTTAGAGCTCAGCTCAGGTGCAACAAGTGTTTGTTTTTCCTTCTCCATCTTGTTTTTCCTGTTATAGGCAGACTTATTTTGAACACTTTCTGTTAGATTTCCATGCTTGTTTTCTCCAACCAACAATATATAATTAATTAATCATATGCCTTTCCAACGTTGTTAAATGAGATCACAAAGCAAGAGTAGTAGCCTGTACAACAAGGCCTCTTTACAGCCACTGCAATTCAAAGTTTTATCTTTATTGGCTTGAACATAATTGTGATTCTTCGGGTAATATCGTCGCCACAGTTTATGTCGTGGCGATGGTCGTAACAGTTTACTGTTTGCATAACGTATTGACAATTCAGTAAAACTAATCATGTTTCAACTGATCAAATATGTTTGCGGTTCTTAACATTTTAGTTGTATTCATGATGGGTGCAGACATGATCTCAGTGCTTCCTTTATTTTATTATGATTAAAAGAATCATACAAGCAAACTATAATAGTCATACACAAATCACAAAGTATACGTGTATTAAATGCTTCCAAATGTTCTCTTCAATTCGCTATGCTATGATGCTAAATGATGTCAGACATGACCTCAGTCAGTGCTATGGTAAAATAAGCTCTCATTTGTGGAGGTTCAGATAACCTTTGAACCTTGGTGGTGGCACCACTAGTCTGCTGAGAGGAAGTCCAAAATCAACACAGTTTATCCATTACATGCACTAAAATACTGGGTGTTATTTCAACTCTTGAGTGTTTAAATTTGTACAACTTATGGACCCATAAGGTTCGATTTTGTTCACACTTTTGAGTTACAGATGAGGAGTTTAGCCTACAATACAAACACGTCACATCCCCTTTTTCTAACATCCTACTTTCCCAGATATTTTAGAATTCATGAATGGATCACATTTAGAAGAAGCAGTGAGTCTTATTAAAAATAAACCAACGTTTCGCTTTCGACAAAATCTGTAAATTCTTAGGAGCTTTCTTTTGCTTTCTTTTTAATGAAATTCACACTGCATCGACTCGAGGCTACAAGTGTGTGACTACTTCATTTAAAAAACATTCTCTTCCTCGTGATCGTCACCACCTTCATGACATTGCTGTCCCTTGTCTTGGAAACCATTCAAATAGGCCTGAAAAAAGTACACCATGTACCTATCTGGGGGAATCATTTCATCTGTTGAATTGATCAATGTTTGAATGTAGTCAGCTCAGAAAAGGGATGGAACACCTCATTATGTTGACTGAGTGCCATGTTTTTGATTTGAGACTTAACTACTTAAACCCTAGTCTAAACTTGACCTGTCCACACCAAATCTCTTTGCTCAAAATACGCTTGAAATGTGAGCCGTGGTTAATGAAACACAAGGACATCTCATCGTATTGTTGCATTATATCTATATCTAATCCATTACCGTTGGCAAATCATTTTCTTAGTTAAGTGTCAGTCAAATCTCAATTAATGTGCTCAGTGCAAGTTACAAGTTATTCCAAATGTAAGTCGGGAATGATCATGAAGTTGACCTGAAATTAATATGACGCGTAATGTTGACCTGAAATTAATATGACGCGTAATGTTGCCGTCGACAAACTACGGCAACGAACTTGTTTTTCAGGGAGTGTTACTGTTTCCCTTTCTTTGATGGAGGTGGCTGACATGCGATAGCTTTCTGCCATTCAGCAGACCTCATGGAGTTCCTTGTGCCAGTAGAGAGGCATGTTGGCTGCTTTGAAGAGGGGGGAGGGAGCAGTGGCGTCAGTTCAGCAAAAGCTAAGGTATGGCAACATGACTGGTGTCTTGCACGCGCGCCCAAGACACCAGTCATGTTGTCATACCTTAGCAACAGGCACGATGAAAAGTACATTTTATTATTACCCCCTGTAGCCAAGGTATAGCAGCTGCCATAGCTTGCCATACCCAATTGACGCCTCTGGGGGGGAGCAGTCTTTTTTACAGGAAAGAAAGACAAGGGAGGAGGGAGGAGAGTTGGATGACGTATCCAAAGCAGCTGGTTTCCCGGAGACGGCTTTGTTTATTGTCTGGTGGCGTCACAAAGGACTTAGAAAGGGCTATAGACATGCACACAGATGCACACAATGTGTTATATTCACCGTAAAATGGCTACATCCTAATTGAAGCCACCACGTAACAATTACCACATTGCTAACCTATTTTGGTAGATAGCAGACAAGTGGCAGGTGTCGTTCACATCCATGCAGGTCTGGTGGCTGCACTGTAAACTAACAGGTTGGGCTGCTGCAGTGCAGAAGCCCAAGGAAGGGAATGTCCTAAGTGACACTCTGGCCAACACAATCTAGTCAGCACACAGACTGGCAACCAGAAATATGTTCCTTCCTCCTGATATGCATCATTTGATTGCCTTCTTAGTTGCTGGTAGCGTGTGAACTTGTCCTTGATTAAGGAAGTGTTTCTAAAGAAATGCTGTACGTCCTGTTTGCTTTATTGTTTACTTCAACAGAAATTACTCACTGACTCTTATTTTGGCGCAAAAGCCGAACTTCAGTTACCTTTTATTTTAGATATGTGAACTATATATAGAAATGAAAACCATGATGCTGTTATAGCATATACTTATATTATCTGTTACCTATCCACTTTGTGGCACATAAGGCCTTCACAGGGCACTTCCACTTTTCGTGGTCAGCTGCTACAGTTAGCAGCAGCTGACCGTAGTTATAGTTATGTTATAATTACTTTACTTACCAAGTACAGTAGTTGGGCAGGAATTTTACATCAGTACAGGGACGCTGAAACACACACACACTCACGCAGGGCATTGACACTAACGGTTGCCCGACTGCCCGTGGCAAGTAAATAAACCGTTCGGGCAAGTGCAGTTTGCTTTCAGGTTTGCCTGACGAGCAAGTGCACTCAGTCTCATTAGATATTGGGTTTATGAAGAACAATAATGCTACCTTTTTACAACTAGCAGTTGGCGCTCATTCTGGTTTTTCAAAGTGACTGTCTGTCACCACTTGGCAGTTATCAATAATTAGATTTAACCTTTTGGGCAAGTAGAACATGAGTCCTGTACTTGCCTGATGGGCAAGTGCCTCTGATACCTTAGTGTCAGTGTCAACCCCTACACACACACACACGTTTATTTATTCTTTATTGTTTATATGTGCTCACACGTGACGTCATTGTAGCTCTTGAAAGTGTCACAGTATAAAACACACTCTTGAAATCAAAATTCATTTTGTTGTAGTTTGGGTGTGTTGGGGGGGGGGGGGGGGGGGGGGGGTGAGGTAGGTAGCCTATCATTAACGAGAATTCTATGTGTTTTCGAGATTACCGCAGTGCATTTTATATGAGAGGCTCTACAATTAATTGAAAAAAGAATACAATTGTAAAATGGAATACTGCAGCTTCTCAGTGGGCTGCAAGCTACATCAGAACAAATGGTGCTGTACAGAATCAACATTGACCTCATCTACAACTACAACCCCACTCTTTCTATCCCTGGCCTCTCTTTCCCCCTATTTACTCTTTCCCCCTCCCTCCCTTTCTATAGGAGCGGAATGGGGCTGAGTCGCAGGTTGAACAGGATAAGGTATCGGCCCTGAGGTCCCAGGTGGATGGAGTTAAAGACATCATGACCCAAAATGTGGACCGCATTCTGGCGCGGGGAGAGAGGCTGGACGACCTCATGGACAAGTCAGAAGACCTGCAGGCGGGGGTTGGTATCTCTGTGTGGGATTTAAAACATCTTGGAAGAGAGGGGAAACCACAGCCTTTGGGTTGACTGAGGGGGTGGGGTTGAGGATGCGTGGCATTTTATTTTTCCACTGGCACCAATGTATTGTGTGTGTGTGCCATAGCTAGGGATGGAACGATACGCGATATTATCGTTTATCGCGATAAAAAACACTTACGATAATCGTATTGTGGAGATTTAATATATCGTCATATCGTCCTCCGTCATGCACTTTTAGCTGCATATCCGGTACCACTTAAACCCTCTATAATTGGTAAAAGGTACTTGTAATATACTTACTTGATACAGTATTCTTTTCAATCTCTAACAAATCTCTTTGCCAAAAAAAGCTGATCTAAAAGCTCACAACGCGTCGCGACGCGTTGTGAGCTTGTAGATCGGCTATTTTTTGGCAAATGTTCCGCCCCAGGATTTTGATTATCGTGATAATATTGTAAATCGAGATTTCTTTTGTCACAATAATCGTGATATGAAATGTTCATATCGTCCCATCCCTAGCCATAGCTTGGACACCAGTTGCAGTGCTCTGCCGGTTTTACATGATCAGATTTGGAAGCCATTTTAAATATTTTAGATCTTTGGCCCTCCAGAACCACAGCAAGGGCTGTTGTCTCTGTGTGATGTAGAGCCAGAGTGAAAGATAACTCGTCTTTGATGCCAACGGGTGTTTTGGTGTACTTGGTAGGGTGCCGCTATCTTGGACCAACAGCTGCGCCAGAATGGGCTCTTGCGGAGTGTATTACCTCTAATTGCTGGATCTTACTTTATAGGCTTGATGGTAGTTATGTAATTTCTCTATACCCAAAGTTCTACTCCTTTGATGGTGCACTTGTACATTGCAATTGTAACCATGAAAGTAAGGTCAAACGTTGGCATCAAGTTGTGCCAGGAAATGCCAGGAACACTTGAGGCTGTATCTTTTTACTGTATAAAATGTAAATACAGTTACAAAAAATGGCTACAGGCTGTAAATGGATACAGCTACATATTGAAACACTGTACTTTTACTCTGTATTTTCTACAATGAATCAGTGTGCTAGTCCCTTAGAGGGCAGGCTTATTCTTGGCTTTGAATATATTTTTTTAGGCATGGCTTCATAGGAGGCTCATCTATGGATGTAACAAGATTCACCAACTTCACGATATGGTTAAACTTCACAATATTGATATGGTTCACTATGTGATTTTCCCATTTATTTATTTATTTCTACAAAATGAGATTCTAGACATATTGTATTTCTATTTCTCAGAGAAAAACAAAGTTCTGTATTTTATTTATCTTATATATAGTTATGGTTACAGTATTCTTGGTTGTACTACAGTGTTGTGTGAAAATGGGGGCATTCCTACATTCCTAAACCTGCCATTCCTACCCATTGCCATTCCTACTGAGGTTAGGGTTTGGTTTAGGTGATCACTTCCTCCGTAGGAATGGAAAAGCTCACATGTATGTTGCGATGTGATGCATAGTGGTGAGCATGTAGGTCTGCTATTTTCAGGCTTGGTTATATGGTGCAATGTTGTAGGGCCTTTTGGAGGAAGTGGTCATCAGAAATAAAAAGTAAAAGCTGCAGCTAGTTTCTGTGGGTTCTCCCAGATTCTAGAGAACAGGCGTGCTTTCTCATTAATACGGTATCTCAATTTCTCTAAAATGGCTGCCTCGGATATCAGAGATTTCAATAAATGAATGGACGGAGATTCATCAGCTCCGACCCACTTTGTCATTATTGGATAATCTTGCTAATTTCTTTGCATATTACCTTCTAGACGACTGAATTTGTGTATACTCCCATAGACAATGGAATCTAGTTCCAGCTGTTAATTTACGTTTGGGACAATTTGGGGAGACTCCTGCTGTGTACGTATATGGGGATATGTATAAATGATGTAGGATATTATATTGCATCTCCCTATATCTATTTCATATAGAAAGTCTGGAGGGTAACAGCAAGATTTCTTTCCCATGTTTTATTGTCTATTGTTGAGCTCCAGGTTGTTCTCAAATGGGAAAGTCTATTCTGATTCAGTTCTTGCAACTCAGAATAGAACTTTGATGCAAAATGCTCTTGTTTCTGTTGTTCCATAAAACAACTTTCTAGTGGATATGAATCACCTGACGCATTAAGAGTGTTCATCTTATTTACATAGGTCATACACTCTTTTTATACCTGCTCTCTGCCATGTTTTTTCGGGCAGTAACCTTGTGTGTGTGTGTGTGTGTGTGTGTGTGTGTGTGTGTGTGTGTGTGTGTGTGTGTGTGTGTGTGTGTGTGTGTGTGTGTGTGTGTGTGTGTGTGTGTGTGTGTGTGTGTGTGTGTGTGTGTGTGTGTGTGTGTGTGTGTGTGTGTGTGCACAAATTAATGCCTTTGTCATACAACGCAACACAGTGAAAATATTGTTTTTTTTTTGCAAGCTCACAACGCGTTGTGGCGCATTGTTAGCTTATAGATATTTTCAGTACATTGGATCTGAAGTGTAAAGATTTTGGATTTGTCCACCGGACAACAATGATTTGTTGAATACATAATCTCATATCCGCACCCTGCTGTCTCTCCATATTTTGTCAAGACTGACGTGATCATCAACATTATGTCAGAGACTGAAGCCATGCAGTTATTGGTCCTGTTTTCTAGTTGGCTTCCACTGAATGAATTTCAGCTGTAATGTTTAGTTTGGCACCAGCTATGTGACTTTGTGCTTTTCGATCAGATTAGGAGGATATATTTGTCTTTATGTAACACAAGACGGGTCTAATAACGTCATGTTTATTTTAGCTTGTAGATCGGCTATTTTCACTACTTCTTAATTTTATCATTTTAATACCTCTAAAATGATAAATTAAACATTGGTAGAATTGTCAAATATTAGAGGCAGAAATTGTGAAAATAGACAATCTATAATGCTTGGAGATCGGCTATTTTCACAATAGAACCGTGTTACACAAAATGTAATGTAAAATGCAATTCTTGGTCCTCGTCAGGGTGGGGGCGTCCCCAGTTAAGATATGATTATCTTTGGGGTCGCGGTCAGAAAAGGTTGAGAACCACTGTTCTAGACGGCTTGCCTCCTTGGTGCCGCACTGTAAAGTGAAGTTGTCACTTGTCACTTCACCCATTTAGAACGGGTACACATTGTGTATCATTTATTTTATGCTTTAACTATTGAAAATTAGCAGATCTACGACTACAAGCTCACAGCGCGGCACCGAGTGCAGTGCTGCGAGCTTGTAGATCTGCTATTTTTGAGAAATCTTGAAAATTAGAATTTTGACCCGATTCTATAAGTGTCTTACTGTCTTTTGAATCCTTCTAAGATTTTTTTTTTAAAACCTATGTTTCTATGTTAGCAATCTGGCCAGCCATCGTCAAAGAGAAGGTCCTTTTCACTTAACTGGAGCTCAGTTAGTCTGTTCTTGAGAGACTACTGTATCAGTGGTTCTCAAACCTTTTCATGTGAAGGACCCCCAACACGATATGTATTTGTCCACGGACCCCCATCTCAAAATATTTAGTTCCAGGGACCACCCAGAAGCAAACTTTGAGTTACAAACATTCGCTTTGAAAACACATATATTCAAAGATTTGCACACATTTTCACGACTTTTTCAAAAATAGCAGATCTACAAGCTCGCAGTGCGGCACTTTGAGCTTGTATATCTGCTATTTTTCACTGGTTAAAGCATTCAATAATTCTAGGCCTGTAACACCGTGTCTCTACCCGTCCCCCTGTTCTTCCTCTCCAGGCCCAGCACTTTAAGCAGACATCACAGAAGGTGGCTCGCTCCTACTGGTGGAAGAACGTCAAGCTGGTGGTGGTGATCGTGGTCATCGTGCTCGTCATCATCCTCATCATCATCCTCCTGGCCACAGGAGTCATCCCCACCAGCTCTCCTCTGCCCCCCCCTATCACCCCCACCAAAAAGCCAACAATAAACCCGTAAACACACACATACATACACACACATTTATATTCTGCGTCACACACAAATGGATCCATGTACTGTACATTGTCGATGATGGGTAAAAACTTGTAAATCCTTTGTTCTTTCACCTCTTTACTCCACTGATCAACATTTTATCTTATTTAATTGCTGTAATGGAAGATCTCACTTGTCCTCAGTTGTGTCAAGGATTGAGACATCTGACTTTTTTTTTAGAAAGTTATATCACCTTCGAGACTATAAAAACCTTTCAAATACCATATTATTTGGTTCCTATTCGGCACACCAATTTTTTAAAACTTATGTCGGTTTAAATTATTCTCAATTATTACTTTGGAGATGCAAGTTTTATTTCCTCACAGTTGCACAGTATGCATTTGAATGTGACATGTATAGCTTAAAATGGTGAATGTGGTTTCCTCCGATCTTAGTTTCTGTAATTTGTAATGGCCTAAATAGCCTATTTGCACATTTTTAAAGTCGGTATGTCCCCAGTCACTGTGCAACTTTTGTATTGTCGTTACTTTCTTGTTGTGTGTTAGTTTTCTTCCTGTCCAAATATATACACGTGAACATGTTTTAATCTGAGAGTGAAAAATGGTCCCTTATGGGTACACTGTCAAAGCTTAATAAGAGCACAGCAAAGAAATGAGAAATTACATTTGGCCTGCAAAGGTTTTCTTTTTCTGTGAATGATCGACAAAATGACCATGCAATTTTGAACGTCTGCTTAGGTTTCATGGGCTAACAGATTAATGTGCTCCATGGATTGACCATGTATAGTATATTACTTAGATAAACTAATGGTGCAGTTGTTGGCATACCACCTGTATTCATTCATGTAAGAGATTTGGGGCCAGCAATGTTATGCCTGAAATTGGATACAAGCATATACTGTGCCTTCCATGGCACATTACTGGACATCACTGCTTTGACTGAATAAATTGATAAACTATATGAATTCAAATAGAGGGGGTTTGTGCATGTTTAGAGTCATCTGCAAGGGGGCTCTGATGCAAGTGTAGAGTCATCGGCAGGGGGGCTCTGGTACAAGTGTTGTCTGGTCTGTGTCCCTGCTTTCCTTTGTCCAACGAGGTCTCGGATCTTCTTGCTCAACTTGGCTCTAAATTCCAGATGTGCTTGATCTTGTCCATGTATGTCGCATTCTCCCTCGCTTGTCAGAAGCACTCCTCTTCTGCTTTTAACCACAACTACAGAATTACATTGTTCTCCTTCCACTGGTCCTTGACGTCAGTGGAGAACTCAAGCCAGGCAGTGAAGAAGCCTATTATTTGTTCAAATAATGGGCTTAGCAATCTGTTTCAGTCTATTCTCATACCTCTGGAAACAAATCTTCCAGCCAGACAGCTGTGAGAGAATGTAGCTTTTTAAGCAATGTCTCCCCCTAGTGGGAAAACTAATGGGCACATTTGCTATTTAAAGTGCCAACAATATGTTTCACAGGAATAAAATTAGTTTGTCTTGAAATTAAGATATCAGATTAAAATTATTATTCATATTTCCGCAAACAATATATCTGCAGATTAGTAAACATGCAGTAAAAGTAACAATCATTACTTCCCAAAAGAATGCTGGAAAAAACTAAAAGATCTGACCTACAATTATTAAAGGACTGTCCGTGTCAGTCCAAAGCAACTGTTTTAATACCTGTTGTCGTTTGAAGAGGTCTCAAACTTGTACTGTACATAGTTAGTGTCCTCACCCATTTGTACATTTGTAATGGCCCTTAACCTCAGTGTTAAAGAAAGTATGTATTCTTTAGAGTGTATTTATTTTTAATGACTTTGTTTTCCATAGATATGCTATTTCTTTCTAATCTCTTGTTTTCTTTTTATATACATATATAAATATTGGAAAATGAAGGGGTATTGTACTGATATAATGTAAAAAACCTTATTCTTTGGACAAATGAATTTTAGAATTGTATAAAAAAAAAGATGTCTAGATTGAGATGAGAAATTGTGGCACTTGTCGTCTCAACAACATATATTGTTCAATGACAGAAATTAAAATATTTTTAAATGACAGGGATTTGTTGAAAATCCTTATAAGGGGAGAACCAATGTACTTCCAGAAAGCTTTGTCTGTGTTTTAATTTAGTATGGGGAAATGCTTGCCACAGATGGTCACTGTGTTTAAACTAATATAATTAACTTTGAACTTATCTTGATTATGGTGTTAGTAGTTTAATCTAAAATACAATAAATAGTATTGACTTGCACGTTTGTTTGCTTTACTTTCTTTGATTTTCATTTAAATTGACAGTTTACTATATTTGTCATGCCTTGAGTATTATTGATTCTCTTAAGAGATAATTCGTTTTTTAATGCCCCCTTTTTTTAGATTACTAACACTCCCAAATCAGTGTAATGCAACTAATGTTTTATGTCTTCCTTGCATCATTCCTCATTGAGTCACTAAAAGTGTTGGGGATATGTTTACACTGTACAATGTACAATGTACGAGATTATGTATTTTAGTTTAGTACATTTAACACAAGAGGGCGACATTGAGTAAGGCTAATAGGGCTGGTAAATGTGGTTGGTACTTGGTAGTGTTGGAAAAAGTCTGGGTTTCTGAGGCTAGTAGTGTTGTGATGTTTAATGCTGTGTTCACACTGGCAGATATAAAAAACAGTCTACCATAAATGTTCAATGTAAGCCAGCTACATGAAAATACAATGTTACATTCAATGGTTGCAGCTGCTACAAAAGTTACAAAGCTACAAATAAGTTGAGCAGGCTTCAACTTCAGATACAAGGCTACAAAGCGATAGATATGCTATATAGCTTTGTATCTTTTATATCTGCCATGTGTAAACACAGCATAACTAGAAAAAAAGTGCCCCGGGGTATTTGGCTTCCTTACCTGAAAGCACCTCTGTACATTCCAAAATTCTTGAGCCCAAGGCACACCAATGGGGAAGTGAAACTCTAAAGGCACAAAATAGCCTCTATAAAACCTGTTTTAATTTCTAGTGTTCATTTTTAGGTTACCAACATTAAAATAATGGTGCATTTCTCTCACATTTCTCTCATGTGGTGTTCCCCCAAACTGTAGGTCATCATCATGCGTCTAGTCGGCGACCTGGCCAACTCGGAACAATGTAAATAGGGAATGAATGCCCCGCCCTTTAATGCAAACCCCATTATATGGAGAACGCGCGTGCCGGTGGGACGAACGGTTCTCGAGATACGCGGATTACATACATACATACACACGCACAGAGATTTTTTGTTGACTCATGTGGCGTACGTGATGTCAGAGCCTTTTATGAAGTGATGTCACAATGAGTCAGCGCTTGCGCCGATGCCGATTTCCTCCGGAACAGCCTGATGTCAACAATCAGCCCGCATAAGGAGATTCCGAACGTTTCGCGCCGGTTAGGGAAAACCGTGCGTCGGGTCGGGTCGAGGCCCGGCACTGCACTCCGTGCCGCGGCGGGGAACGCGCGTGCCGAATCTGAAGCCCGTGGGACGAACGGTTCTCGAGATACGCGGATTACAGACACACAGACACGCAGAGACTTCTCGCATTTATAGATAGATGATACTCTAATAATAGAGAAAGGATTTTCAACCTTTTGTGACTAGGACCCAACTCTAATAATTAGAGCAATGATACTGACATGGCCTGCCTCTCTACAACTTTATTTCAATATACACAGTATTGGCCTGTTTATTCTTTTTAAGAAACTGTGACAAAACACATTGACAATGTAGTCACATGAGTTCCCAGAAAACCAACAATAGGATGATCAGCAATGACAAATCTCATGGATTTCAGCTTGTCAGCCAGTCATGTGGATGTGAATCCAACACCATGCATTTGGACAATGATGTAGAGAGAGAGTGAGTGTTTGGCATGGTCAATATGGCCTTTGTGTGGTTCTGCCAAAAAAAGAGCCCCATTGTTGGGTGGGACTTCTGAGACTATTAGCTCCAGGCGACCTGCTACAGAATCATATGAAGCCTCAGTAATTAAAATTAGATGTATTTATTTTATTTCTTGCAAATGCTTGTGCAAAAATGTTTTGCCTATGGGTCTGTCTTGGCATCCTAGTGAGAGTACATTATGGACTGTTTTAAAACATCTTTCATTTTGTTATTCATGCTTTAGTGATTTCTAGTCACCAAACCTGTTTATGGAAATGATACGAAGAATATGATTACATAATTGACAAAATGAAGTTTGTGGTGATATGCTGGCTTTGATTTACCCACTGGCATATCACAGAATATTTGGGAAAACGGTTATCTGTGTAAGATTTTCCTACACATGAGAATTTTTGGTCAGATGTTGTCACAACAGTTGTGTAAGAAGCTTACAGTATCTGGGAACATAAACTCTGAAAATCCAACAGGACCAGGATTTCCCAGCCCCTCTGTTGATGAAGCCAGGTAATCAGTGGTATCTGATAAGTCAATGTTGACAGAAGGTAGGTACTACTAGATCCACACACCTTGTTTCAGTAAAGGTTTTACAGGTAAATTTCACCAAGGTGTTACAGTTTTTAAGGCTAATTCCATTGTCTGTATACAGGTACTATAAGTGATGTTAGGAACTCCAGTCCTCAGCCGTTGTCCCTATTGAGAATTGACCAGGCATTTTCCAACTTCCCTTAAGTAATTTCTCCGTCTGAACCTTACATGAACTAAACATTCACTTGTGTACGTGATGTTTCATTTTGCAGGACAGTCTGTGTGTTCATCCATCCATTCATCTTCAACCGCTTATCCGGAATCAGGACACAGGGGTAACAATTCCAGCAGAGATTTCCAGTCTTCCCTTTCCAGGCCAACATTAGCAACTTCCTCCTGGGGGATCCTGTGGTGTTCCCAGGTCAGTGTGGAGATATAATCCCCCCATCTGGTCCTTGGTCTGTTCCAGGGTCTCTTCCCAGTGGGACATGCAGTGAGGACCTCCCTAGGGAGACACTCGAAAGGCTGTTTGTCATAAACTAGAGGGTTGCGGCCCTTCGGGCCGCTCCCATCTAGTTAAAAAAAAAAAAAAAAAAAAGTTAAAAAAAAGAAAGAAAAAAAAATTGTGGCGGAACTATTGTGCCGCAGCGCACGTTTCCGGTCGGACATATTTGACCGCCGGACGCACTGGAGAGAAGTGACTGTTATGCCTCTGCTATTTCTCTGCACTCACTGTGGAGGCAGCAGCACGCACATGCAAACACAGTGGTGTTAAATTTCACTCTCTCTCTCTCTCTCTCGCTTGCCCGCCCCCCCTCCCCTGTTGCCTCCTCTCTCTCGTGCTTAGCGAATGAGCGGACGGCATAGAGGTGGGCGGTATTATTCCCTACGTCCTTCTCCCTACCGTTGAGTTGAAGTAGAGTTGGAGTGGATGCAGAGTGGGCGTGCCATGGGCTTGGAAGTGGGATGCGGCTTTAAGCCAATTGTAAATATAAGATGCTTTGGCCACATAATGTGTCATTTTGCAACTGAGATTGAGTATCAGTGAATGTCAGAAGGAAGGGATAAATCTGATGGGTGATGTTATCCATTTGGATTTGGTCCAAGGGTTGAGATGGTTGTGGATGAGCAACTTGTTGTTTTACTCTTTAGGCACCTATGCTGAGTTGTGCTGCGTGCAAATAAATAATTTTCATAATAAAAAAAATAAAAGATCTGCAACTGTTGAAAAGCCTTTTACAAACCAATACAATATCTGTGAGGGTATCTAACAGAATCCATTACGTTGATAGTGATACACCATTCATCCTTAGAGCTAAAAGTAAGTGAATGCTTTATTTCAACATAGCCTACTATAATAGGCCTATACCTTATTTTGGAATAATATCATTTATAATGAACCATCATGAAGGAATCAGTTACAGTCAAGGTGGGATGGTAGTTTCCAAATAAAATTCCTTTAAAATGGCAATAGCTGAGTGTGAAATCATTCTGACAAGTCAACACATGCATAATGAAAATGGGTTTACCAAGAGACAAAAAAAGGCTCTTTGGGCTGAGGATGTGGTTTACGGTTACACTGGAGGAGTGGTTATGTGTTTTGTAACATTAAAGGGCCATTCACACTGAGCGCTATAACTATAAGAATACAGTTTTGAAAATCCTCAACTATACTATACTGTATAAAAGTACAATGGTGAACGATATATAGTTATAGCACTTAAACACCCAACTGCTCCAGTGGAATAGTAGGCCTAATGGTTGTAGCAGCAAGCTCAAAGATAGGAATGAGCATGCATTGATTGGATAGACATCTTTTGTTCATTGTATAATATATTTTATATCTGATGAAATTCATAAAAGGATCCCATGAATGTTGTTTGCAATAGTTTCTCAGACAGATTGTAGCCATGACAACATCCTCATCAAAGGCCTAGCCTACTTGCAGTAATTTTTTTCTTTTTCTTTCATTAATGAAAATACCACTGAATGGGGTTTCAACTTGGGGAGATTCCAGGGGCCTTTGGATGATGCATGACATGGACTTGTTTACATGATGTGATAGACACCTGTGTGATATGATATGATTTGACTAGTCTAAGTGATGTAATATGACTTGACCATTATGTAAAACATTTGAATGAACTTCAAATTAGGTCTATAGGCTTACTAACAGTCACATGTCCTTGTTTATCAGTGAATTGAGTAGGCTGCTGAGTGAGTGGATAATGTAATGTATTTTAACATGAATTCTTCTTGATTTCTCTGTCATGAAGAACTCTTTGGTGTGCTTTTTGGCAGAGTAGCATAATTGAATACACAGATGAAGCTTGTTGGATATTGGGAGGAATGTTAATTGTGCATCTGACGCAAAGAGATGGACTACAATGGAGTTGTGTTCTCAGCTTGTAGTTGTTACCCCCGT
Source organism: Nannobrachium achirus (assembly GCF_963921795.1). Classification (NCBI taxonomy): domain Eukaryota; kingdom Metazoa; phylum Chordata; class Actinopteri; order Myctophiformes; family Myctophidae; genus Nannobrachium; species Nannobrachium achirus. The sequence goes on along the minus strand of NC_137832.1, from coordinate 29,430,274 downwards.
ATCCGCTGCGAGGGGCTGTTCTACCTCGGTTTAGTGCAATTCACCGCGAGTGCCCACTTCGTTTTAGTGCCCAGACATCTTCTTGACACAACACACAAGGACACAGTTACTTTGAAAAGACAGACACCTTTGTCTTGGCGGCTATGGCCTGTAGACCTATATGTTTAAATGTTTTACTTGTTTTTCGATAAGTTTCCGATTGCCGATGGGTTCCCAGATTATTGCTTTAAAGTTGACTACACCCATTGCTGGTTTAGCCTACATGAGGTAATGCGCTACGGTTCGTCCACTGGGACTGGGCTGCCTTGCCATGTTTATGATGATGAAGGAAGTGTGGAAGTGGAATGACTGGAAGAGACTGGTTAAAGTCTCTTCTCCACAGAATCCATTCCACACTTCCTTTTTTTAAATATCTATTTATGTGATCACATTTCCCTGCCACCAATTCGTAAACGAGAGTTCTGACTGTCTGTAACTTAATACTTATAATACTTATACACTCCCACACCGAGATGTCAGTCAGTTGGCTGGTGCTTTAGTTGGTTGGTTGGTCAGATAAGGATGTGGGTGGTGTCAACCAGGCCGTCTGAGCCACCAGCCCACCACTATATCGAGTATCCACACAGCCGCAAGTGAACTCTGCTCAACTGAAGTGAAAGTGAGGAAAAACTAGGGCAGTAGTAAAGGGCTACAAAGAACGCCGCAAAAGCAACTGTGTCGGCGCGGAACTTGGAAGTGAAAGAAGAAGCCTATCGTGTGAATCTACCGTTAGTTTTTATTCTGAGCTGAATTAAGTCCCGCTGGCGCTTCCAATGGTGACAAAGTCAGGACAGAAATAAAGTTTGTGACGCGAGAGAAATGGTAAGTGCATTTCATGTTTACTAGCAGAAGTGCGTATGCAATGTGTAGCGTAGCCTGTTTGTTTTAAGTAGCCTACATAAGTTAGTCTCAACATCAAAGTGCCACTATATTTACGGTTTTAATGGCTTATATCATGAGGTATTATTAAAACAGTTGTGCAGAGGGCAAAGTCCTCAAAGGTGACAGACAGCAACAGCACCAGGGACCAATGAGGTGACGCGAACATCACCATCACAGCAAAAACCTAGCCTCGCGTAGCCAGGCTTTCACTCATCTGCGAAGACCTGTTGATAAATGATAAGAGATAGGCTACTAAAGTAAAGTAGGCCTACATTAACTCAATACTGCACTTAAGTACAATTCTGAGGTATTTATACATTAGGCCGACTTGAGTATTTCCAAATTCCAATACTTTTACATATAGCCTACCATACATCTCAGAGGAAAAGATTGTAGCCTACTTCCACTACATTTTAATTGGAAATCTTTAGTTCCTCTTACTTTGTATTATTTGATTATTTTTACAAAACATACATGAACCACTTCAGCCCATATCGGCCATTTGGAAATAGACGATCTAGATAGATAGATACCTTTAATTATCCCAAGGGGCAAATTCAGTCACCCAGAGTCACGCAGCAGTTAAAGGACAACTTTAGTTTTTTACAACAAGGGTTCATATTTTAGATTGTAATTGAAGAATATAAAAGATGAGTGTTAAAATTATTTAATTTACTTCTTTCTATTGTTTTAGAGATTCTTATGTCAGTGGTTTGGGGCATGCGTACAAGTGGCTAAATATGTCATTTTACACAGAATAAGCCCATTTCTAAGATACAACGTAACCTTTCATGGTTGGATGTGACTTATGGGGGCTAGAAGTGTTACCGTAAATAGCAATAAATAAACTGCTGGCTTATTGTGTCTAAAAAGACATATTTAGCCACTTGTACACATGCCCCCATGTGTACGCATGCCCCACATTTTAGCACTGTAAACGCAATAAAACAATAGAACGAAGCAAATGAAAACATTTTAACACTCACTTTTTCTTTTCTCTAATTACAATCTAAAATATGAACCCTTGTTGTAAAAAACAAAAAAAGTTGTCCTTTAATTGAGGGTAGGCATAAGGGCTGTAAATGACATTACCCCTGGCGTTTTGGGAAAATGTAAATGAAAACAACAATAGCCTAATTATAAAACTTTGTTTATATAGCACCTTTCAAAATTGCATTACAAAGTGCTTTACAAAGGAAACAACAAAAGAACAACACACAAAACAAAAAGAAAGATGATGAAAGATAAAATTCATAAAAATTATGCAGGGCCTAGGCCACGGGGCAGTGGTCCAGGCATCTGGGCTGGTAATCCAGACCAGCCTTGCAGCGTCGCTGGTTCGAGTCCCGATCCTGATGACCCTTGCTGTGTCCCCCCCCACCACCCCCCCCCCCCCCCCCCCCCCCCCCCCCCCCCCCCCCACCCCCCACCCCCCACCCCCCCAATAAAGGCAGAAAAAGCCTTTTTTTTTTTTTATTAAAAACTATGCAGAAAGCAATGCAGATAAACAAGTAGGACTATATAGGCCTATTTGGCTACTGGTGATTGGTGAATTACCTGTGCAGATAGCTGAGAATAAAGAGGAATAGGCATTCAAAGCTGATTCTGTAGAAGTGACTTTTAAGGAGAGATTAAAAACGGGGCACAGACTCAGCAAGACTGATATCCGAGGGAAGGGCATTCCGAAAGCAAAGGCCATGCGACCTTTTGTTTTTAACTGACCTTTTGGAATGTCCAGGAGTGCTTTATTTGGCAAGTAGGGGGGCAGTAGGTCAGAGATGTGCCTGGCCTTATTGAATTCTGAACTCAATTGGCAGCCAGTACAGGGATCTTAAAATGTCCAAAATGTTCCCTCAAAGAAAATGATATCAACAAAAAAGCAGATCGCTCACAGTCATCGCGATGTGTCATGTTGTTGCGAGCTTGTAGATCTGCTATTTTTTGCGTTCTCTGTATGAGGATGTGCAGAAACCTAGGTGGTTAAACTGAATTGGGATTTGGTAGGAAAATGCCAGGTCCACTCATTCTGGATGAAGGGGGAGGGAGTGAAGGAAGGAAGGCACTCGAATGGGCAGTTCCTGAGTCAATGCTGGTTTACTTTTGAACACACGTTTGTTCAAATTATACTGTTAATAGCTATCTAGGCTAATTTGAAAACCTAAAAGTAAAATAAATGATCAACATATCAACTGAAGCTACTTCACTGTGTCTGCTCATTATAGGACATGTTCTTGTTTAAGGTTATGGGACAGTCTGAGGAAATGGGTGAATTATGAATCCACTCAAGATGCTGAGGTCGTACTTGTTTTGTCCTGTTGGTTGGTTTCCTGTCCATGTCAAAGGCTAAGCATCGTAGCCTTGACTTTCTGAGACACGCGTTTCCCCCCCTGGCTACAGATGGCAAAATGTCATGGAGAAATCTGTCAGAACACAAAATACTCTGGGCTCCAGCGGTGCCCCACATATCCTGCTCTAGTTTCTTATCAATCTGTAGAGGCCTCAGGATCAGAGGTTTACATTTTTCCTGGATATGGCTTGTTTGTTGTTAATATACAGGTAGACTGGCCTGTCTCGGCCAGAGAAAACCTGCCTGGCAACCTTTTGTTGTCACTGATTGACTGCCCAAGTTCTCACTCTGTTCTTCTGCAATGTCACTCTATCTCAGGGGTTCTCAACTTACTTGTGTGCCTTTGTGAATTTTGTGAAAACTGCAATGTTATTGCATTATACTATACAAACCATTACCATAGGTGTAGCGAGCAGGTGGTTGGGACTGGGAGAAGGAGAAAGAGCATGTCAGAGCTTGCTTTGCTATGAGAGCAGTGAGCTACAACTGCTATTTTTGCTTTGAGTCGAATGTCCGTTGAGACTCTGACTGGCCCTTTGGTGTGCCTTGGAGACCAACAGTGTGAAAACCACTGCTCTAGCTCATTGCAGGAAACCGCTTTTGGTATTGACCAATCAATTGTATTTACCACAGTTAAGTTAGGAATCTGTCTTTCTAATAAGTATTGCCATTGGTTAAAACGTATTGTTGTTTATAAGCCATACTGTTTCATGTATTCAATTGTGTATATCCGGTAACACCTGTTTGGTCTTCTGTCCAGGAGAATGGGAGGAGCCGCCTGCAACAGGCCCAGGAGGAGGTGGAGGATGTTAGGGTCATCATGTTGGACAACATGAACAAGGCTAGCGAGAGGGAGTGCAAGCTTGGCGAACTGGACGACAGGGCTGAAGAGCTCCTGTCCAAGGTACAAGTTTATGGTTTTATTGTTACAAACATGACATTTGGTCTGCAGCAACATGAAGTGGGCCTTAGAGTCGGTGTAGAGGCCTCCTGAGAAAAAGAATTTCCCCGGTTCACATCCCGGCCCCGGTCTATGTGTTGAATTGTCCCTGACTACATTTAACCAGTCAACTACTGCCCCTAACCACTGAGCACTGTAATTATAGCACCCTTGGTAAATGCAGAGGACACATGTCACGTATGTGCCAAATATGGACCGACCCCTCCAATCTCAGGGTAGACACTCTAACCCCAAGGCCACTGTGTTGGTATGGTATGGTATGGTATGGTATGGTATGGTATGGTATGGTATGGTATGGTTTATTGCTTAATCCGTATTCGCTCTGGTGGCAAAACATGTTTCCCCTCTGGGATTAAGCAATAACCATAACATACCATACCAACACAGTGGCATTGGGGTTAGATTGTCTACCCTGAGACTGGAGGGGTCGGGTCCATATTTGGCACATACGTGACATGTGTCCTCTGCATTTACCAGGTGCCATGGCATTAGTCCGAAGGTTCATTAGTCAGAATTTGTTAAGAATACTATGCCTAACTCTAACCCTAACCCTAACCTTAACCTCAGTAACCCTAGTCTGGTAGGATTCACCTTGAAACATGGGCTGCATATTGTTGTAGTGTTTTTGGTTGGTTTCTGTTCTGAATGTTTTGAAGGTTTGCACAGGGCTCTACTTCCTGTATTGTCCCAGCTCAGATTCTGAGCCTGGGACAACTTCCTGCCCAGGAATATCATAGTTTTGGCCCAGAGGTTCTTCTCGCCCCCCTAGTGGCGAGAAAAAGAACCTCTGGGAACTCAGATTGCAGTAACCCTAACTAAATTCAGACTAATGAACCTTCTGACTTATGGGCAGTCCCCTACAAATACACAAGTAACAATAACAACATATAACAAACATACAATACACAGCAAGTGACAATAACGTACTTTACAATTGACATAACAAACACCCTCCCAAAACAAAGCTGGTGGTGTTCGTTAGCCTCTTATCAGTTCTCGGCCCGCCGGCGGGCCCGCCGGCCGTACTTTGACAAACATTCACGTCCACGCAAGCGTGTGTTTCACCTAAACGGGCATGTCGCATACCTATAGAAAGCCAAGAGTCTTGTGATTACAGAACCCTGTGGTTGTAGCATCAAAACTCGCGCTACTATCAACATACATAAACAAACAAATGTTGATAAAGTTATTGCTACTCACGTTCAAAACTGGTTTCTAGTCCACCAACATGATCTATTTCCACAATAATGTTGTTCTTATTTCGTGGAAAGTACACATAATCCAAGCCATTGATTGAAAATAGTCCAAACCATGTTTTCCTTCATGCCATCACTGTTCTCCCATTGCCAGATATACAAACGTGATGAAGACGACAGACAATTCTTCACGGTGTTTTGCATGTAAATCCAGTCCACATTTTCAGTATAACCCTTTGTTTGGTCACAAAATGGCCCCCAAACTGATTGACACTTTGACACTTCATTTCACCCAATTGGAGCTTCTAGTCCTGTCTCAGTCGTCTCCCAGTCCCCCAATAGCAACCAATAGTATGTTCTCAGAGGAGGTCCATGACTCCGTTTCCTGGCCCATATATTCAGCCAATGGCAGCAGTTTGTTCTGATGACTGGCACTTCTTATAGCCAATGAAATTCTCCACAAAATGTGTCTACTTTATTTTGGCTGAAGTGAACTACAATACCCCAAAACCCCTGCGTAACAGCACTACTGGACGTGCGTAAATGCGCAGCAGCGGTGCCGAATGTCAGACCAAAGTGTTAGGGCTGTCAGTAAAATAAATACATTAAATAATAATAATAATAAATAAATGAAAATAATAAAAAAAACAAAAAACAAAAAAAAACAGTCTATTAGCCCTTCTTAACCTTTTTATATGATATATGCAAATGTCTCCAAATGAAAACGCATAAACATACACTTAGTAAAACATGTGTAAAATATTCATATTCTGTAGTTTTATCATGTCCTTTGAAATTGGGCTAGGTAAGGCTTCAAAATGTGGCCACATTGTGTTTTTCAGCTCCTATATGATAATAACAGTGTTATGTAGGCATCTATTTACTGAAAATATTTAGGCGAGGATTAAAAACCTGCTATTCCAGTAAGTTAAAACTTGCATTACTCAATGTCAGTTGCACACAGAGTGATTATTTATTTCTGGGTAAAACTTCAAAATGTTTCCTTCAAGATGAGACCATGCCCAATGCATTACTCCAAATGGTTTAAAAACAACAATCAATTTACTTTGGGTACGCTGTGTATAGGCGTTTTTTGCAAATTATACAGGATTGTTAACAGGTTAAGGAATCTAACAGCAGCAGGAACAAAGGATCTCTTCATTCTCTCAGAGATTATAGGCATCAAAAACCTGTTGCTAAACGCAGGTCCTTAAATACCTTATAAAGAGGATGGCCTTCGAAGGAAAGAATAGTGTTCAATTTGGTCCTCATTCGCTTGGCTATAGTGATATCTAAAGTATCCTGAGGGAGGCCAATCACTGAGCCAGCCTTTTTAATCAATTTATTTATCCGTTTTTTGTCATCGGCCGTGATGCTGCCCCCCCAGCAGAGCACAGCATAATTGTGGTACAGTGGGTGTATGGACCGGTAAATTAAAGGGGTTGACTTAAACATATGTTTTCACTCAATATTATTACAGGATCAGTCAGTGTGGAAGTCCCTGGGTTGGACAAATAAACATATTATATCCCTGTCACAGAAACATTGGTGAGCATTTGCCTGTGGTGGGGGGCATAAAAGCACCAAAAAAGGTATTGCAAAACTATTACCTCTTCCTCCCTGAAAACACAAAAAGAACTTTGGTATGGTATTTAAATTATAAGAAAGGTAAGCATTGAAGAATCAAGATTTAAGAATCTAAAACATTTACTTTTACTCCTCCAACTTAGTGCAAGATGCAAATAGCCACAGGTAGACAGTCTAGACACTCTCTGGACATTACAGTACATGACAGGCTTTGATTAAGGGCTGTTGTGATCACTTGTTTTCAACTTTGTTACTACAGCATTCAGGGGTCTCGAAAGAGCCCAGGGAATTAACTAGGAAATGTCATCTTGATGTCTATAAATATACCTTAGGTGGAGCTAGATGGGAAAACAAATGTACAATTTGCATCCTGATTGTGCTTTATGGGTCTATTTTTAGAAAGGTATTTCCTATTGTTTCCTAAGATGAATGAAGTGAACTGGTCTCCCTGGGTATGACAGAGCATGTCCAGGACATGCCACGAGGCGCATGTCCGTCCGGGGGTCAGTTAAGGAGGTCACCTCTTTCCCACATTGGCCTGTTACATCACTGGGTCGCACAGTTATCTAAGGATGGATGGCCTGCCTGCTTGAGAAAAACTAGCAAACTAGCAGGCATGCCAAGAAAACTGCTGTGAAATTATAAAGACAACTATGAGGCATTTTAGTTTTACTGTAGAGTGAATACAGACAGGATGAAACGTGACACAGGTCATGACCTAGGCCCAAAACACAACAAGGTTTCCTTTTGGTATGCATGTTGACTGATTGAACCACCAGGACATCCCAGCTGTGAAATCTAGAAGAACACAGAGAAAATAAACAGACATGGACTACAACAACGTCTATGCAGGAGAATAATTCTCAAATGTTTTACAGTGCCTATGTCCATTTATTGAGAATATTTGAGTCTGTTGCTGCTGTTGAATTATAGGACTACTGCAATGTTTGAACACAAACACGCATCATGTGTGTGTACAGGACAAATCTGGATCATCCTTATTAAGAGATTTCTAATCTTGATATGTAATGTTTGTATTTTGTGTGCCTTCTTTTTTCAGAGTATCGTCTTTCAAAAGACCACCCAGAAGGTGAAGGAGAAAAAACGTTGGGACAGCATTAAGATGAAAGTAGTGCTGATTAGCATTGGAATCGTCGTGGCAGCTGTCATTCTTGTAATTATAATCTATTACACTGTCAGTGCTGCGCAAGGAGGCTAAACCTATTGCTAACAAGTAAAAATGGCATCGTGGGGAATTAATATTTCAGGACTAAAATGACAGACAAGATGGAAAATATACCAGTGGAGACAGCTGAGAGAAGTATAATCATGGTGATGATTGGACAGGCCTGATCGTAAAAAGCTGTCACGTACCACCTCAAAACCACTCGATGATGTCTGTGATGTTTGCTTGTTTAAAGTCATGGGGCCCTATTATGAACCAGGTCTTATGCCTTATGCCTTAACTTCTTTGCCTTTTTTTACTATTTTGTTTTTGTTTTTTAAATATTTCAAATAGCTTATCTGCAAGTTCATAACATGCAGATGTAGATCAGCATTTGAAGTATTTAAAAATGTTTTTCAAAATAGTGAAAAAAATGTAAAGAAGTTAAGGCATAAGGCATAAGACCTGGATCATAATAGGGCCCATGGTCTCAAGTCCGGGGCATGGGTGCTCCGAGTTCTGCTGGTTTTTACTTTTGCCATGACACGAAAACCAGCAGGACTCATTTAGACCTGTGATATCACGGTAATGCAGTTAACAATCTTGCACAATGATACACTAGCAACTATATGGGTCCCATGCAGGATTGAGGTTGAAAGCCACTGATTTAGCGTCATTTATGGACATATGTCAGGTTCACTCTTTTTCACTTATGTGTAGGTTGTCAATTGTAATGGTACCGTTGCTAACTCAGCTACTTTTTCACTCTCTTTTATTAATGGTTACATTTCTAACCAGCCTTCTGAGAAGTTGGAATATGGAGTGTGGAATATCTACTTATTATATACAGTATATATGTTATTAGTAATGTGTTGAATTCACTCAGTAAATATTCATTGATTTACAATAATACCATTGACAACACATTTCATGAACAAATTCATTTTCTATGTTGTTATACATGTATTAACAACATCCATGAGAAATAACTGTCTGATTGAGTAAAAGGTTTACTCGTATCCCTGTTCATTTGAAATGGATTATCAGAAAGAGTGAAAATGCCCTGTTCCAAAATTTTAAATATTCATTTTGAGGTTTCTAGGAAGGGACTCTTAGAACCCAAACTTACAAAAATAAATGTATAAACTATAAAAAGTATAGTGCAAATCGCAGATCTACAAGCCCACAACGCATTACACCATTTCAGATTTTGGCTTTATTTACTTGAGTATACGTTGTCCACCACTGTCATTCAATACCTCAAAATGCAGTGGATCAAGTCAAAAATCTATGTTGGGGGACCTACTGTATTTTCAAATCAATCACCTAATTTAATTAGGTTGAAATTAAGTCCATGCTGCACTCTGGTAGAGATGTTCGCAGTTGAGGGAGGAATCCCTATAAGATAAGATAAGAAACATAAACATAATATTGCCAAATTAAACAAAACAAGACAAAGTGTGCTGAGTGAATATTATGCTCATCCAAGTTAACAGTGCACTATGAGCAGTGTACAAATCAGATCTCAGAGAAATCAGAGATGGTGAGAACTCACTATAAGACTTCTTAACAGAGAGAAGAAGAGTTTTTTATCCATTTAGTATTCTTTCTAGTAAGGGTTTATGATATTCTGTGTTTTTGTTTGCATGTTAACATTTGTGACAAATGTCATCTCAAACTGTCTAAAGGTGTAATGTACAGTGTTTGTAAAAAATAAATAAAAAGACAATGCTGATAAAGAATAATCCCTTTGCTGTCAAATCAAATGACAGTTGAAGACCATTTTCTGCATCAATATAATGATATTCCATCCATGAGTAATGAGTTTTTGCAGGCCGTCCCTGCCATGCCTAAGCCATAACATACTGTATTCCATGGGTCTTCACTCTTCAACAGGGGGTCCAGGACCCCTAGGGGTTCCTCAGAAATACCGGGTGGTCTTGTGACACGTGTAGATCGGCTATTTTCGGTGGAGAGGTTTGGTGTAGAGGGAAAGCAGTCCAAGCAAAGCCAACGGTCAAGTTCACTAAGTGTGTATGGTTAAATTAACATCACACTGCTGATAGTGCTGTCAAACATGTCTATACCATCTACACCCCTGACACAAAACAGGACTTTGTGAACATCAGGTACCAATAGAACAGAACAAATGAGGAAATTGAGACTCTTCTATCTCTACAGCGTGCCAGGCCCAATTTGGAAAAGAGCTGGACTAACAGGAGCAGATTTAAAGGGCACACTGGAGTGTGGTGGAATATTGATTGAATGATTGATTGATTACTTTATTAGCAGTTGCAAATAGTACAGTAACTGACCAGTGGCCACTGAGGAGATCCTGAATAGAAATCTTGTTCTTTGGTTGACTTATATGATTAGGTTTGCAGCCATTTTTTCCACTGAAAGGTTGTCCTCTAAAATACAACCCAGCCATGGTAGGTAATTTATTCTTTCCCTGTGATAACATTGTCGCCCACTTTGACCGTGAAGTCTTTTGCCTTTCTGGACCCAAAAAGAATGGATTCAGTTTTTCCCAGGAGTGAAGATAGTTTGTTATCAGTGATTTTACCTATTTCAGAACTAAGGGCTTTTTCAACCTGCAATTTGTACTTGCCCAAGACAAGGAGTCATGGCTGCGAAGTGCGAACAAGAACAAATTGCAGTCACATAGGCCTACTGATGTCATATCTTTGAAGTGGCCAGGGCAGGGCATATCTGAACTTTGCTGAAGTCCAGGACAGGCTGGACAGCACACAGATCTAACAGACAAATCTAACAACTGTAAAAGACAACCTAACTCCAGAAGATGGCAGTAATGCAACACAAATAATAATAAGAACCATTATGCCTGAACAGATCCATTTGGTTCCGTTTGTACACTCTCAGAGTTAAATTAACATTGATTTTTAAATATAAATTGGTTTGATTGATTGATTGATTGATTGAAGAATTTATTAGAAGTTTGCAATAGAAAAAAGTACAGTTCCATGACAGTACAAATCACTGGTACAAGGTCAACTAAAAGGAGATCCTAGAAAGCCGAGGCTTATTTCCACAGGAACCACACTTTAAGTATCTCAACATTGAAAGACAGACGGATAGAACATAGTACTTTATCTAGGATAATATCAGTTTCAAAAGCATAACATCAAAAACAAAAAAAAGAGAAAAAGGGGGGGGGGGAGCATGGGGGCTTAGTCTATTTACAAGTCACGGGTAGCAGCTGTTTGAAGGTGACTTTTCATACTTTTTGGGGCTGCAGAGATAGAAATTCCATTAAATGGGGGTCCGTCCGTACGTCAAACTGGGGGTCCTTGAAATTAAAATGGCGGGGGGGGGGGGGGGGGGTGTAAAAATCTTCTCTTATGGGGGTCCCTGTCATATCTTATCAAATGGGGGTCCGTGGGCGAGTAAGTGTCAATTTTGGGGTCATTGACATGAAAAATAACAATTTTTGAGAGGCACTGAAATAACGCACCACTCCAATGAACAGCAGCGGCCAATGAGTAGGTATCTACGGTATCCACGCTTATGAAGAAATGTACTGGCCCGTTCTGATTGGATAAAACGGGCCTGGGAAAACGGACACATGATTTTATCGTCATACCTATGCGTCATCGTCATACCCGGTAGAATGACCAATGTTTACTGTTGCTAACAGAGGAGACCCTGCTGTGGTGAGTTTATGAGCTGTTTGTTTGTTTTCCTGATTTTTTTTAAAAGGGCAATTCCGCGCTATTGTCCGTTACGTATCTGACTGTCTGCCAGTTATATAAGTACTCAGAAAGCGTTACAAATGGCTAACAAGAGTTACCTAGATAGCTTCAGACAGCCAATGCTGTTATTAGCCTGTGTGCTACTACAGGCAACTTTTTGGGTTACATTTTCATGTCCGTGAAATGAAACTGACAGTGAGTTGTTCTCGCAGAACTGGTGTTTAGTTATTAATTGGTTATTAAGCATGTTACAACATAAGACAACACAGCGACATAAGTGTAAAATATATAGCATATAATTGGGATGTCATACAGCTTGGATGATTTGATAAATCAGTAAAACTTTGAATACGTTTCCCCTGTTAGGTAAATATCTGTATGTTAGGACTAGGCGGACCAAATTATGGCATCCTACTTTGATGAACATGATTGTGAGCCTACTAACCCAGAGGAACAGTACCGGCAGAATGCACTACTTGAATTGGCCAGGTGAGAGGAAATCATACTTCAACTAAAATTGTAACCATGAACATATAGACTATAATGAATGTAGGCAATGTAATGTTCTCAACTGTCTCCAGCTTAGATATGTCTGTAAATAAGTGACACGTTGTCAAAAAGAAAACAATAATATAATATTGATATATATTATATAATAATAATATAATATATATGTTTTGCATAATTGGCTGCTGTGTCTATATCATCATATCGTATCATATATCAATAATGTAACAAGTCGATGTGTTGACAGACTGCTGGTATTTCTCCCTCTGTGAAGGTCTTTGATGCAGGGCTTGGACATCGACTCAGGGGCATTTGACCTATCAGATTGGGACCAGCGTCTTCCACCTCCAGCAGCCAAAACTGCAGTCCAAACCCTCTCTGTGGTCATCATCTCTCCAGAACAAGCAGGTGACTCAACAGCACAGAAATTGACCTCATTGACAATTAACTTTCATTTTTGTTATCGAATGTTAAAGTAGTCCACCACACACTGAAGTTGATGAGTCATCATAGAGTTAATTATACTGCTCTGATGAAACTGAATGATGATCAGCATCAAATTTGATGTTAGAAAGAATGATCAATTCTGGTCATGGGTTCAGTGATGTGCGACTTCATTTAATTGGCTTATTACTGGATTGTACAGTGAACAGAGTATACCTGTATGCTTATACACATTAAATACATTTTACTCTGGTTGCCTACTTACAGCAGCAGAAACATATCGCAGCAACAAAACTACAATATGACGTCATTCAGACGTTAGGATGGGTGGGATCAGAACTAAAGTTCGTTTGTTCTGTGTCTCGGAGTTTATGCGACTAGCCGAACTGGCTAGTCAGACATTCCGCATTGTTTTCGTATATAGCCCAGCTGTCAGCAGCAGTGAAGCAAGTGAAAGACAGAGTAGTTTGGAAGAAACACAAGCCAACTTCCACAAACATCCCTGAAATCTCTCTAGCAACCAGGCATTCATAAACTCATAAATACAACCTGACAGACATTCAGTCATCACCTGTGCTGCTTCAGCCATTCATCCAAGTGCGATGGCATGTGGTGTGTCTGGCCGTTTTGGTGCTCAGTCAGCTGAGGCATCTGCCAAAGGGAAGTAATTTATTATGTTGTAGGCAGTGGTCTTGTTGTTGGTCGTGAGTGGCACATTTGTTTGCCTGTGTAGCGTAAATTCCGAATTTAGGCAGTATCGGAGGCATTTACGATATTGGTAATGGTATTGGAACAATACCATATGTTTGACTTCCCATCTGTATACAGATTGTGTCGTGGAAACTTGAGGAATTTCTCAGCAGTCTTTCATTTTCATGGAGAAGAGGGAGAGCATTCATCCCTGGGGGGTGGCACCAGTGATGATTGTCAGGGAACCGAATGTGAGTTTCCTTACCTGGATGGCTTGGCATGTATGTCTTTTGCACGAGCAAACTTTGCAAACCATGCCCAATCGCTGTACGTTTTCTCATCACTTGATAACAAGGCAGGCACGCCAAAATGGAGTCCTTGAGGCTTGTGAGTAGTGAAATGCGCCTAAGCTAGTGCCTGCCCCGAGCAGCCGATGGCCTTACACATGGATAAGTGCCGTCTAAGTTGGCGAGACAATAGTATATCACCCGTTTCCAAATTGCACTTTTGAGTGGGCTAGCTAGCAAGCTATATAATGAAAAAAGCTGGCTGGCTACATGTGGGCGACCATCGCTTCCATCCAGCCAAAGGGAGGACAGCGTAGCCACTAACCAGTGAAAACAAATTAAATTGCAAAATGTTTTGGTGCAAAAGGCATGGATAAACGAGGCATGCATTCCCAACTTGCATCGTTCCTGACCTGCATCGGCCCAAGTAGGTGCAAGAAGAGCAGCAGATCAAGAATGTCCACAAAAGGAATCCTTGCATAAGTCGGCCATGTTGGCCTGATAGGTGAACTGCAGAGGATCTGACTGTGATGTCCGTCAGATGGGCCAATACCACTATCCCAAAGATCTTAAGACCAATACATCCTCCTTCTGGTGATATAGCTACAAATGTCGTTCAGAACTTCTGGTGGGCATTCTCAGAACTCCTGCACCCCAGATTTCCAAACTAGTTTGGGACACCAAGTGGTGGAATTTTTAATCAGAAGCAGCATGTTTTGGAATTTAATCACCACTTCGAGAAATCTGTACAGAGAAATGGGAAAGACGGGAGAGAAAAGGGATGACATGGTTGAATTTAGGTGAAGTCGTCGAACGACCCTAATTGTTGTTGCTTTCACATCTGTGACATTTTGAGTCAGTAATACATCGTTATTAGATTAACAGAATCCACCATTAGCCAAATTGGTTTTTGAATTGAAGTTTGAGGAGAAAAGCTTGATAATGTCCTGTATAGAAACAAATCCTCCTGTTTTCATCCCTTAAATGCAGCTTATAAGCTGAATGAGATCTGCAATGATGATGATAGTTGGTTGTGTGTGGAGGCTTGTTATTCCAGCCAATAGAGTGTACATATTTACGAGGAAGATGATGGATGAATCCGATGAATAATAGGTAAGCAAAGTCAACCTGGTTGTTGTTGTTCTCACAGATAAAGGGCTGAAGTGTCCTGTGTGTCTGCTGGAGTTTGAGGAGCAAGAGACAGTTCGAGAAATGCCCTGCAAACACCTCTTCCATTCAGGATGCATCCTGCCCTGGTTGGGGAAGGTAAAGCACACACAAAGTTGTAAATCTTGTAAGCCATCAGACAAATCATCCTTTGCTTTGAGTCGAGTAAGCTCTTCTTGATTTTACAATGCTTCTTGTCATCGCTTATACATGTCCATCTGTCACCATCGGTACAGCAAAATCTTGGACTCTTCTGCTACACAGCAGAAACGTATGCGAATATGCAAATCCTTTTGTTTTTGGATCACTTTTGCATGGTAAAAATAAACCTTTTTGTTGTGACCAATGCAGCTTGGAGTAAGTGGGATTTAAGATTAGAGTGGCTAAAACCACACCACAACACCACACACCAGTGACAAGACACCACACCACAACTTATCTTTTTCATACTTCTCTGTAACTTTGTAAATAACCTTATACTACTGTGCTGCCTCTGGGCAACAAATTCTCCCCCTTGGGATAATAAAGGTATCTATATCTACAACTCTAGTTCAATGTTAGGCCAGGAATCATATCTTTTTATTGATGCAGACAGTAGGAAAGCCGATGGGCAGACCTTATGTAGGGAGAGAAAGAGGAAGTGGGCTCTGGTGGGACTTGATTCTAGGGAACCCTGTTTCTGTGTTTTCAGAAAAACTGTCCACAATCATATGGTTTCTGGGCACAATGTTCCCTTTTCAATCATATGTTTTATTTGCACACTATTCCTTTTTCAATCATAGACCAACTCCTGTCCTCTATGTCGCCTCGAATTACCAACCGACAATCCAGAGTATGAAGAATTTAAAAAAGACAAGGTTAGAAAAAGTTGTATTGTACTCTTTATTTCTCAGTAAATTCATTCTTGTCATTCTCTTGTGGAATTGGTGACTAAACTAACTGACTGGATATTTTTCAGGAGAGAAGAAAACAAAGGGAACACAGACTAGAGGACCTACATGGAGCCATGTACACATGACGTTTGAGATGTCAATCTTCAGGCCAAATTATACTTCATCACACAACTCTTTTTACCTGAAAATTCATAATTTCCGTTTAGCGCCAAAGGGGTTGTGTAATGCAATATAGATTGGCCTTAGTGCAATTCATGACATAGTCTGCAGTGATATGTTTCCCAAGGAATTCCCTGGAGATGTTAAATACAAAGGAAAGACATTTAGGAACACCATCTGTAAAAATGTAAATGTGAGAAGGTCATTGTCTATTTTGGATATCAGGTAGGACACGTGGTTATTTTCTTCCACTTGTCTAGGTAGCATGAATTTATTTTCCCTGTCCCTACAAAGTGACAGGGTTGCATAACTGTGATTTATTTTACTTTTGCTTGCATTCAATTAGAGTGAATGAAAAGGTTTTAGCGTTTTCTCTTTTATAGAACTATGGATGCTAGACATTGTGTACAAACGGCTATTCTACTGGAATTTCTTAACCCAAAGAAATTAAAAGTATGATTTGTGATTGTACAAAAGGAGGAATTCCAAGTTTGTATGTTCTAGTATTTAGTCTTACTTTCTTTGCCTTAAGGATGCCTGAATGAGTATTTGTTGTTTCTTTAAAGATAGGTATTTTATGCTTTTTCTTTTGCCTTCTTAAATTTAGAGTAGCCAATGATTTTTCATCCCCTTTTTCTCCCAAATCGTCGGTATGCCAATTAATTCCTCCCCACACACATTTCTGTGTTGTCACTGCTGTTATATCCTACTGACTCACCTGCCAGTGCGTAGAGCCTTCGTCCGCCCAACACTCCCTGCTGACAGGTGCCGCCCCAGCCCTTAGGAATACATGCAGTGACAAATATCACAGCAAACGCCAATCATTTATTGAAGCAGTCCCATGAAGTGTATGCATTTTGGCCAAACTTGCCTTCTTCAGCACTAAAACAAAAAGAGCAACCACCCTGATGGTTTCCCTGCTTTTGTTTGACTGCTGACTGTCAGTAGATGGTCTACACCAGGGGTCTTCAACCTTTCAGGCCAAGGACCCCTTAGTTGAGAGAGAGATGAAGCAGGAACCCCCACAACGTGTTCATAGATTCCATATAGTTTCATCGTTTGACAGCACAATCATCAGTATATTTTTAATTCATGTCAATTTGTGTTTTCAGATATTTAACCACTTGAACCGTCAATACTTAATAAACTTGACATTTCACTCTGTACTTGGTGTGCTCTTTTTCCACCTTTGGCCAAAATAGCTGATCTGCTATTTTTGGCTAAAGTTCTCTGAATATGGACACTAGGGTTCAAGTGGTTATTATAAAAAAGGAGGGAAAAAAGTTAGATAAGTTAGAAGATATGGAGGCCCCCCTGTAGTAACTCTGAGGACCCCCTAGGGGTCCTGGAACCCTGTTGAAGACCCCTGATCTACACATCATATAATATACCCCTATTTTAAAAATATGCTGCACTGATCAAGTTGCTCATTCCCTCAAATGTAATGTAATAGCTTATGAAATTGATAGAATGTAAGTGTATGCCACTATGCCTGTCAAATGAACCTAGCCATCATGTCAATGAATGAGCCCAAGGTCCCTCTAGTGGTATTATTTGGGCATGCAAAAATAACCAATCATACAAGCATTTATAATTTGTTTTTTTATTCCATATTTTAATATAAATCTCTGACAAAAGAAATTACCTAAATGATAAACAAATCATACATACTGTATGTACAGAAGTAATTTATATATATATAAAAAAAAGGAAACAAAATATTCTCTGTGTTGCCTTGTTAACTTGTTTTTGGGGTGTTCATTGGTTGTCCTCAGTTTTCCATCAGATAAAGTCGAGTGCACATTTTACAGGGGGGGGGGGGGGGGGGGAATTATGTTACAGACATTTGTTTTCCGTAGGGTTCCAGTAAGCGGAGAAATGACATGTTGACAAAGCCAGTTGTAAAGCCACTTATACTGTATGTTTTGGCTTGTCCAGTGGAAGATGGAAGAGGGTTTTTGTCACAGAATAAATCTGACTTTGTACAGTTTAGTTTTAACAAGCTGCCAAGTGAAGTCTTATGATTATTTGACTTCGTTTTACAGAATTGTGAAAATGGGCTACAGCAAGAAAGCAAGATTCTACAAAACATCTGGCACAGGATGAGGCAGGATAAGGCCAAAAGAACATTGTGCATATACAGGAACTAGAATCTCTATCACAGTACATGAAACCAACCATGCACATCCCACGCACAGTATCTCACCTACTGCCAGGGGCCAGATGGCTGAAAAC
Source organism: Nannobrachium achirus (assembly GCF_963921795.1). NCBI lineage: Eukaryota > Metazoa > Chordata > Actinopteri > Myctophiformes > Myctophidae > Nannobrachium > Nannobrachium achirus. Next base: position 29,412,002 of record NC_137832.1, on the reverse strand, counting down.
GTTAAGATGCATCAAAATTCCAGTGCCGATTCCAATCTTATTTCTTTTTTGGCAAGAGTAGGAGTTTGAGACACCATCTTTGACACAGCTGTTCTACTTCAGGTTCCTGTAAACAGTTAGATAAAATCTGATAAATACATTTCTAGACTGTTTCTGGGACCTCTGTTGAAACAGCACAGGAATTCTGAGAAGGTATTTGGGAAAAACTGTTCGGTTGCATACTCTGCTCGTATTTTATCAAGTTGTAGACCCACTGTCATTTCACATCTTGTGATATTTGTTAGAATAACTTGAAGCTGTATAGGCGATATGGTAAATGCACGCATTTCTATAGCACCTTTATCCAAAGTGCTTTACAATGTGCCTTACATTCACCCATTCACACACCGTCACCGATGTAGGAGGCAACCATACAAGGCATCAACTTCATAATCAGGAGCAGTTAGGGGTTTAGTGTCTTAATACGAAGTGAACACTACCTCCTGAGCCACTGCTGATTTGGCCAAGTCACATTGCAAAGCCAGAATCAGCATACATCATATTGAACACTGATAAACGTCTCAAAAATCTGTCAAAAAAAACAACATACTGGAAAGGGGGGGGATTTGTAAGAACCCTGACTTCCATCTTCACTGATATTAACAGAGGTAGCTGAAATGACAACTTAAATGTATATTGCTGGCATCCAGTGATTTGACATAGTTTATACACCAATACTACCAACAGCTAACCCACAGGTTACCCCTGACATTCATCACAGACGTGATTGACCCGAAAAGAATAACCACACATCATTCAAACAGTGACAGTGTCTCCTCAAGGTGGTGCTAGTTTGCTGCCATTTGAGGTGTGACCAACTTAAGACATGTTCAAAATGTGTGTTCATTTCACTTGTCATGACGAAAGACAGGTGCATTGTACAGGTCAATGACAACTAATCACCTGCCTGAGTGTATGCAGGCTTTCATTCTAACCAAACATTATTTCATTCTAACCAAACATTATACTGATAAGTTCTGTCTGGTCAAAGGCATTCCAAAGAGTGACATTAGCTGTTGTACTAAAACCTGTATACACTCAGGCATGTGATTGAACAGGAATTGGGTGTTTGATATTGCTTGGTTAAACAATGTATTTAGAACTTCATGATCACATCATGCATACACACCCAAAGATTAATGGCACAAGGTCTACAGCAGAAGTATCCATCTAGGTGCCAATGAGAATGGAGTGGCAGAAGTAAGGACGTTTTCATACCAACCAAAAGAAAGGAAAAAAAGTTGTGATTTGACAATTCAGTTTGCCAATTAATGAGACTACTACTAGGGCATTAACGACTTGTGATTTTGTAAGTCGACTCGACTCAGTAAAAAGTTGAGTTGTAGTTGACTTTATCGTTTGATGACGTCACACACAACCCATCACACACAACCCCCCCGACAATTATTTTGGGGGTTCCCCAGATGATTAACTTAATGTGAAACATTGTTTTCTCACTCAACTGTAAACAAACCAACATAAAGTCTAAGTGTATAGAGGGTATTTTCACATTTCTAAAGTGCCAATTTAAGGACTTTTTAATACCTCTAAAATGACAAATTAAACATTGGCCAAATTGTCAAATATATAGAGGCAGAAATTGTGAAAATAGCCGATCTACATACGCGAGGCGTTGTGAGCATGTAGATCTGCTATTTTCACAACAGATTTTTTTTTTTTTTTCAACTTCGACTTTCTCTGGTGGGAGTCGACTTGTGTAATGAAGTCGACTGAGTCGACTTTTTCGTTAATGCCCTACTACTGATGTAGTTTGATTGGAATAAAAAGCTACCTAAGCTTTGGCCCTCACATGGCACAGGATTAGATACCTCCGTTCTACAGTACATGCAGCATCTGCCACCACCACCAAATGGTTCTTACTACTTCATATTTTTAAGTCTTTAAATTGAGATCACATCCCCACACTCAAATAAGGCTTCCAAGGGTCCAGCCTGGAATCTAAAGCAGTGTTTCTCCACTGTAATATCAAGTGTGAAATTAATCTACAAGTTAATGACAGACTGTATCGGTTTACCCTTTTTCATAAATCACTAATACAACTTCAGTAGAGGTTTGGTTTTCATTCTAGTCATCTAATAAGTCCAATTGATCAGCAGATTAATACATGTTCCAACCCTTTTAGACTGTAGTCCAATTCCCCAGGACTGGATCTGACAACCACTGAATTAAACTTTGAAGTAGATCAGTTCAAGTATCCTAACATAGAAATTAAGATCCCTGGGCTCAACCTCTCCTGGATTACAAAGGCATCAGGGTTACTGCACCAAAAGGGGCGTCAATGAAAGGTACAGAACATATACAGAAACATCAAATCACAAGACAATGGAATGATGTAAAGGAAGGGATAGTACATTAAAATATCAATGAGGGCAGTCATAAATCAAGAATTGAAAGCAGTGATTGAGGTTATGCAAGCATTCTGCACTCACATGTTGACACAATGGGCAATGTCCTGACAAGAACAAAAAAGGGTTTCATTCCAAAATGGAACACTATTGTCCATATTGTTTGCTGCTTGAAATTTATCAAGCAATATTTCAAAAACACTGATTATTATTTCCTCAAAAAAACAGCGGTTGACATGAGGAGCTTGAAAGCATTTTGTAAATAACAAATGTCTATTTTTGGAATGAAACTATCAAATTCAGTGGTTCAATTGAGATTTATATATATTTTAAAATAAATAAATCTAAATTAGGATTTATACCACCTGCCCATATGGGGGTCTACTCCAGATATCAGACAGACACTGTGCACATAAAAATTGCCAAGTCAAATTACCTTAATGATTTTCACCAATCATTTGGCAGTTAATTTATACTTGATTCACATGTAAAAAATTGTCCATGTATGTATAGCCCCTCAAAAGGTACAGGTACATAACTGTTCACTACCACAGGATTTGCTTCTTGAACATTCAGTATTTTCTATTACGATGCTTTTACAGTACAAACTTAAAAAGAGTACTATTATGCTCTCATTCAAAGTGTGGCGTGCGAGTGGTAGGTTCGGGGGTTCAAAATAGTACAATTGTGGCTGTGGCAAGCATTGGGATAGAGGGGATCTCGTGATAAAGAGTCTGGGGGGAAATAAAAAAGTCAAATAAAAAAATCTTTGTGGCTCAAGGAAACTTTCTTCATATTCTGCTATGAAGACCACGGATAATTGTGACTAAAAGCCACAACAGCCGAACAAAATGACACCTGACACCGGAGTCACAGGTCGGTGTCTCAAGTCATTGGCTATCTTGGAAAACATTCGTTACGACTAGTATCCCATAAACCTTCTCTTCCCAGGTCCAACCACACATTCAGAGTTTCTTCACGTGCCCCTACAGCAGATGCAAACAGAGGTTTGACAGGAATGGCTGAACAGAATGGCCTCTGACAAAAAAAATATAAAAACTAACAGACACTATTAGCAAGTGTGTCAAGTCCAATTCTTGGGGTAAAAAAACCCCTCTCCTCCATTTCCACATGCCATGAGGGAGACCAACGTTTCCCACAAGTTGTAGCTTATAGGTGACTTTGTGGCATCTCTGTGATGACCTTCTACAACCATTTTGTTTTGGTGGCTGGCAGAGCAAGCTACAGCATGGCTATGCTCTCAGGGGTGCAGTTGAGATGAGTGGATGTGCTGCTTCCACCGGGAGACTTCAGCGGGCCCTTGGAGGTCCCACCAAGTGCTGTGGCCCTGGCCCCAGATCCCAAGATAACCCCTGAGCCATGGTGAAGGTGGTGTTGGAGGTGTGTATGTTGCAGGCCCGCCATCAAGGTCTCGCTAGTGACTGTGCCAAACTCGTAGGTGAAGGTGCCATAGAAGACCAGGATGTCCACGGTGAAGACCCACTCACAGATGGCCGCAGCGTGCTGCAGCACAAAGCTCTCACGGATGAAGAAGATGCCGCCTAGAGGAAGCAAGTTAAGGAACAACTCTCTGGCACAAAAATACATTAAGAGCGTGTAACATTATGCCTGTTGAAGGTAATGACTTTTGATTGAACTCTGATCTTTGGCCACATGTATCCCAAGCAGGCCTGGGGCAAGTCCAAGAGGGCGATAGCAAAAGGGCGGGACAGACCCGTACTTCCCGTTTCTGCGTGACGTAGGTGGATACCTTTTTAGGAGGTGGAAGCATGTTTGGAGTCTATTCATTTACAATGAGAGAGCTAATGTGAACACAGCTTCTGAACTATTATTTTGCTCCGTGGTCACTGAACTAAATATTGGACCCCATCGTCACAACTCACAAGCCACATAACATTAACAAAGTTGTCATACTAAAGTGGCTTTTTTCAGCGACACAAAAAGGAGAAAATCTACTTTATTATCGCCCTTTATCTGTCCCAGCAACACACTCTCGTGGGATCTAGCACAAGTAAACACACTCTCGGGGGATCTATAGCACCAGTAAACACACTCTCGCGGGATCTATAGCGCCAGTAAACAGGCGTTCGCGAGATTTGCCCCCGAGCCGGCGCCCACTTAGGAGGCTATTTGTAGGCTTTGTGTACAATGTCGCACTCTAGTGGATCCAAGGTTGCGCGATGCAGGTTGCCCCATCTTCATTATTAAAACTCTTTGGGCAAGTCCATTCCTTTCTCATCTAACATATAATTTTCGGAATGTCTGTCTGTCTGAGTGTCTGTCTGTCTGAAACCGCGTTTCTCATCAGTGGCTGGAGCAATTGATCTGAAATCGCATCACCATAAGCATATGAACACACCTGACATAACTGTGAAGCCCGTTTGTCACTTTCGCAAATCGTATGCTGTATATTTGCATTTTTATGGTGTATCTATATCTATTTAGCCTACAGTACCTTTTGTGACCACACATGTTAAGGGAGGGGCGCTGTTGTTCAGGCCATGCACAATCACACACAAACCCACACACACACACACACACACACACACACACACACACACACACACACACACACACACGGGGGGAGTGTGTGTGTGTGTGTGTGCAGGCAGGCGGGCGGGTGTGTGTGCAGGCGGGTGGGCGGGCGGGCTGGGGGGGGGACAGTATCTCTGTAGCCATTAAAGGAAACGGGTTTCTTACATTGATGCTCCTACATCATGCAAGCACCAGTTAAAGTTACTTTCCATCCCTCATATACTGTGTGCACAGTGCACATCCCATAACCCACACACTGCACATCATTTTGGAGCTCATATCTTTGAACGGGTAAGGGCTAGTTTTTATAACTCAAGATAAACTGCTACTTAGAAAAGTTGAGGGCAATTTCTACTCTTGTGCAAATAATCTAATCTCATAATTTTCTTGTATTTGTTGCTGTGTTCTAATTGTTTGTATTGTAAATGTACAGTATTTTCTTTATATTCAGGTTGTGGAATGCACTAGGACCCCATGAAAAATGCCTGCGAGTTCTGTCTGTATGGTAAAAAACTGAATAGGATGATGTAGTATACTGAGGCATCGTCACTGTAGATCATGTTATTTTTAAGGCTGGAACAGGCTGACAGGCCCATATGCTTCCAGCAGTACACAGCATCTGCTTTTACATCCCTCCCAGCACGATTGCAGCACAGAGTATGACGAGGAGCAGAAGGACTCAAAGAACCTTTGCACTCATACAATGGGGTATCATGTTCTATTAATCACCTAACAGTGTGTTAAGCCCTTTCAGAATGTATTTCCCAAGTTGCATTTGTCACTCAACTCAAGTTCTAATTTAGTGAGCTCTAGTAATGGAAATAGTTTTTATAAAAGGTTATTACACACTAGGAGCGACACGAATAAACCATACTAAAAAGCAATGTGATTACTTGTATTGTGGCACTGGTGATACCTCATTCTATTCATACAGGTTTCTGATTTGAAGTAAGTAGGTCGGAGCCAGAGCACTGGAGTCTATCCCCGCTTCGCAACGTGCTAGACCCCTGGGAGATGGATTGCTGAGGTGGAGCGCAACACCTACCATCAGCTCCCACTCCCAGTACTAACCACACGACTTGCCACACCACTCAGAGTACTCATACGCTGAGTTGGTGGTGCCCAGTATCAAACTCATGACCTTGTGGCCGAAAGGCGAGTGCTCTACCGACTGGGCTGCCCAGACCCTTTCTGACTTTATTTGCGCTGTTTAAAAAAATATTATGTTGATTCATTGCCTCGTTATAATTAGCCCTATTCACGGCCCGCCCACTCAGCAAATTTCTCAGCAACTTCCTGGTGCTGACGTCAGTTTAGAAGGGGAAACTATAACAGAAATAGCTGGAAATAGCCAACAAATCATTATTTCAAATGGTAAAGTAAATTATAATGCTTTGTGCCTTTTACTATCTTGTGTTCTTGATCATGCTAGCCGTATTTTATACTTTACTATTCGGAAATTGCATTAAATTTGCAATTTCTGTGTTAACTCTATGGGCTTTTAGCAGGGTTTTACCCTTCAAAACGTGACTTCAGCACCAGGGGGATGCTGAGTGGGCGGGCCGTGAATAGGGCTAATCGCTCTGTGTGCATGTACTGTACTATACACATAACCAAACAGCAGTTTAAATTCATCCGAATGACCTTACTACATACGTCCTTACTATACATTCTCTGCATACAAGTCATAATTTGTGACTCACTAGTTAAAACTTCAAGACATGCTTGTATATCAACATTATGTTAGCCATTCTGTTGCCCATCCCAACGACATATCCTGTTCCAACATACTTCACTCATGACAGCCCCCACCACTCTTCCCTCCAGAGAAAAATCTGCCTAGTCATCAATAAACAAGATTCTAGGAGTGACTTCAAAGAGATATGAGTCACACTCATGATTCAATAGTTTCTCTTAACATTCACAGACACAACACAATAGTCATTACTTGGTTTCATTATTGACTGGTCTCTGGACAACAATTTCTCCCATATTCTTTACCTCTTACCAGGGGGAAATACAAGTACATTTTAGTTAATACTTATGACCTCAATATTATTCCTATATATTCTCATGCATGAATGTCAGCCTGTACACACCTCCAACAAGGAAAAATAAGTTGTTTATATTTAGTTTTAAATACGGATTCAGAAAACTATAAGCGTAATCAGTGATCACTTAGGCCACCTTATTTTAGTGTGCTGTACTTTAACCTTGTTGCAGAAGCACCAGTACGCAACATTTTTTTCTATTTAAAACAAAATATACTGTATGTTGATAGTAGCAGAAAAATATGACTGTCAACTAGCATTACTGTAGGTGATATTAGGTGACAGTAAAGCACTGTTTAAATGGCTGAATGATTAAGCATCTAAATTATAACGTAAATATCGTCGTTGTCGGGTGAAAACCTTGTATGTCCAATACCATTCGTTTTGCATTCATCATTTTAAAAAATATTTAAACTAGTGAAAACAGCCGATCTACAAGCACACAACGCCTCGTGGTGCGAGGCGTTGTGTGCTTGTAGATCTGCTGTTTTCACTACTTTTGTGAGACGGCATGTACTGTATGATGAAGCAGGGCTTTACTTTTTTTCATTGCAATTTTCATTGCTTGTACACTTGGAAATATCCACAATGCTGCGCCACAGGCCTATGATGGAACAAACTGATATAGACAAATCCTTCACGACCTCAGATCAGAAGTTGAGATCTGAGCTGGCCGCACGCTCAAGTTAAAGTCACGATAGAAAATCCTGACAGTTACTGTGGTGGATTTTGGTCTGCTCCACTTTGATAAATAAGGGCCACGTGTCCATTGATAGTCTAGCAGTGGTTGACAACTGATGTAGGACTGAGTCCAACCTTTCTCTTGTGCCTCGTTAAAAACGTACAGCCTCCTCGACTGTAGCACTGACTTGATGATGCGTGAATACATATTCATATACCCCCTCTTTTCTTTCCCATTTCTGACCCCAGATGGACACAAAAGGATACTGAGGACAAGGGAGATCATGGCTCCAATGGCGAGTGCGACACGGAAGTGGGCCATCCAGTAGTCCAGGGCAGTCACCGCCACGCGGTAGGTGAGCACACATTGCAGGCACACAAATAGAAGCCCGGCTGGGAAGGCCACACCCGCACCCACATAGTGGAGAGACTTCGCGTGGTCAACCTGCCAGCAAAAAACATAAAATATAATTACAAATTTGTGGTCTACAAATGCAGTCTTAAAGATGCGGTGCAATGATTCCCCCCCCCCCCCCCCCTAAAACATGGTGATCAGGTATTATGATTATACTAGGAAGAAGATTTTTCAAAAAAAAAAAAAAAAAAAAGTGTACAAAAAGTGTTAAAATTATGTTTTTATGTGGCCACACCCACCAGTTCATTAGGTATGCCTGGTTGCCAGGTGGGTGGTGACCCAGCGGAAGTTAGCCACACCCACAGTGTGGGGTGTATGGTAAAGGGGGAGGGGTTGATTATATGTTGTCATTAACTCAGTGTTTTTCAGTTGGGCCTTTTGACTTTGGCTTTCACCTTTCAGGAAGTAATCAACAATACACAGGGAAGGCAGATTTGCACATTACAACCCCACCCTGAGGTCTATTAGAGTAATGTTAACTTCATAGACACATACAAAACAGAAAAAGTATATGGCACCACCTCTTTAAGAGTATTCTAATTTATATCTTTGTACACAATATTGTCAAGATTTTATTTAGATGTTAAGGGATTTGGCTGATCACACACCTAGAGTGACTGAACATGACAGCAGAATGTGATTACATTCATCAACATGGGGTTGACACTAAGGTCTCAGAGGCACTTGCCTGTCGGGCAAGTACAGGTCATGTTCTACATGCCTAAAGGTCATGACCACTTGCCCGAAAAGTAAATTGTCCATTATAAAATGATAAGTAAGATTTGAATAACCGCTAAATTGAACACTTATGTCTTTACTTTATGGGGCTGTGCGATAAAAAATGTCATACTGTACCTCAATACTTACAAATCCACATAGCTAGCTACATAGCTATGATTGAACATGTCCATGGTTTCACACTTGTTAGTTTACATTTTTAAGTGTAGAAACAGTAAAAACAGCACATTACAGGTAAACAGTGCTCTTATTTTACATTCTACACCTCAGAAGACAGAGTGTGCTGGCCACATTCAGGTGTTTAGACAGATATCTCGTGTTGTGTTTGTAAACGTTGCGTCCCCTCTCAAATGAGCACTTGCCCGGTTGGGCAACCTGAAAGCAAACTTCACCTGCCCGAAAGTGTGTCAATGGCTGAGTAAGCAATACTGCAAGGCAAGCAACAGGTAGCAGAGAAAGGTACTGTTCAGGAATAAGGAAATGTGCCTGAAATAACCTGACCACAAACCTAACCCAAAGTTATACAACCGGTTCTGAAAGGCTGTCATAAACCAAAACTCTTTCCAGTGAGGAACATGAAACTTAAAAAAACACACCCGTGTGAACTGAGCGGTGGTTTATCCCCCCCCCCCGCCCCCCCTGTGTGTGTGTGTGTGTGTGTGTGCGCGTGTGTGTGTGCCTGGCCTGGCCTGGCCTGAAAACAGCGCCCCTCCCTTAACATGTGTGGTCATAAAAGGTACTACACCACAGGCTTGAGGCTACATACAGACCCACCCACATACATACATACATACAAACAAACATACATACATACCTACACACACGGCCACGCTATGGAGACGGTGTGACCACCGCTCAAAAAATTGTTGAACAGTGTGTCATTGTTCAGTGGTAAAGTTATGTTTTAACTCTTTTAATGCCTATGACGAACGCGTTCGTCATTTTACGCACGGTCCACACCGCCACGGCAAGCATTCGCCAAATCCTCATTTGGGCTATCTACGAGCTTTGGTCTATCTACAAGAGAGCTTGTAGATAGGCTACTTTCATTGCGCATCATGCTTCCATTAGAAGACATGCTGACTTCTATGGAATCCAAATGACTGAAAGCAGTTGCGGGGACTGGGAACTTTAATCCATAGTGAAGACGCTCACCTGAAAGTTGCCCACCATGACCAGGCCCACAGCATTGGTGCAGCCCGACACCACGGCGCTAGTGTTGATCCAACACTGATGGCTGTGCTCTATGACCTGGGCGTAGCGCAGTAGACACACCATCACCACTGTCGGAAACCGCCAGGAAAGAAACATTTACATTATTAGAACCCATTTAGAACGGGTACACATTATTTTGTATCATTATTTTATGCTTTAACTATTGAAAAATAGCAGATATACAAGCTCACAGCGCGGCACCGAGTGCCGCGCTGCGAGCTTGTAGATCTGCTATTTTTGAAAAATCGTGAAAATGTGAATTTTGACCCGATTTATTTGGCCATGGACCCCCATCTCAAGATATCTAGTTCCAGGGACCACCCAGAAGCAAAATTTGAGTTACAAACGTTCGCTTTGAAAATACATATATTCAAAGATTTGCACACATTTTCACAACTTTTTCCAAAAATAGCAGAACTACAAGCTCGCGGCGCGGCACCCTGGTTAAAGCATTCAATAATTCTAGGCCTGATAGTTGATGCACATATTCAGGTTTAACACTACCACTGGAGGAGTTTATAGAAGACGGTATTCCTGATTATTAATTACAATGAATGCAACAGCAGAACAAGGCCGTAGTCTAATAACAGCCTGGACTCCAAGTGCAATCAATTTGAAACGAAACACACGTCACAATGTCATGTTGCGTTGCAAAGCCCCCCCAAAAAGCTGGCTGCTTGTGGGAATGACGACTGTTGTGGTGACAGACTTGTCTTTATAAATACTTCACCTGTAGCAAAGAAAGTTATTCAACAATGTGTTCCTCCAGTGAGCCCTTTCCATAAATCAAATAGTCCAACCAGGCATGGCTGCCTGGAGGTTTTACTTCATGATGTCATGCATGAGCTGTGACTTGTCAACTTTTTAAAGACAGGGGTCTTCAACGTTTTCAGGCCAAGGACCCTGCTGCATCTTTCTCTTAGCTGAGAGAAAGATGCAGCAGGGACCCCCACAACCTTTTCCTTGTATTTTGGACTCATGTCAATTTGTGGTTTCAGATATTTAACCACTTGAACTGTCAACACTTAATAAACTTGACCTTTTCTCCTCTATACCACAACTCTTTGCCGAAAATAGCCTCGCGCTGCGAGGCGTTGTGAGCTTGTAGATCGGCTATTTTTGGCTAAAGTTCTCAGAATATGGACGTTAGGGTTCAAGTGGTTAATATAAAAAAGGAGGAAAAAAAAGGTTTCTATCACACAAAGATTTGGAGGACCCCCTGTAGTAACTCTGAGGACCCCTTAGGACCCCCTGTTGAAGACCCGTTTTAACACGCACACACACACACACACACACACACACACACACACACACACACACACACACACACACACACACACACACACACACACACACACACACACACACACACACACACACACACACACACACACACACACACACACACACACACACACACACACAGTTACAGAAAACAGATGATACAAAAAATAAGTAAGGGAATAAGATGGCCACAACAGAAAGAGTAGAGTAAGTGAAATGTGAGCCAAAACGTGTAAGAGAAGGAGGATGTAATTAAGCGCAGAGGTGGAGAACGGGGCAGAGATTATAGATGATAAACAAGACCGCAAGGCCAGCAATGGGGGAAGGTCAGAAAGGATGGGGGAGGGGGAGAGGAAAGAGAGAGAGGAAGGAAGAGGAAGAGAAAATCCACATCTATTATTGATAGCCGAGTGCTAGCTATTTAAAGGCCCTCAGTACTATGCTCTGAGCTTTAGTGGCTAGCATGTGAAGACCAAAAAGTAATGTCTAGTGGCTAACTTTTTAAATGGCTGTACGTGACCCATGACTGACAAAATGACGATACTTTCAAAGACAGCATGCTGTATGCTAATGCTATTGTACTTTATGGTATACTCAGGTTAAGATCTTTTATTGTACTATTAGACACAGTGTTTACGACAGTAGGTTACTTCCTATGGTTCTAAATTATAGCTACTTTCTATGGTTTTAACTTCACTTAAGGCGTATTATCATTACAGTGTGTTTGTGATTGGGAGAGTGTTTTTTGCAGCTCGTTCAGTCCGAGTGTATCAAAAAAGCAACTGGGTTAAGGCAGCTAAAGTCTGTGATTGGCTGCGCAGAGGTGACGAAAGTTGGGGATACACCTAAACCTAACCTTATCCCTAACCCTAACCTCAGTAAAACTAACGCTGGTGAATGCTAATCTGGTGAAATGCCAACCTGCCGACGCTGGTGAATGCAAACCTGGTGAATGTTAAACTGGTCGGACCAACGGTGCTTAACCCAGTTGCTTTTTTGATACACTCGGACTGCAAAAAATACTCTCCCGTTAGTGATTGTGCATACGAGCACATGAAGGTGCAAAAGATGGGTTGACTGTGTTTATAATACAAGAAAGCACATCATTTGTGATGAACGGTCACCAGTTCACAGTGTATGTAGGCTACAGTAAAATATTGCAATACAAAAAAAATCATAACAAAATATTATCAGTAACAGTTACAAAGTCTGCCATGAACGGGGCTGCTCACGGGGAATTCCCAGGGACCACCGACTCCTGGTGCTCCAGAACGGATGCAAAAGTGGTGGCGCCCCCAGTGGAGGACCCCCTGCCACTGCAGCGCACATAAAATGCCGTAACTCGGGCTAGGAGCGTCCGGGAGAGCCGGGGCCGGTACCTATTCGTCCGCCAAGGCAACGCGGAGACCCCACCCCTCATTTCTCACATGGCCCTATTCTAGCGCCACCTTCAGGCCGATTTTTAATATCACTACGAATATCACTACACAGCATGTCTACACTCATGTCATCAACATGGATCAGGAAGATTTTGGAAAAACAAATTTTTGCCCTATTTGTGGAGATAAGCCACCTACGGTCGCTTATCTCCCGATTAGGGAGTCTTACTGGTAAAACAATTACATCAATGTTAAAAGATGACACAATAGTATGCCCTCTCAACCAGTCAGACGGGCGACAGTGTGGCTTATACTAGCCGTGTGGAATGCAGAAGTAAGATTGAGCAGTGGTCCAAGGGGTTTCACAATGAGAAACCAAATTCTGCAATAACCGTGAAGCCAGAACCACATGTATCAAGTAACAGAAACGCGATCTTCCTCTATCGAAGTTGTTGGTGAAATGTGAGCCTGTCACAACATCTCACAACTTACATTTGGTTGCAAACCCACTGTTTGAGAAACACTAGAACAGAGTATGGACTATGGATGCCTTACCCATGAAAGCTCCCACGTTGCCAATGAGGCTGAACAGGCAGCTCTCTGGAGGGAAGGAGCCACACTTACTGGAGAACACAAGAAGAGAGTTGACACAGAACATCCATCATTATAACAAAGAAACCCCATCATTTAACACACACATCCATAACTCAATATTTACATCACTAGTAGATTCCCATGACCAGTGCGGTACAATTCTGTTACTTTGCACTGTGTGCTAGGACCATTCCTCCCTTTAGAGGCACATAATGTCACTTATTATTAAGGGGGGGACCCCCATAATCGTGGAACCATGTTAACATATTAACCAGGTTAATAAGGTGTTGCGCGTTGAACCTCACTAATCTACAAGCCTATTAGTCAGGGAAAACTAGCAGAATAACTGTCAAATCTGTGAATAGATTCCTTACCAAACAATTTCTTCACCAATGTGTTCGTAAAGGTGTCTAGTAACATATCAAACAAAGATTGAAATTCAACATCCCTAGCAAAATGTTTGACAGCTAGGGTAATTCTCTTACTATACACTGTATAAGGGGAAAAAATCATTCCCAAAAATATGCTTTAAGTGGGGTGTGAGGGGTCTAACTAGGTGTTTTTAATTATTCTGAATCCATTGCAAGCATTTGTTTTGCACGAAAAACATTCTTTGGGTTAAAAAAACAGACCCAAAAAAACTATGCTTTAGTGATGAGTCTTCACTTTTCACAGTGGTATGGGGGTCCATTTTTAGCCCAAAGAATGTTTTTCGTGCAAAACAAATGCTTGCAATGGATTCAGAATAATTTAAAAACACCTAGTTAGACCCCTCACACCCCACTTAAAGCATATTTTTGGGAGTGATTTTTTTCCCTTATAGTACAGTGTATAGTAAGTGAATGAGACCCAGAATTACCCTAGCTGTCAAACATTTTGCTAGGGATGTTGAATTTCAATCTTTGTTTGATATGTTACTAGACACCTTTACGAACACATTGGTGAAGAAATTGTTTGGTAAGGAATTTATTCCCAGGGTTTTATTAAAATTCCCTGACTATATAACTCGTCGCATCCTCTGGGCTTGGAGGGCTTTTAGATCATAATGGCTCACGCACAACATGGCCGTACGGAATAAGTATAACCACGGTCTCTTTGCATGGCATGCAGTCTGCTTCACGGCTCGCATCGTTGTTTTTGTTCAGATGAACTGTAATGAGGATGTAAATAGGGTTGTTCGCACAGCGGAGAAGCTGACGGGACAGAAGCAGCTCTCTGTTAGTGAGCTGTACGATGCCAGGGTCAGGAAGCGGGCAGGGAGGATCTTCTCTGACCCCTCTCACCCTGGTAATGGTCTTTTTAAGAAGCTCCCCTCAGGAAGACGCTTCCGTGCCATAGGGACCAAGACCACTCGTCACCTGAACAGTTTTTTCCCTCCTTAACTGAAACTCTGCCATCAAAATACCCCTTTGTACCCCTTCTCTGCCATGCCCGTAGAGCCCGTAAATGTAATAAAAATGAATTAAAAAACATTTTTTTATCGAAGCGCAACTAAAATAGGCCGGAACTAATGCTCCGTGATCAGTTTCTACACGGACACATTATTGAGCGGACAACTTTAACATTGGAGTCCCTGAACCGGAAGCGGAAGTCCGTCCTCTATTTTGGCCCGTTAACTTTCTGTCTGAGCTCCGCGGCTTACAGATGGAGAACTTATTGATCAATTGAAAAAGTTTCAACGGATTTGAGAAGCTGATGGAATACGCGAACACACGATGCATAGCAGTGTCCGATAACGCACGATGGGAACTGGACGAGCGCCCACGTTAACCGGTAGGAGAAGCCGGCAGTGAAAGACATAGAGAAATTAACGGGCTTTACGGCCGTAAACTACGAATGAGTTAATAAGGACCTCTCCACCACCCCCCGTTGTTCTTGTTAGCTAGTTTTTATTCCACTGATTTTTAAAGACTAATGATGTTTTACGTATATATTATAGTTTTTATTATGGGTTATATCATGTCCTGAGTGTCTTGTTTTAAATGTGTTCTGTCTGTGTGTTTTTATCTGTGCTGTAACACCACAACAAATTCCTGTGTGTCCTTGTGACGCATTTGGCAATAAAGTGTTTCTGATTCTGATTCTGATGAGATAGAGTTATTTATTTGAGCGAGCGGACCTGTTGTTGTCAAGAGTTAAATAAAAGAAAGAGAAAATAAGCCGCCACAGCTCGGGAACGCGCCAGCTTGCATGGCTGGCTGTGCCTCAGCCTTGTAAATCGGCTCTTTTGAAGCCGTTTTAAATTGTAATCTAGATTGACAGTCTGTTCTCCGCCTCTTTCTGCAGTGTAAATTAACCTCTAACGCAGCGTGTTCTACCTGAAAAGGATGATATTGATAACACCGCCTGTGGTAACTTTTTAGCTGCGCACCGTTTACTGTATGTAGCGACAGTGATATGCGCACGTTCAGTGCAAAAAATCATCTACGTCCCGATTTGTGTCCCAGAGGAGATTAATTTGCGTCCCAAATACATATTTTTAGGTCCCCGGGACGTCGGGAGTCCCTTAGTCTCGAGCCCTGATATGAACATAGACTGGATATCTAATAATGTTCATTGAACTAAATACAAAAATAAAAGAATATTGTCATCTGTAGGTTGAGCAGTTGATAATCTATGCATACAAAAACTATTTTCCACTGAATCACTTAGTCACAACAACATTGTGCTCGTGCCTTAGTTTTGTCCTAATTTTTGGAGTTTATCAAGACTGCAACAGCTCATTATACTGTATGTCCAGTCCAAATGTTTAGCCATTCCTAGTCAAAAGCTGAAGCTCATTGTATTTGCCAAGTCTAAAGACAGAATAGTTAAAACAGCTGTTCACTGCGTCAATGTCAATGTCGATGTGAAACAGTTTATTTATAGGCCATGTCTGCTATCTGGACTATAGAGCAGAGGAGGAAGCACGCACATCTCCAAAATATTTACGGGTGCTGGACCAAAAATACGCACCATGAAAAGAAGTGGAAGTCCGCACACTGTTATGACGCTCCAGCGACAACTTTTATTTCAGGATAACAACGTTTCAAGCCCAGCGGGTCTTCATCAGGTATCATACCTGATGAAGATCCGCTGGAGCGTCAAACAAGTGTGCAGAGTTCCTCTTTTTTTCATGCTATCTGGACTATGACGTAGACTTTAGACTATAACATTGTAATGTCACGTTTGTCACGCCACACTATGTTTTATGTCTGTGTATAAAACAAAACCAAGTTAAGGATTGATGTCTTTGTGCTTATGACTATCAGTGCCTCTTTTTGCCCCTTTGATGCATGTTTAACAAAAAGTACTCAATTACCAGTGGTAAAAAGAAATGCAGGTTTTGCATAAAAACCATCAATTTTATACTGCATGTGTGCTAATAATGGCCACAGCTGTGCCATAAAACAAGGCGCTAAAACAAATCATGCCGGGAGGGACTTCGCTCGCAGACAATTGCTTCCTGTGTTGTTGTGGACATAAGAGAGTGAAAGGGACATCTGTGCAGAGGAAGAGCAAAAAAACAGCAGACCTGATGAGAGGAATGTCCTGGATGGTGCAACATGTCTTGGGGAAGCCGGGACGTGGCAGCTCCTCTGTGCAGGTCACATTGTAAGACCTGCATAAAGACACAATAAATAGTTATACAATTTGGGCGGTTGTATTTGGTCTCCCTGCTCTTTTATTGAGACATTTAGATCTTGTAAAGGCTGGACACGACCTTTGACACGAATTGACACAAAAAGTCAATTTGTCCCCAGAACAAGCACGCAATGAATTCTGCAATTGTGTTCAAATACAGGGTAAATGGTGCATTTGTATAGCGCTTTTATCCAAGGCACTTTACATAGATTTCACCCATTCACACACACACATTCATATACCGGTGGTGGAGGAAACCATGCAAGGCACCAACCTACTCACCAGGAGCAATTAGGGGTTCAGAGTCTTGCTCAAGGACATTAACTCAGGGGGAGCCCGGATTCGAACTGGGAACCCTTCGTGCTCTAATAACGGTTTCTCTACCCCTGAGCTATGCCGCCCTTAGTACATGAAAGTCACACATAACTTTAGAGACCTGGGGATTGGGGAAGTTTTACTTTACAAAGTATTCATTAGTTCACGCAGGATTAAGATCACAGACGACTTCCGCAATTATCAGAGGTCCCAAGGTAATACCCAGTCCCATGTGAATAGGGCCAGCCACTACAGTATGCCCTATACATTAATAGGGGTCATGATGCCATTTGCCATTTAAAAAAGACATGTATTTCTTTTACATTTTATTGTTGAGCTTATGCCTTAAAGCCCCCATCAGCCAATTTAAAAATGTACTCCACCCAGTTTTAGCAATGAAAGCTGGGAGACAGTCCTCAGTCTCTAGTTGTGCAAAGTGTTTAGAGACAGACTTGTGAGTCTTAAACCGCTTTCCCACTGGCATGTAAAGCCAGTAATCATCATTTGGCAGTCCTTTGGGAACCGGCGCCGATTTCGAATGTCTGTTTATTTTGTACCGCCAATCTCACAACTCCCTACCTTGACTGATTTCCAGTAATTGTTCTCACACAGCTGTAGTGGGAATGAAAAGCGTCCGTTTACTTAGTAGTGCCATGACGGCGAAATTAGTTCTATATGAAAATACATTTCTATAAACTAAAATGCTTGATAAAACCAGTGTTGTGTAATTAAGAGATTCGCTGACAGATATATATATATATATATATATATATATATATATATATATATATATATATATATATGACAGTCTTATAAGTGTATAAACTACAATGCAAGATGGCATACGCTCTTGTGTTCATGCTGGTGGAGAGAGCATGGGGGAGAGAGAGAGAGAGACACACACATGGAGTATCCAACTAGACTGAGTTCCAATTTCCTGGCGTAATACAAGTAGCATGAATCCTTTAAGGAACAGCTCCGTACGTTGTGTGTAGCGACTCTAGCGAGTGGGTGAGAGACGGAGCACTGCGACCAGAGATCTGTGATCTTGCAGATGGATGTTATCAATTCTATTCGTCCCAAATACGTAATTTGTCATCCCCAAATTCCTAGTCTAGCGTGCTTTAGACACCTCATTATTACGTACTGTACGCGTTACATACATATAAATGTGGGAATGTCACTATTATTGTATCCGTAGGAGATGCAAGGGAAAGGAGCGCTTGTTTTCGGTGATGCCAACGGAGGCACGCCGTCACAGGCGACCTTGAGCCACATTGAGCGGTAGCGAGCGAGTCGCTGTGGCGAGCGTTGCGAAGGTCACATGAGCTGACTCAGCGCTGTTAGAAGTTAAGGGCCATTTATTTTATAGTTACGTATGGTTGATTTTGTGTACGTTTTGGGTGAGAGAGTACGTACAGTAAATCCGTCAACATGCATAGTTCCTCTACGTTATGTACGTGCCGACCCGCTCTCCGTTGGGCCCGCGCCACATTGTGCCTCCCAGCACAGAACAGAATAGCTAACAAAAGCGAAGCTGGCATTAAGCCAAAATATGTAGAACCACAGCATTTCTTGACCCGACGTGATGTTATAAGTGGTAACAGTCTGGACTGGTTCGGCAACGTTGCATCGCGGATTCGCGGTAAATGTAAAACTCTGTGACGGTACAGATTTAACCACATATGGATCCGGACCCGGAGTAATTATAACAAAACACACCCGCTCATATAATTCCCAAGTATTTGATGAGCCGCTGAGCTAATCAGCTCTTCTTGTGTGCCTCGTCTTGTTGTTGGAGGATAGGCGGTGTGCGTGTGATTGTGTGAGAGAGTGTGTGTGTGCAGTCAAGGCGTCCTCTTCACGTGGTTGCGACGTTCCTTTTTTCCCGTTTCTTGATACAATATATTTCTCATTGGGACACATAGTTTGAGAACCGCTGTCATAGAGCAGAGGAAAAGTAATTTTCCTCACTACTGCGCCTACGATTGACAACGGTGGCCGCGGGTACTTCTTGCTACGGATACATCTTGTACGTTCAGTCCGTCCAGTTGGGTGCTGTACGTAAGGGTCCGTGTACGGACCTAAATCATCCGGAGTGTTATGTACTGGGAACCGGATCAACCGGACCAAATCTCTCTCACCCTCCGTTTCTTGTGTATTCCTGCGGTCCTCATGTACTACTATGCATGGTACTGTAAACCAGGGTGCCAGAATAGTAAATCTTCGCCCCCCCGACTTTCGGCACCTGCGCGCGGTCCAACTGAACACAGCAGAGCGCTCCCTACCTCTGGTTCAGCCAATCACAAGCCGCGGCAAACCACGGATCTCCTACAGACGCCATTATCGCATACGGTACTTCTCCATAAAGGATGTGGGACTTTCCACTGCCAATGCCAACAATTTGTGTTACTTTTTTTATTCACTCCCCACGTTAGTATCAACTGCTGTTTTTAAATTGTTGTACGGCGACATCGAGTGCCTCATAAATAAAATGTTTTATTATTATTATTATTATTATTATTATTATTATTACCATTTACCAATGTTATGGTATTCTAGTAGAACAGGGGCTTTACTGTATTTAAGACACTCTGGACAATGGAATTGTGATATTAAGTTACTTTTAGTAAAATACTGTTTTAAGTAATTAGAATGTTGAACCTTGCACTCAAAATGTACTTATTTGTCAAAGATTGGCTATGGTGCCTCTGAAAAGAATATTATTATTATTATATATGTCTGTAACACTACACTGTAGGTTCGCAGTTTATCATGAGAAATGTCACAGCTTGTCTCCGTGTGTGTACACATTTTTACGGTCTATGGATTTGCTGCTCTGACATCATGCTCTGATGTCACTGTGATGACACAGCCGGCACATCTTGTCCATGTATCCGTTTATCTCTGAAGGTCATGCCTGACACTGTGGTTCCCTTGACACATCCCTGTGACATCACAGGTGACATCACCTATGTAAAAGTCCATATATGAAGATCCCTGATGTCATCGATATACATCACTGGCCAGATGGCCAAGACATGGCCCATATCTGTCTGGCTGGTTAAGATAGGGATCTCCATGAATGGGCATGAAAGGGATTGTATGTTGTGATGTCATGGGAACCACTCTAACAGAATCCCTTTTATGCCCATACATGGAGATCCCTGATGTCATCAATATTAAGCCCATATCTATGCCATATCTGTGAGGCTGGTTCAGACTGCGATCTCCATGTATGAGCATAAAAGGGGTGTACCATATACAGTACATGGATCTCCATATATGGGTACCAGGGGTCTCCATATATGGGTAACTGCTCAGATATACATCACTGGCTAGATGGCCAAGAATTGTCGTGACCTCGCCCTTTAGGGCGAGGTCGCATGTCGCTCTGAGGCATCTTACTAGTAATATAATAATACTGCCTGGAGAGGGGCTTTAATACTGTCAGTATCCCAAATTAATTAGTAGACAATAGAGCTTTGAATTCAAAGGAATTTAAAAGGGTAAGATTGCACTAAAGCTACAAATCCAACACAACTGTTTATTCTATGTCCTGGAATCAAGTCACCCCTTCCTGGTATGAAGTCATCACTCACCAATTCTCCACAGGACAAACATGGTGGTTCATCACAGCCATGGCATAGCTGGAGAGAGGACAGACAAACACATAAACCAAGATGACATCTCTTCTCCATAAAGGTTGAAGCTGATGCTGGGTACCAATTTCAATTCAATTCAAAGGAGCTTTATTGGCATGAGTGAACATACCTTTACATTGCCAAAGCAAGTGTCCAAATATAATACAAACGTATATACAGGTATAAATCTATATGTATTAATGGTCCTATACAGTTACGTATCACTTATACTACTATGATGATTAAACACTGTGGCACTGTAATCAAACATCTATATATCTATAAATGCACTGAATCTGTGTGTCTGTGTTGACGTCAAACTTGGGGTGTGTCGATCGACGAGGTCGATCGACAAGGTGCTAAGTGGGAAGTTGGTCGGATCAGCGCCGGACACAGCTTGAATAGTATGTGTGTGTGTGTGTGTGTGTGTGTGTGTGTGTGTGTGTGTGTAAACTGGCCTCCAAGTAGTGGTACTAAGACGAAAGGGTATTGCACTTTAACGGGTACAACGGGACGCATTATGTCATAGACTGGCCTCCAAGTTGTGATAACGGGTACTGGCTGCAATGGGTAAACAACCAAGTGGCATGCATTCCCAACGGGCATCGCCCTATCATATATATACTGTGTATATATATGAATAAATAATGAAACTGCTACTTACACTATCCATATTCCAGTGATGGAAAAAGCAGATAGGCTGACAGGCAGGACGATCCAGGCAGTCATTGGGCTGGCAGTGAGCTGAATGTGTCCAAAGCATGGAGGGGGGTTCAGGGGCTTCAATGGACTGAAGAAGTAAGGTGACAAGGTGGGAAAGCAGGTAGGGGATACTAACAGAGAGGGACGGACACGGGCAGGGGCACTAACAGACAGGGACACACACAAGGGAGGGGCATGTAGAGGACTGGGGAATGGCACACCACTTCTGCTGCTCCCACGAGCCCTGCAACCAGCAGCAATCTGAACAGAGACACAGAAGAAGAGATAGACACAAAAAGGCAGACCAAAGGACAGACATGGACAGAGAAACAGAGAGCAGAAGAAAGACAAGAAAGAAGGGAGCGAGAGAGTGAGTGAGAAGTGGACAGAGGGGCAGACACAAACAAAAGCCCTAATCATAAACCATGGCAGATTGTTGTTAAGACCTCTTTATAACACACAGACAGCTGCATTCAAGGTATAAAAGGTCATTACAATTCCTGACACACAGATGTATAGCACACATTGGGGATAATGTTGACTCCACCAAGGTCAGGTCTGGAGCAAAAAAACATGGGCCAAGACAAGAGTGGCAGTATCGTTTTCCACAGTGTACAGTTACAAATCTGACCTTCGCTCAAAGGGATTATAGGAATTTGTCTCAAGGAAAGCCCAATAAATAGAAACCCTGGTTCTCTAAGCAAGGTCACACTAAGACATGAGGACATTTGAACCACGAGAGCATTTGCATGAACATGATAAGTCATATTTAATCCATCCATTACATATTGTTTTGCTAGAGACAGGAGAATATTTGTAATATGTGTTTGTGCAGTGTGTCTCTGACCCTGCACTTCTCGCTATTACCGTTTGCTGGTTATCTAAACTATCTGGTTAAGTTAATGCAAAAGAAATATGTTTAGATAGTATTTCATAAACGCTCAAAAGGTACAGAGCCTAGCATTGTTTGGCATGGTAACAGAAAAATGTGGAAGGAACGAACATTATGAGTGTGCTATTTTTTGTATATCCTAATTATTCATTAGCCTACATTTAGGATTGTTGCTTGAGGTAATAGCATGTGGAACGTTATATTAAAAAAAATGTCTTGTGGGTTATCATTCAGTGGGTCTACTCTCTTTCTGCCATTGTTAAACCTAGTGCACTACTTTTTGATTGGAAGCAATTGACCAAATGGTGGATTTGTTTATTGATTTGATCTTTAATCATATAAGGAACTTGTGTCTGACTGAATGTGTCATTTAAGACTTGAACTGCTGACCTTATAGTGAATAGTAGCTCAATGAAGATACAATAAAAAATGTTTTTGGAATGCAACTGTCATTATTTACGACCACCAACATGTAACGTTATGAACACAATGCTTGCAGGTATTGTGAGGAACAGACCTGCATATTTAATACAATGTTACAATGTCATAACCAATGTACACTTTGAGAACAGGATTATTATTTGATCTAAACCAGTGGTTTTCAACCAGTGCTCCGGGCACCACCAGTATTCACTGAGGGGATTCCAGGTGGTCCCCAGCTAAATGATGGAGAGTTGGTAACCAAATGGACCCTTATCTTAACATCTGCATTACTCAATTTACAAGAAGTGTCCACACAATTAGATAATGTAGAAGAATTGTTATTTTGATCAACGTTTGCCTGTCATCTCTCCTATATCCCACATCAATACAGAATGGAATTGTGGACAAAATCTATTATCCAACGACAACAAAATATTATAAGTTTTGCTTTCTGAGAGGCTAAATCTCATCAAACGGTGGTCTGTGGCTCAAATGGCGAATAAATAATGGACCTTGACATGGAAAAGGGTTGAAAACCACTGATCTAAACAGAGAGTGAATATAATCTAGCTCAGGGGTCTTCAACAGGGGGTCCGGGACGCCTAGGGGGTCCTCAGAGTTACTACAGGGGGGGGCGCCAATTGTGATAGGATCATGGTTTTTCCTTTAACCATTTGAACCCTATATCATCCCTATTTTGAGTGGAACATTAGCCAAAAATAGCAGATATACAAGCTTACAGCTGCGAGGCGTTGAAGCTTGTAGATCGGCTATTTTTGGCAAAGAGGTTTGTAGAGGGAAAAGAAGATAAAATACACAACATGATAGTGCTGTCAAACAAGTCTTAAGCTGTCTAAAGAAATCTATGAACATAACACAATTTTATACAATATCTAGTGGGGGTCCCCGTTTCATTTTCTCTCTCAGCTAAAGGGTCCCTGCCTGCCTGGCCTGAAAACATTGAAGACCCCTGATCTAGCTGACCAGAAGAACCCCACATCAATGTTAGCCTCCGGTTAGCTGCTTAGCTTGCAGCTACACTCGTTTGTTTGGGAACCAAGACAAGACACCCCCAGCCGGGTGATTCACGCTACCCTGAGCGACGAGCCTCGTCGAATATACAGGCAAGCATTCTGTGCATGCGGTTAACAACAGCATTAAATAATAGCCATTTACATGAAAGATCACTTTTCACCTACCCCGATCCCACTGTAACCACCGCCAACCACGGAACCTGAACAACCTTGGTTTCCCTTTAAAAAACTCCCCTTTATTTCGCAGGGCCCACTCCACTCCAGTGGATCACGTGCCGCACTGTATTTGTAGTTTTTCGGGAAAATGTCTGGAATTCATTCGGATACAGGACAATTTGGCCAAAGGACTACAATACCCACGGAAATATTAGCGAAGGCCGGGACTTTGCTCCGGACCAATGAAAAGTTTATTATTATTGTTATTGTCTATATTTTCTGACATCTGTTAAAATAGCCTACACATATGTATCTGACATTAAAAATGTGTTGCCAACCGGCATTATGAAAACCCATAACTTACAAAGATAATTATGATCAATTGAAATAATTTGAGTTCGGCATTTATTGGTAAGTTAAGAAAAGTCTTCTCTGGAACAATGACTTCCCAAGCAAGCATTCCCAAACCTACAGTCAGGCTTATATGCCATGGTTAACAGTTAACACTTGCTATATGAATCCCTATAGGCTAATGAATTATAATAATGCAATATAAACTCATAAATAGAACTCATGATGCTTTATAACAATAATCACGACTAATTATAAAGCATGAATCACTATAGATGCAATGTAATCGGCTTATAACACTATAAGTACTCATAATCCAATCATCACATTATGAAGCCTCTTTAAGATTTCTGATTTTTATTATCTCATTTTCAAGGGGGTCCCATAAAAACATGAACAGCAGACATAGATAATGTACAACTAGTAAGACGCCTCAGGGCGACAAGCAAGGTCACGCCATGTCTTGGCCATCAGGCCAGTGATGTATATCGGACCAGTTACCCATATATGGAGACCCCTGGTACCCATGGAGATCCATACTGTAGGCCTGGAGATATGCTGTGAGACCCCAAACATGTTTACTCAGTTATTCGTTATGTGAAAGTCCTATGACGTCTATCACATCTGACATCATACAATCCCTTTTATGCCCATACATGGAGATCCCTGTCTGAACCAGCCACACAGATATGGGCTGTCTTCCTCCATATATGGGCATTCCCATATGAAGTCCTGTTAGATATGGGCTTAATATTGATGACATCAGGGATCTCCATATATGGGCTTAAAATTGATTTATGGTATAGAGTGGTTCCCATGACATCACAGTGATATCAAAGCGTGATGGCAGAGCGGCAAACCCATAGACTGTACAAAAGTGTACACGTCCAGACAGACAGACAGACAGACAGACAGACAGACAGACAGACAGACAGACAGAGTCGTTTCACCTACTAAACTGCAACCTTCGGTCTAAATAAAAGTATATAGGATACAGATACAGTCAAAGTACACAGATAGCTTGCTCACCCTCTCCCAAGCCTAGCGCAGCTAAACTCTATCTGCTAACACAAGTGAGATATTGTCTGGCTACCCTCTCCCACCCACCCACCACCAACCACCTCACCATCACGCATTAAGCAACAGAAGAGAAATAAAGAAATTGATATGATAAAACTTCATAATTGCAGGTAGTCACTCACAAACTTTCCTTATGTATAATTATCATCACTGTTATATCAGATTATAAGATTTCACCGATTTATGATAGGAAAAGATTATTATTATTTAAATTGTTATTTTCTTTCACCTGTACTGTTGCCAACATTTTTCATATATTCTTCTCTTTATTGATATACTTTTAATTACTTTGTTATTGTTGTCTTGCGTAACATGCCACACCAACATTTTGCTGCTTGTACCTGTATGAGTGAGAGACAAATATAACCCTCTTGAATCACTCTTGGATCTTGAGTAATTTATATAGGGAGAGGAGAGCCATCATTGAAATATCATCAGAATTAAATAAACATATTTGTAGTCTCTACTCTAGAGTTTTCTTTGGTCATGATGATGATGATGATAAGTATCTTGGACTGCATGTTTTGTGCTTGTTCATAAGATCTTGACTAACTGGTTCTTAACACACCTTCCAGTCTTTTTAAGACAGTATCCTGAACATCTGTCAGAATGAACGAGGCAACACCAAAGGAAGGACAGTCTCCAGTCCCTGCATGGAGTACTACTCTTCCATTCTTTTCAAAGGTAATGGTCATTTAAAACTATTTTCTAATCACTGCATACGTTTATCAGGCATTGACACTAAGGCTTGCCCACCTGCCCCCGGCAGGTAAATAAAACGTCAGGGCAGGTGAAGTTGGCTTTCAGGTTGCCCGACAGGGCAAGTGCTCATTTGAGAGGGGACCCAAATATCTATAAACACAACACGAGATATCTGTCTAAACACCTGAACGTGGCCAGTGTCTTCTGGTCTGTGGAATGTAAAATAAGAGCACTATTTACCTATAATGTGCTGTTTTTACTGTTGCTACATTTAAAATTTTAAAATAACAAGTGTGAAACCATAGACATATTCAATCATAGCTAAAGTATTTGGTATTTGGATTTGGAGGTATTGAGGTATGACATTTTATCGAACAGCCCCAGAAAGTAAAGAAATTAGTGTTATATTGGGCGGTAATTAAAATCGTACCTATCATTTTATAATGGACGATTTACTTTTCGGGCAAGTGGGCATTACATTCGGGCAAGTAGAACATAAGTGCCTCTGAGACCTTAGTGTCAACCCCTGGTTTATGTATAGACCTACTATGGCAGTGCAATGTATTGTATTGTAGGGCAAATGTCTTACTCATCCTTGTCAATCAAATGACCTCTTGTCTATATTTAACTAATAAAGCTACATATCATTAATTATTCATAATAAAAATAATAATAACAATAATGAAATGCTATTCAAATGAAACAGTACCAATATACTGTATAGGGAATATTTGTTCTGATACTTGTGC
The DNA here is from genome assembly GCF_963921795.1 of Nannobrachium achirus. Classification (NCBI taxonomy): domain Eukaryota; kingdom Metazoa; phylum Chordata; class Actinopteri; order Myctophiformes; family Myctophidae; genus Nannobrachium; species Nannobrachium achirus. Next base: position 29,385,012 of record NC_137832.1, on the reverse strand, counting down.
TGGCATGATTATGATCATGTGTATGACTTAACCATATGACATGACTGAGGTGGCACGTGCAGTCGTGCACTGTGCACATGGGGTGCCTGCCTCCTGTGAATATTCTTTATTTTTGTAATGTATTATTTCCACATTTCCAGGGTGTATCAGTGGGGGTTGTCTACTGTCTGAATGGCGTGGCTCCAGCTCACTGCCTTGCTCTGGGCCTCCATGTTCCTACTGGGAGCTGCAGAGGCTCAACACTGTCTCAGTGGTGACAGTGACCCACAGCCCTTCCTCTCCTTCAGCCAATCTGTAGCTCAGCGGGTGGTGAGATCTGAAGATGGCCTTGTGCCCCTCTACAACTTCGCCCGTGCCTTTCTCAAGGCGGTGCAGCCAAACCCCCTGCCTGAAGGCGAGTGATAATAACAGTAATGTTCATTGTTACATCGTCAACACAATTACACAAACATGTGCACGTGGACACACACAATAGTTATTCAACATAGTTATACAACATGTTTCTTTTTGGTCAGTTCAGCTATTGGAGTGCTTTATGTTGTCTTATAACTTATATCTAGGCTATTATTTGAAATACCCCCAAGAAAACATAAAATGAAACAGGAGACACTAAACTGACACTATCCTGTACCCGCAGAAGGTATGAAAAAGTCGTTCAAGGTGTAAGGCAATTACAGGCAAACTGTATGGAGTAACAAACCCTTGTTTTATGGTCATTTCCCCATTTCTGTCTAATTTGGTGGAAGCCACCCGTACCCAATAGAAAAGGGATGTTAAAAATATGACTGATAGATCTTGATCACATGTCTGCAGAGATAATGTGTTCTGATTTGTGTCTGTTGGACAAATCTGTAGGAGTAGTAGCAAAAAGTGTGTTTTGGGAAAACTCAAAATGGTGGAAAATCTAGTCAGGCGAGGATGGGCCTATGGAGTGTTGAACGCAGATCTTTTTTAAAATGTTGCAGAGGTTCTTCCTTGGCCTACTGTACTTGAAGTGTGCGTAGGGCTGTCACGATATGACATCTTACATGACGATTAATTGTCACTCAAATAATTGGCGATTAACGATTTAATTGTGTTTTTGTCGTTGATAATTACATTTCTTGAAGTTGTACATGTTAGATATGACACATAACCTAAATATACAAAGAAATTACTGACATATTTGACAACTTACTACTTAAAAAATAACTTTGATAGTGGAAATAGCCGATCTACAAGCTCACAACGCGTTGTGAGCTTGTAGATCTGCTATTTCCACTATTTTGGGCATTTTTCAACATTCATGATTATGACGATTATGACAAAATAATTGCAATAAGGTCAAATAATCACGATTAGACGATTATTTAATAATTGTGACAGCCCTAAGTGTGCGTGCAAAAAATACACACCGATCTGTCCAGCAGTGTCCGAGATTACTCTCATAGACAGACTCACAGTCAGGGATGAAAACGTGACGGGCAAATTGAGATATTCATAATCATTATAATATACCCAGACAATGACACATGTTCACACTGTGTATTTTAGATATTCTTTCCAAAGCCTGGAGAAATAAACCACAGAACATTCAACAGGTACAGCAAACTTTTTTTTTTCCTCTTTTGTGGATATGCATGTATGTAAATGTGATCAGTACATTGTAGATAATTCTATTAATCTATAAGTAAATATGTATAAGTTTTCACATTTACCATAACATATAGTCTTTTCCATTTAGATATTTACCATTAGACAAAAGAATATTATCCTTGTGGAGTTGTGAAGTGGGTGCCATGGCATTGGTCCGACATCTCATTGTTCCTATCCCATTAGTCAGAATCTGGTGAATGTTAACCTGGTAAAAATACTATGCCTAAACCTAAACCTAACCCTAACCCTAACCTCAGTAAAACTATGCCTAAACCTAACCCAACCAAATTAGGACTAATGAGATGTAGGACTTATGGGCAGTCCCCGTGAAGTGATCTCTTTTTTCTTTTCTCAAAAGGACGACATGTTCCCTGAATTATAGATGGGTTTGTTGCAACTGTATTTCTGTTCATTTTGTTATCTCAAATTACTAACAACATGTCACTACAGCTTCTATTGTAAAACAATGTAATGCAGTGTAGTAGTGGGTACTGAAATACTATAATATCAACTGTATTGGACCATTGCTTTCAACTCTTCTCAATAGTTTCAGCCAATCAATATGAGGTGTTCTAATTGTGCCGATAATTGCAATAGGGTATGCCTACATGTGCAACTAAGCTCCAGTAGAGACACTCACAGGGACATATCTGACATTGAATTCAATACTTTGTGATTTTCGATTCACTTGGCCACAGTGAGTTAAAACAAGATGTTTAAAGTATGGTTAAGATACTGTGCCATGTATCAAAGCCTCAAAGGTCTTTGTGACTCATGAAATTAATCATCATATTAATATTTATAACATTTAGCATTAGACTTTTTAATGTGTTTTAGAATAGCAGCATTGACGGACACAGGGGACCTACTGCACAACGTTGGCTAAACACATAGATATGTGTCGCAGTGGGCGTATAGTTAACTGGTGCCAGCGTGCCACTAGAAATATCTCCTGTTCATTTCCTCATAGACTTTCACAAAAGTATTTATAACAATTATGCTAATAGCCTAGAACCAAGCCATCCAGGATGTCAGTGAATCATGAAGAAATAATTGAAAATCGCTAAACAAAGGGTATTTATTACATGTAGTATATCAAATAATTAAATATTAAAATATGTTTTTATATAGGATCAAAGGTTTTATGGTCATGATTCACTGTGATCCTGGATGGCTTGGTTCTATAGGCTTAACATATATAAATATTTTTGTAAAGATCTACGGGGAAAATGAATGGGAAAATTCAGGGCTCATATAACAAATAATATGTGAGTGAGTAGAACGAGAGAAAACATCAGTCATTGACAATTGTTCTTGTCTTTCCACCTCCATAGCTGGCGCTCTATGAGGCAGGGTATGTGGTTTGTCTCATCCTGGCTTTGCTTTACCTCCTACTGATGCCAATAGCCGGTGGACTTCTTGTCTGGAAGTATTTTCACAGCGGGAAATTGAATGCACAGAGCAGCGACCCCTCGTCCATGTCACAGAGTTACCACAGGGACATCGGTGTGTCTGGCTGCCTGATTCTCATCACAATTTTACAACTGTAAGGCAAAGACATGAGCTTAGAAAGGAGAGTTCTGATCTCACTTCATCTCATCTTCTCTCTCTCCCCCTCTCTCTCTCCCTCCCCCTCTCTCTTTATCTCCCTCTTCCTCTCTTTCTCTCTCTCTGTCTCTCCCTGCCTCTCTCTCTCCCTCCCCCTCTCTCTTTATCTCCCTCTTCCTCTCTTTCTCTCTCTCTGTCTCTCCCCGCCTCTCTCTCTCTCTCGTTCTCTCTCACACATACATGTACTGTACATTCTACACATTTTTCTTAGCTTTCTTTGTACTAATGTTGGCAGGCAGTAATTACAGCATGTTCTGTTCTTTGTCCATATGCAGGATAGGGGTGATTTTAGCATTCACAGCCAACAACAGAACCCATGCCAACATGCGCCCCGGGCTCCAACATTTGGACACCAATGTTGGGATCATACAGGACAACCTACATTCTATCCCTGAGGTTTTCATCACGTCATCATTAGCTTCAACATTATCTGTCAAAAGAAATTTGATGAGTCCTCTGAACTTTATAAAATAGTACTCAGCTCCCAAATATTCTTTGTAATTGAATACTTCATTCTTGTATGATTGAATGTGCCTGTGCCTGTGCCTGTGCCTGCCTGCGTGCCTGCCTGCGGGTGTGCGTGCGTGCGTGCGAGCGAGCGTGCGAGCGAGCGTGTGTGTGGTTGTAAGTGGATGTGTGTCAGGGACAGGGTGTGTACTGGTGAGTGTGTCATGTGTGAGTTTTTTAATGTGACATTATTGAATAATCTTTATGTCCTTGACTTATCTCATTTTCATAACCACTTTCAGCAGAGAGTCCCTATTTTTCTGGCTTGTAGATCTGTTATTTTTGATATTTTTAAATGGGGTTTAAGTGGTTATGTAACAATGAAGTTAAATGTGAATAATATAAAAAGATACATAAAAAGAGATGAATATGTCACATGAACATACCATACGTTTCATTTGGGTTGACAAGGAAAATGTTTCTCAGATCAGAACTGTTAACATACAAAATACAATAGTCAAGTCAATTTATGCTACAACATACAAAAACTTTTGGTATAATTATTATTAATTTGTCCTCTGTAGAGATTGAAAGCCATCGTGGAGCAGTACAATATTCCCAAGACAGAAATCTCAAAGGCAATAAATGGTAATACAAATCTGCTGGTTGTTTAATTAATAATGTTCTGTACAGTATACTGTTTTCTGAGGTGATTAAAAGCAAAGCTAAAATAAACATCTAAAACGTAGTTTGACTTTACAAGTCATTGCAAGTGTTGTCACAATATTTGTTTAACTGTCTTTTTTGTTTGCACTATTTCATAATTTCAGAAGCCAATGACACCGTGGGAGCAACAATATCCGTGTCTTTCAGCAGTGATGTTCAGAGAGTCCTCGGACATTTGTCACTTACAGTGAGAGGTGTGTCATCTATAGAAGACAAGCCTCTTGTTACGTATGATGTGTATTGTGTTTTGTTCAAAACACACAATGCATACTATATTTATCACGCAAACCGGTTTTAGATTTCCATTGAGTAATTCCGTACAGCGTATGCTGTTTGCTTCTCCTCTGTAACTGTCTGCCACACTTTTTTTTCTCCTTTTTCTTTTCAAAAATGTTCAAAGCAATTCATACATTTTCACAAATGTTCAAAAACCAGCTAAAGTATCCAATCTACCCCGTGTAAGCTCAAACAGAAATAGATCTGGTCGGATATTTCAATACATTTGTAATTGGTCCAGTTTCTACTCTTGGCCATGTTTGTCTTTGATCTGAGGAGCGGTTGTTGAATTATTTTAACCTGATCAACTTAAAATAGTATTATTATTTTTAAGACATGTAACTCAGTGTTTGCCCTACCGTTAATCCAAAGACTTTACATCTGTACATATTTACTTCCTCACCACACACAGATGCTGCTGAGACCATTGACAACCTGCAGATCATTCAAACAACAAGAGCTGCCATGCAGGAAAGACACGGCACTTTGCAGAAAGGGCTGAAGCAACTCCGGGACCATCTGAATGCCTTGAAACTTTGCACTGCCTGTAATGTTCCTGACTCTAGCAACCTGGAGACTGATGCTGACTACAATCAAGTACTTAATTGTATCCTATCTGATACATCATGTATATGATCTCATTTGCTCGGATACACTGAAATTGTTGTCCAAACCGTGAATTTGTCATTTCAGATCCCCAGTGTACAAGACAAGTTGGATGCAATGCCGCCCAAGCATGATTTTGAGCTCCTTGTGGCACAAGTAAGGATGACAAATGATTTAATACTACTATTAACTTTTACAGACAATGTACTGTAGAAAGACAGGACATTGAGGGCAGTTAGTGGAAAGACATGCAACACTGGTCTGTAGTCGGAATCCAACTTTATGTGGTTGTAGCATCTACAATTCATCTTCCGGTCTTCCAACAGTAATTGACCAGTCATGTACCAGTAATGTACCAAACATCTATCGGTCATATACCAGTCATTTACTGGTCATCTACTGATCATCTACCAGTCATCCACCAGTTGGCCATTGACAAGGCATACCAGTTGTCTAATGTTGATCTGCCATCTACCAGTCCAGCACCCTATTGATGAATAGCTGAACAGGTTCCCAGTGTGTGGTGATTTATGCTCAAAGACTTTGTGTGATTGTGATAGTTTTCTGAAAAATGACCTGATCAGTGTTACTGTTCTTTTAGTGTAACAGAACATTCCATGCCATTCCTCAATTCTGCTCCAACCAGATGGCACCTGCTCTCACAGGTATTTCCCAGTCTAACAGTATTACCTTTACTCCAAGATAATAACACAGTTGTTTGTTTAATTTGTATTCTTATTGTCCCTCCTTAATTCGACTCTCTTTTCCTGCCTCAATGTCTGTCTATACATATGTGTCTATATGTGCGGTGTGAAACGGTATAATCCTCAGTTAATCGAGATGGTAAAACACTCTTAGTTAAATGAAAAATGTATTGTGTAGGTCTCTTGTTGGAGCTGAATACAATCCAAGTGTCACTGAGGAATGCAAGCCAGACATTTCCTAGCCTGTGGTCTCTCACTGAGGCCGTCTCTGATCTGAGAACCATCATCCAACAATATAAAGGAGCCATAGCCTTCTACGACTATGTCAGGTAGGTTTTGCACTCTTCTTATCCACACCAGAAGGCCTAATCAGAGTATACATACATACTGTACTGTAAGTCACAATTGCACCATAGAATTGCACCATCAAAAACACTAGAACAGAGTTGTTTTGTAATTTATGTCCCCAATCTCCAGACTCCCCACAAAGGTCTACACTCTACGCCATGTTCCCACAAAAGTAGACCACTAACCACACAGCTCAGCTGACACTGATACAGTAATCACAGCACACCTTAGACCAGGTGTGGGCAACTTTATAATGGAGAGGGCTACTATATTTACACCTTCACTCCAGAGGGCCACATTGCATATTGCTACGTTCTACTTTGTCATTCTAGTATCTCATACAAAAGATAAGCAAAAATAGCGATGAGTTTTGAGCTTGTAGATCAGCTATTTTTGCTTCTTTTGAAATGGAATCCTGAATGATTCTTTTTGTTATTTTTTAATTGGAATCCTGAAATGTAACATTTTGATTTAATTTCAAACGCATTTTGTTATATACTCATGTTAACTTTATGAACCTAAATACAAAAACAATGGACATAAAAAAATACTTTTTAATACTACTATACTAGTCATTAAGCTACTAATATAGACTGACGGAATTAAAGCAGATCATGGTTGTAATTGTAACAGCTGAAAGCAATAAAATATCAGTATTCTGGTATTAACCTGAGGGCCGCATTAAGTGAAGGTGGGGGCCGCATGTGGCCCCCGGGCCACCAGTTGCCCATGTATGCCTTAGACTATTAGGCTCATGTTAAAAGGTTAGCACATCACTGGTTCTTTGTTCACAAACTGCACATAACGTGCTCTCCATACAGTACAGTAGGCTACAGTACAGGTTGGGAGCCTACCCACTGGTCCGACAGCCCTTTTTTCCAAAGTCCCAATTGTCTGTAAAGTTTTTTTTACTGTAGAGGTAAGTGTGAGGTTAGGGGTAGATTCATCTTTGCTATAAATATAATTGCTAAAATTAAATGGACCATGGCTCTACAGATCACACATTATTCTCTACAGATCACACATGATTCTGTATGGGGACCCAAATGCATGTGGGACCCCATCCTGAATCAATGGGGGTACATTTTCTGTAATAGATTTTTTGTCTTGCGACAAATACCAAAACAATTGTATTGAAATAAAGTCTCCATGGTGTGAGTCATTTTGGGGGTGAACTACTCCTTTAACTTATTTCAACAAAATGACATGTGTATGTAATGCCCTCTACAGGTGGGGAGTGTCAGTTACAGTCTGCACGGTGATGCTATTGATTGCACTGCTCTTAGTGACAGCCATCTCTCTTGGACTGCCTGTGATGTTCAACCCGAAAGTATACTCCGTGTACCCAGACATGCGACTGGAAAGACTATCTCTCTGCCTGTTTAAAGTGTAAGTAGCCATTCTGGTTCAAAGCAATGGTTCTCTGTTCTGCCTCTGCTTCTGCCTCTCATAGATCAGAAAATTGTCAAACTTTGTTACCCTTCATCAAACCCTCGAAATACTGTACCACACACACACACACACACACACACACACACACACACACACACACACACACACACACACACACACACACACACACACACACACACACACTGCGGTAGAGTGGCTGCTTGGCAACCGGAAGGTTCAGGGTTCGATCCTGGGCTCCCCCAGAGTTACTGTCGAAGTGTCCTTGAGCATGCTGAACCCTTAATTGCTCCTAATGTGCAGGTTGGTGCTTTGCATGGTTTCCTCCACCATCGTTGTAAAGGTGCTATATCAATGCACCATTTACACACAGTCACACAAACACGCACACACACACACACACACACACACACACACACACACACACACACACACACACACACACACACACACACACACACACACACACACACACACACACACATTCCCCCTAACTAAACTAAGATGCTGTCCCCCACACCAAAGTCAGCTACTGCTATGTAGCCTACTGTATTCTCCAGTAATCCTTTTGGAGGGTATGTTTTGTAGGCTTACAGTCGCCACAGTGGGATCGGATCGGAACACCTATTTTTATGATGGGATTGCATCAAATAATTGCTCATGGATTCATTGTACTTAATAATAATAATTGTGTTGTTTCTTGTCTCCACAGTTCTATGATTCTGAGCTGTGCATTCTCTTGGGTTTCCATCATCTTAGTCTTTGTCACCCTGTTCTTTGGAGGGAATGCTCACACTTTGGGATGCCGTAGCTTCACCAGTGGTCAGATCTTTACCGTAAGTGCTCATATTACAGTAGCTTAAATGTTAAATTTAATGGTTGATATTACTGTTGTTTTCTCCACCAATGAGCTGTTGCTGTGTCAAATTTTAAAGAAAACATCCGTGACCCGGTTGTCACAAGCTCTTGTTGTCCAGTGGCTATATTATTGCATTGTCTTTCTCCACAGTTCCTAGACCAGCAGGGAAACCTGTTCAGCAGTCTCAATGTCAATCAAGGAAATCAAAGCTTGAATATTTCCCCTGACACATATGCCGTCTATCAGTAGGTACTCTGTTACAGTATGTAAGTGATAATGTCATACATATACCATGTTCACAAAGAAGAAAATCGAGTACATCCATGGTTACGCCCAAAATCAGTGCTTAATAGCTGGATGAAAGATGCGTGGACAGCTGTTGTGTGGATTTTGGATACATTGAATACATCACAATATGGACATTATATACTGTATACACTCTCAAAATATCATTTAATGTAATCTCTTAATCATTGTTTTAAAGTGTATGTATGGATAAAGGTACTGTAGATGAATGCACCATTTACCATTTATTATGGGGCAGACCAGTGGTATAGTGGAGTGTATGTTCCTGCCTATTTTTCAGTGATTATTGTATTATACTCACTTCTGGTAATTGTCACTACAGTATAGTCACAATGCCCACAAGCTGCCAGTTCATCCATGCAGGGAGGTTGTCATCCAGACAGACTTATAGTGCTTTGACTTTGTTTCCAGGGGCTGTGGGAAAGGACGTTCCATGTTTCACAGTATGGATATTAATCAACGCTTTGACCTGGAAGATTTCCTCAATTCCACCAAGGTGTTGGTCCAATTATTGCATTTGCCAGATGTATTTTTTCCTAACACTGTAAATTCCTCTGTCTTACTGTACAAACGTAATGGACCTGTTGTGAATGGATAACTTAAAGGTAGGGTAAGTGATATGTTTTAGTTAAAACAAAAAGGTTAAAGGGTTCATTTTAGTCTAAACAACCTTCATCAGGTATCTCTAGAGATACCTGATGAAGGTTGTTTAGACAGAAACGTAGCCTATAAACTACTCCTGTAAGTGAAGACAGTGTGCAGGACTTCCATTTTCTTTCTTTTGTTGCACTGGTCACCTGCTTGTGCTCCTACAGTATATGCACCTGTCCTAGTACAGTAGGTGTGCAAAAGGACTTTCCTCCAAATATTTTATTTAAAAAATATATTTTTAGTACAGTTATAGAATAGACTACAGAATATAGGATATACTTTGACTGTCTGTTCCCATTCTAGTACATGGAGAACTTCAGCGAGACTGCTGAGAACATCTCAGTAGACATGACAGGAGTGAAGTTGCTGCCTGACACTGGCAGGCAGGCCATACAGGACTTCCGAAATATTGGCCTTGATACCATCAACTACACTCTATTGATATCACTGGTATGAATAGCTATCAGTGCCATCTCCCTCTCTTTCTCTGCTGTTTCTTCTCCTTTCTGTCTGTGACTATATGCATTTTGGTGAGTGTGTTTACTGTACAATGTGTGTCCTATATGTGTTTCTTTCAGTTTGTCCATTTGTTCACTGACTGTACATGTCTGTGTGCATCTGTGTACTTGACTTTGTGTGTCTACCTTGCTATTTCTATATTGCACATATCTGGCTATTTAGTCCTTATTGTTGTTGAGTTACATTTTCACTTTGCTTATTTTTGCATCCTCAGCTCAGCACACCTGTGGTGAAGAGAGACCTTGCTGCTTTGGCTGTGGAACTGGATGAGAAGGCACAACTAACAGTAGGTGTTTGTCCAACAAAGCAATGAGGTGAAAAGACAGATCCTGTAAACTGTGTGCAGTGATTTACAGCCTCTGCATCTATTCTGTCAGGAAAATACACCTATTAAGACCGATTTACAAGAAGAGGCTGAGAAAACACGAGGCCTGCACCGCCAGGTCAGGCAACAGAAAGCAGACGCTGTGAGTTACTTGTGTCAACCTGTGTCAAGTCATATCATCACACCTCAAGCCAAAAAAGAATATCCATTTGCAAAAAAAGTGCATAGAAGTATCTCACTGTCTCATGTGAGCTTGATTGTTCATCCATCAAATGTTTAGCTGACATTCCTTCAATCTTCTGAGCACTTTAGGCCAAGATGAAGGAAAGTGTTGGTGCTCTGAGACGCATAAACCAAACATACAAGGTACTGAATATTGCAGGCACTCTTCAAACATTTCTGCCTCCATTACAAAATTGTTATGTGCATAATATAGAAAGGATAATTTTGTAAATTAGTTTATGTTTATTGGAATACCTCTCTTATGCCTGCAGACTAATATTGACGAAACCCTGAGTGGTGTTGATGAAACTGAAGGAGCAATGCATGCCCAAGTTCCGTACATCGTGTCTAACGTAAGAGATTGTTGTATTTTCTTTTGATATGCCGTAGGTTTTCCCATTACTGTACACATTCTGAATTTATTTTGGCTTAAATGTTCTATTCTTTCAGGTGTCAAAGTGCACAAAGCAAAAAGCAGAGAGGTCCCTACTGCACTACTTGGGCTGGGTCCGGCATTCGGTGGGTGAAGAAGCAATGAAAAGAGCGCATATGGAGTACTTGTGTGGTTCTGTAGACATGGCATAGCATCTCTGAAGAACTTCTGCTGTATTATGATAACGAAAAACTTTTTGTGACAAATGGATTTACAGTGTCACCACACCTTCTTAAGTTAATGGCCTATTTATTTTTGTATTTTTTCAAAAAACTGAAAAACTGACCCAAAACAAAACTATATGATATTTCTTAATCATTTCACCCAAAACGTTTATAACAATATATGTCTATTGACATTAAAATAACACAGTCTGTCAGTTACTGTATGTAACATAAGATAATTAAATAGGATTAAACCTGACTTAGGTCAAATTATTTACTGACTTACTCCAGACTTAGGCCATTTCTTGAAAATGCCTATTAATTAAGCGAATGTCTGCATGCTGACAACACTTCTTCTTCTTTAGAAAAATCTGCCCAACAGGCACTCCAACATGGAACACCATGTATGGGCATAAAGATCTGCCCAACGGCCACTCCAACATTACTTCTGAGACTCCTACATTCAATCCCTCAGATACTGTGCACACCCATGTGCATGAAAATATCTTTGTGTGATAGGATAATTATTTTACATGAACAACTTGAACCCTCGCATCCCTATTCTAATGAGAACTTTAGCCAAAAATAGCCGATATACAAGCTCTCAATGCCTCGCGTTGGGAGGTGTTGAGAGCTTGTAGATCGGCTATTTTTGGCAAATAGGTTTCGTATAGAGGTTAAGTGGTTAAATGTGTGAAAAAACACTTTAACACAAATCCAACATACTGTAGACTGATGACAGTGCTGTCAAACAAGTCTATGAATCCATCTATGAAATATGTGTAGTGTAGTGGGGGTCCCTACTTTATCTCCCTCTCAGCTAGGGATCCTTGGCCTGAAAACGTTGAAGACGCCTGCGTTGTATACTTACTAAAAGAGGCTGGAATGAAGAGATTTTTTTTTTCTTCTTGTTTGTAGATCTTACATGAGGTTATGGGTTGCAATTGGCTTGCAAGGTCTGTGGACAATGTGTATACAGCAATGTGCCTAAATGTGATTGACCCATGGGTGAGTGAGACATTTTCATTACATTTCCTACTTTTGATTGGCTTGATTTCCATCATTAAAACAAACAACAGTAAGAAGTGTAAGGTCAGAGACACAGCAGTTTGACAGCAGAAACACGTTTTACAGAATAGAAGAGTAAACATGTGTGATGATTCATGAGGGAGATTATTGAATTTAATTTCTTCATAATCATGTCAATATCTAATCTTTCTCTCTAACACTAGACACATCAAATCATAAATCAAGGATTCTCAATATTGGATGTACTCTTTTGATTGATTGAGCACTTTATTGAAAATTAATGTAAAAGGAGAAGAGTGAAAAAAGCTTGAAGGCTAATTGTTGCCATTGTCCTTTTGGTGAAGGGATGCAGGAAAAAAAAACAAGACAAAGACATTTTTTATTTTATTTTTATTTTCACATAAAATTCATAAACAAAATAAAATATCCTCTTATTATGTTTCTTGCTGCTGTTTGGTTGTAATGTCGTTAACCAATCAAGGATGTTTACTACTGTTATGTTTTCCATGTTGCTCTGGAAAACATAACATCTCAAATACTCTGTATATCAAATGTATTGTTTTTATCTTTTCATTTTGTTTATGTAGAATGCCTTCTGGCTGTGTTTGGGGTGGTGCTGTGCCTCATCAGTACTCGGATTCGTCTTGAGCGTTTATGTAGTGACACGTCTGCGATGCGTTCCACCACCAGTTTTGACTGGGTAAGTGACATTTTCACAGCAATATAATTATACTTAGTGTTTGGTGAAAGTGCAGAAATAAATACAAACTTTAGTTTTATGAGTTAATGAAGTTTCCTTGTGAATCAAATCACAAAGTGTATGGCACAAATTCGGTCCACGGTTATAATTTATAGTATACTGACCAAGTCTTTTGGAAAATTAAATAAAACAATTGTTATAATAAAATAAAATATATTTTGTAAAGTTGTTTGAGTCTGGCAGAGTATGCCAATATCATGGTAACACTGACTTTTGTTTTCCTTGCAGGAAAGACATGTTCGACCTGCCTGAGAAGAAACCAGGAGAGCAGAAAGACAAATCTGACCTTTATAATATCATGTTAAATGAGCTCAGTGATGACATGAGCTTCAAAACACAAGAAATGAAAGGCAAATGTGACAATATTTAGAAGGAAAAAACCCTACTGTATATGTAATGTAGCACTAACAATACCCAACTGCACACACAACTGTATGTTGTGTTTTTCCATCAAAGACTATCCTACTTTGGAAATAAATGTGGGTAAACTAATGCTTCTAATCTAAAGGCTATCATCTGGGATTTTGTGCCTTGATACTTCTTTGAGTTGTTATGCCCCCTAATTAAACAATAAATAAATTTTAGTTTTTTTTTCTTCAAAATTAACATATTTTTGTTATAGGTACTCTTAAAGGGGGTGTAAGTGATATGTTTTGTTAAATTAAGTGTTGGATAGATAGCTCTATATTGTACAGTATATCTTAGCTAGTCCTAATCACTGCTATAGACTTTCTTCAACATGGGTCAGGGACCCCTACCGGGTCCTCTACAGGAAAAGTTATAGGAATTATGTTTTACTCCTAAAGTAATTAAATAAAAACGTTGAAATGTAACACAATTCATGATATACTGTATAAGCTATGTAGTAGGGTCCCTGCTTTGTCTCTCGGCTAAGGGGTCCTTGCCTGAAAATCATGAAGACCCCTCGACTAGAGTGTAAATTTGTTCAGTATGGTCTGTCCATCACTCCAGATCTTCTGTAAACACAGAATTAATACTACTACTACTACTAATAATAATACTTTATATAAGCAGACAAAATTGGAAGTGGAATACTATTACCATTTAAGCAGATAAATGGGTTCTCACTCCTGAGATACATAAAGTGGTTCCTGTGTAAATAAGTGTAAAGCTTACTAGGATCTCCTTTTAGTTTACCTATTACCAGTGATTTGTGCTGTGATGAAACTGTATTTTTTCCTATTGCAAACTTCTAAATACATTCTTCAATCAATCAATCAATCCATCAATCAATCAATCAATCAATCAACCAATCAATTAATCAATCAATCAATTGGATTAATTTGGTGATCCACCTGAAAATGTATTTTCTGTTTACTGAAAAAACACTCTAGAATAGTTTATCTGAATATAGAGCTTAACCTAAAAAAAGAAGAGAAAAAAGCTTCACTGTTGTTTATTGTTTACTCACGTACAGCACACAATGTTATATGAGATACATAAAGTGGTTCCTGTGTAAATAAGCCAAAAAGCTTATAGGATCTCCTTTTAGTTGACCTTGTACCAGTGTACTGTCATGAAACTGTACTTTTTCCTATATGCAACCTTCTAATAAATTATTCAATCAATCAATCATTAACATATTTGCCTATTCTTATTCTATCCGTCTGTCATTAAATGTTATTATATTATAATAATATGAGATACATAAAGGTTTCCTGTTTAAATAAGCCGAAAAGCTTAATAGGATCACCTTTTAGTTGACCTTGTACCATTTGTCTGTCCTTCAATGTTATATATAATATGAGATACATAAAGGTTTCCTGTGTAAATAAGCCAAAAAGCTTACTAGGATCAACTTTTAGTTGACCTTGTACCCATGAACTGCAGTCATGAAACTGTAACTTTTCCTATGCAAAATAAAGTCTTCAATCAATCAATCAATCAATCAATCAATCAATGCCTAACCTATCAAATAAATGACAATATAAACTTTGACACACATAGATTTAAGAAGTCTATTCCAACAGCATTAAATATGGGCGCCGCTGGTGTAGTGGTATCATGCAAGATTCCCATTCTTGCGACCCGGGTTCGATTCCCGGGCGGCGCACGTGTTTTTGGTATATGCATATAGATTTTTACATAACGTATTGCAACAAATTCAGATGTTACACTAATACTACAAATCCCATAAATACATTTTGCAAATGCACATTTCCAAGACAAATGCCCACTAACACCAGCTGCCGCTGGATCACGTGTATTTTCCAGATGTGATGACCAGTTGTTTCAATGGTCGGTCTGGAACATAGGACAATGGACACAAAGCACTTTATAATTAGTTTGGTCTGGACCACGTCCATTTATGTTTATATTTATCTGTATAATGTATATAAATATGAAGCAATATGGTGTGAAAACATTCCCGAACTACTGTGTGCAGATGTGGCGGCAGATATCCATCGCATGAGTGTCGCTTGCCAAAAAAGACCAGATCTAAAAGCCAAACAACACGTCACGTCGCGACGCGTCGATAGCATGTAGATCTGGCCTTTTTGGCAAAGCGCGACGCCGTGGTTCACGCTGCTGACGCCGTCCTCCGCCATCTTCAACTTCCCATTGTTTGCATCAGATTGAGGCTGTCTGCCGTGTGTATGTGTGTGTGTGAGTGGAGTAGATATTTCGGGACCGACGTTTGATGTTAAATTGAAGCGACTCCCGTAAACGCCCGTGGCCGGTTTTCGTTCAAAAAACGGGAACGTATATTCGTATGTTCACGGATTAAGACATTCTCAGGACGCGACCACTGGAAGCATGATGATGGACGACGATCAACCCAAAACCTTGTGAGTAAACGGCGGGGATCGGTCTATCACCTGGAATGGAAAATCTTTCCTTGTGTGTGTGTACATACATGTACGGCACGGCACGTTCCGGAAAATGTTCGCAACGTTTCCAGATTCCATCAATAAAACGCTAAAGCCGCTGTTGTTTTAACACAACGCCGCTCTAACGTATTACCATTTCAGTTGGGTGTTTTCTTTGTGTACTAAAATGACAAGTTGTTTTTATGGGAACGAGCGTGTTCCTTGCGGTGTGTGTGTGTATGTGTGTGTGTCAATAGACCGGGCCCTGGCTAGCTATTTAGCCGAATTTATGTTGAATTAGCTCGACAAAAACGACTCGTTTTTAATTGATAAACCGCATTCGGTTGGAATTCCGTCCATTTTGTCGACGGAAAGGGCAACAGCGACGAAGTATCAACGAGTCACGTTTCGTTTGGTTCTAAAATGAAAGTGAAGCGCTGCTAACGTGGCTAACGCTAGCCTGAATGTGCAAACGCTGCTAACTTGAGCAGCCGGGGCCTCCTAATGCTGTTTTAGTTATGTTAAAGGTTGATATTTTTGTGTGTAGGTTTTTTGTTTTTACATTCACACTAAAAACAGCGTAATATTAAACTTGAGTTGTACGTGTTATGCGTTCATGGATAGTTGTAACGTTGGGTGATTTTTTTTGGAGCTAGCTTATTAGCACCGTGGAGGCCCCATGTGAATGCAATTTTTCCACCGGCGGGTTACAGGCTGGATGACAGAGACCGGCCACGTCAACGCACCAACACACACACAAGACCGTGCTTTCAACGGGCTCATCATCGCCCTTCAATTGTCTGGCCGGGGTGGTGTTGTTTTTTCCTAATCGTTTTTATCTAGGTGTCGGTCGTTATGATGGATGTGATTGAATTCTCGTCAAAGTCCGAGGTTGTAGCTACTAGCTTGGTTAACTAGCCTTTGTTTGCATGCTACTTCCTGTTTGACAAAGAGTCCATCCTTGTTGCAGGTATGTGGGGAACCTTTCCAGGGATGTCACTGAGCCCCTCATCCTGCAGGTCTTCACACAGATCGGGCCTTGCAAGAGCTGTAAAATGATAGTTGACGTGAGTATTGGCCTCCAGTTTCTTTTCTTTTTTGACTAATATCATTTTAAGGGCCTGACAAAAAACTGTCAACAGGCCTAGTCACTGATGGTGTTAGAACATACAATAAATGAACGTGCAGACCAGTTGAATGCTCCCATCATTTTTGTTTGGGTATTCTCTTTTGAAGTGCCCAGATAATGTCTCTTTGATATAGTTTGTCCTTGTTGAGCACCAACGAGTCCTTCTACCAATAACTGCTGGCTGAAGCGCACAGACATCTCCTACTTGGGTGTTAGAACATAATCTGTATTTAACATAGTTAGGGTTGAAGTTTTTGTATTTGTGTATTTATTTATACTCGCCAAATGAAACCACTCCAAAATACCAGTGTACTTTGCAGTGCATTTTTAAAGTATTTGATTTGATTGTAGAGTTGGGATGTCAGTTTCTCTATTAATCCTATATTTATGCCAGTTGAATGTTCAGTCAACAGTCTTGTCTAAATGATTATGATGAAAAATCTATTTAGATCACATTATGCTTTCATTGTCACCATGACATTGAGTCCAAACCCGATATGCAGTATTGCAGATTGGTCAAATCAGTACAGATTTGAGATCTTTCCGAAAGCTTTTTTTTTATAATTTTTTGTTTTTGCTTTTGAAATAAAAAATGTTTAACTCTCTTTTACATAAATTGACTAATATAATACTTTTTCTTCCTTGTTTTTTTTTAATAGTCTTTAATAGTCTGTATAGTTATAAAAGTACAGATATCCTGTATAGCAATTTTCAATATCATTTATTAACAGACTGCTGGCAATGATCCCTACTGCTTTGTGGAGTTCTATGAGCACAGGCATGCTGCTGCCTCCCTGGCAGCCATGAATGGACGTAAAATAATGGGTAAGGTAAGCTATCGTATCTACAGGGTGAGTGGGGATGGGTGGGCTTGGGGTGGGGAAGTTTAATGACGCACCTTCTAGAACAGTGGTTCTTAACTGACTTTGACTGTCTGGGACCCTAATCTCCTGGATTTTAAGTTGTTGATCTGTGACATTGTCAAGATCTCTCACAAACCCGTTTTGGGGCAAGATCCACCTGCTGGGAACCACTGCTCTAGGAAATTTGAACACTGCCAATTACTGAAGTTTTTTTTTTTTTTTTACATGGACATTTTAGGCAATACTCTTAACCAGTGCATTACATCGAGTGCAGCAAAGGAATGAGCTTATACTCCTAGACAACCAACATTTACAAACCGACTTGGCAACAAGCATAATTACTTTTTTTTAATAGTTTCCTGCAGCCATATGCATAAACTACTGTTGAAATCCATCCTAGCAATATCAAAGTTCCAGTTTTCCCAGTTGTAACCACTTTTAGACAATACCATTGTTGGAATGACCAGATGCCAACAGTTTAACTCATGTAAAACAGATGCAGTATTTGAGATCACATCACTTTTATCAACTTGAACTGCCATTTGGCCTGGAGGCATTGGTGCAGGCTTATATTGACGTTCGCATTAGACAAAGACTGCACACACGTTTTTTGTTTGCATTTTCAATTTCTCTGTAGCTGTTTGTCAGGCACTCCTTCCCATTCACCACCACTAGTGTGTGTGACTGGCAGTTCATTACCCTGGCGTCACCCCAGCTGCAGGCAGTTGTGTTATGCTGTGAATAATGTAAACATACCCCACCTGCCTGTCCTCTCTCTCTCCCTCTCCACAGGAAGTCAAAGTCAACTGGGCCACGACGCCAACCAGTCAGAAAAAAGACACAAGCAGTAAGTCCAAAGAACTCCGCTGTCATGTGTCATTTGTAGCACAGAGTTTGTTACACAGGTCAGTCTGGAAAATATGGGGCTCATTTCCACATTTGGACGACTTTAGGATAAAGCAAAAAGTATGGGGAAAGTAGGGGTGTGGAATCTGTGGATGCATACATAAGTAGATGTTATCCTGTAGTTGTAGATAGACTTTTAGTGGCAGCTGTGGCTCAGGATGTAGAGTGGATGTTTGGGAATCAGAAGATTCCCGATATGACCCCGGCTGTACTGCTTAGTGTTGAGGTGTCCTTGAGCAAGACCCTTTACCCCCACTGCTCCTAATAGTTAGGATGCATAAATGCAGAGAATGAATTCCAGGTATGTGCAAATGTACTTGGCAAATACTCCAAACAACTAAAGGAGACGCAATTGTTGTTCTTCTATTAATGGAATGATGATCTTCAGCCGTATGACTTGGTTTAGTAAGTCACAATTCAAGTCCTGGGAACCAGATTAATGCTAGTTTTGTTATATTAGGGTAGGCCTGTATTAGTCCCCAGGCCTGGAGTTGAGAACGCTGTGGTTTGGCAACTCGATGTCTTGCCACTGTCAGCAATCATCTGAAATGAGCACGTAATTCTGAAAGAAAAACATATTGGAGAAAAAAAAAAAGAAAAAAAAATGTAAAGCCATATTGCAGCTGATCTAATGTTAGTAATGCAAATAAATCATGGTCACGAATTATTCCATTTCAATCAGTCTATGAATTCCAGGAATCTCGATTTATATCTGTCTGTGTTTTGCATGTATCAAGAATTGTTCACCTGATCGACTAAACACTTGGCGGGTGTATTGCTGAAGACACATGGGAGTAGTGTTGAGTGTGAAGTCTATCAGATGAGCCATTCTCGAGAACACTGCAAATACCCATTTTGCGGTTCTTGACAACACTGCAAGACATTTCTGAGAAAGAAAAATATCTCATCCCTTTTCAATGTGCATCAAAGTACATAGTGCACTCAAGTATTTAGCAGAAATATTGCAAGATTATTGTTTGTCTTTTGCAATATTGGGACAGCCTGTATAATAACGTATCATGTCATTTCTAAACCGTGCATGTTCTGCAGATCACTTCCATGTCTTTGTCGGAGATCTGAGCCCTGAAATCACCACAGAAGACGTCAAAGCTGCTTTCGGCCCGTTTGGGAGGATATCGTAAGTGCAGCACTAGTTTTACCCTCAGGCTTTATTGGTTAAACAAAGTGCACACTCTTTTGGATACATGATTAAAAATAATTGGCTCATTACTACCGGAATATTTAACCAAACTGCTCGTAATATCCAGATTATTTATAGTTTTTTACCTTTAATTGTGCACAATGCGTGTGCACGAACGCTAGATTCGCATGCATGTCACCGTACAGATCTGATCACAAAACATCCATGTTACCACGACCAAATGTTGGCATGCTTTAAACTCACAGAAGACACGAGGCAGGATCAGGAAACAGAAATGTTTTAACTGTTTCCGTTCAAAAGAAGAATCGCTACTTTTTGAGCAGATAAATGGCAGTGTAATGTTGGATTAAATGAAATAAAATAAATAAAAAAATCTGTCAATACTCGTCATTGGTACAGAAGGCTTTTTAAAATAGCTTGTCATATCTCGTCATTGGTAGTGAGTTAGTTGTCCAATATGATTGCATTTCTGAATAACCGTTTTGTGTGTGCACGCATGTGTCTGCAGGGATGCTCGTGTTGTAAAAGATATGGCTACAGGAAAATCCAAAGGCTATGGCTTTGTGTCTTTCTTCAACAAGTGGGTAAGTGTTGGGTCATGGGAATGTCTTTGTAGTTTATTCAAATGTTAAACGAGACAACATTTTTTCAACTTTTCTTTTTTCATTTGAAGGCTTTACGATTGTCTGCTTATGATATTTCTGTCTGTATATTACATGGTAAAGACAACCTGAGCAAATAACATGTACATGTCCATTTTATTCCTTTTACTTCCCCTTAATTCTCATTAAATTCCAGATTATTCCCAATGGGAAATGTACACCTTGAATGTACTGGAATTTTGCAACCCAGGGCACTACCATTGCCACTGTTTCTAACAGGTTCAGTACCGTATTTACTTCTGGTGTACCTGTTATCAAGTATCACTAGATCACTCTGGCCCATCTACAGCAGTGCTAGGGGTAACGCGTTACAAGCGATACCCACAACTGTCCTGCTCCTTGCAGTTGTTAAACATTAATCCATTTTATTTCTCATTTACACCATCTAGTTTAAACATTTGTTAATAGTTGAAGATGGATGAAATCGTCTTCGAATACGTATTGTCTGTGACAATTATCTGACCAGTGGTCAGATGCGTTGCACTTAACCATTTGGTATTGCCTCAACCTTGCTTAGCCCGGTGGAAGTTTGAAAGGACGGGCACAAAAGAAGAAGAAAACAAAAAAAAAGTATTACCTCCAAGTACCTGGAGGTACTTGGAAACGCAAAACATTTGGGTAGAGAGTGATGTGGAACAATTCAAGCTAATTGTTGTTAGACTAAATAGTACATTTTGTACCTTTCACTTCAATGCATATGTACGTGTTAACAAACAGTTTGTCATGGTTAAAGATAAAGCAATACAATTTCTCCATACAATTTGCACTTACTGTACTACCAAATTAGAATATTTCCACAATAGGCTGAAAGGGAGAAAATGGTGTGTCTCACTGCACACTGCAGAAGACTTTGTGCGTGTGCATGAGGTTTAGAGTAAGAGGGCAATTGTCAGCTAGTTAATCGAGTGATTATTGCATCGCTTTCTGTCCTTACCTTGGAGGCCGTTAAAGATGCAATAAGTGATATATTTTGTTAGTTAAAATAAACGTTAGATAGTTCTATATTCTGATAGCCATAATTGCTATGGAGTGTTTGTTCAGTAACGGGGTCTCCCCATCTTTGAACAAAAATTCTAAAGCATAAAAAAATATGTAGAGCTTTAAACTAAAAACAACCGTTTCACCAAAAATAGCACTTGCTCTACCTTTAAAATAAGTGCCACAGCCTGACCAATAAAGCTAGTGTATGGGAAACAAACACATAATTTTGTTTTAATGATTTTTTCCCTCCCTATGTTCCAGGATGCAGAGAACGCTATTCAGCAGATGGGTGGGCAGTGGTTGGGAGGCAGACAGATCCGAACCAACTGGGCCACAAGAAAGCCCCCTGCTCCAAAAACCAACTATGAAAGTATGTTGTCATTGACATTCATTTTACATAAAGGTGCCTTTGGTAATATGTTTTATCTGTGCCTCTCCTACTAATAAAGTATTTCCCGGTCAGATCAGCAAATTAACCTCTGCCCATACGGAAATGCAACTGAACTGAAGCTGTCCTTCCAGTACCACATGACATGGATGCATGTTAATTGAAAAAAATGCTAAAATTAGCTTATCCATTTAACAATTTACTTGGTACTCTTCGAATGCTTCTGAGGAATTGGTTTGGGGCTCTTCTGTTAATGCTGTTAAAACTCAGTTGTCGTCAAGTAATGTAATGTGTTCATGTGTCTCATAGGCAGCAGAATTACGTGTTCATGTGTCATAGGCAGCATAATAACGTGTTCATGTGTCATGGGCAGCATAATAACGTGTTCATGTGTCCTTTAGGCAGCATAATAACGTGTTCATGTGTCCTTTAGGCAGCATTATAACGTGTTCATGTGTCCCTTAGGCAGCATAATAACGTGTTCATGTGTCCTTTAGGCAGCATAATAACGTGTTCATGTGTCCTTTAGGCAGCATAATAACGTGTTCATGTGTCCCTTAGGCAGCATAATAACGTGTTCATGTGTCCTTTAGGCAGCATTATAACGTGTTCATGTGTCCCTTAGGCAGCATAATAACGTGTTCATGTGTCCCTTAGGCAGCATAATAACGTGTTCATGTGTCCTTTAGGCAGCATTATAACGTGTTCATGTGTCCCTTAGGCAGCATAATAACGTGTTCATGTGTCCTTTAGGCAGCATAATAACGTGTTCATGTGTCCTTTAGGCAGCAGAATAACGTGTTCATATGTCCCTTAGGCAGCATAATAACGTGTTCATGTGTCCTTTAGGCAGCATAATAACGTGTTCATGTGTCCCTTAGGCCAGGGGTTTTCAAAGTGGGTGACGGGGCACCCTGGGGTGCCGCGACGGCAGTCCAGGGGTGCCGCGAGATAAGTTATTGTCAGTCAGTTCTAACTAAAATGGCTATTATCTCAACGTTTTCCTCGAAACTTAATCACTAAAATATCGTCACTGTCGGGCAGAAACCTTGTATCTCCAAGTTTCAAATGTGTACGTCTTTTGGTAAAGCTTCATCATACAAGACTGTGTGCTTGTAGATCTGCTGTTTTCGCTAGTTTAGTACATTTTATGGGTGATAAATACAAAACGAACGGTTTTGGACATACAAGGAAAAAAATATATAATGTAGGGGTGCCTCGGATTAAAAAAATATTCATGGGGTGCCCCGAGACAAAAAGGTTTGGGAACCCCTGCCTTAGGCAGCAGCATAACATGTTCATGTGTCCCTTAGGAAGCAGAATAACGTGTTCATGTGTCCCTTAGGCAGCAGAATAACGTCTTCATGTGTCCTTTAGGAAGCAGAATAACGTCTTCATGTGTCCTTTAGGAAGCAGAATAACGTGTTCATGTGTCCTTTAGGAAGCAGAATAACGTGTTCATGTGTCCCGTAGGCAGCAGAATAACGTCTTCATGTGTCCCTTAGGAAGCAGAATAACGTGTTCATGTGTCTCCTAGGCCAGTGGTTCTCATCCTGGGGGTCTCCAAATAATCTTTGGGGTCCCCAGATGACTAGCTTAATTGGCAGAAATTGTGAAAATAGCTGATATACATGCTCACAACGTCTTATACAAAATGTAATGGCTCAACTCATAGTGCTCGTTAGGGCGGGGGGTCCCCAGTTAAAATATAATTATTTTGGGGGTCGTACTCGTAGCCTGACAAGGTTGAGAACCCCTGCAACTAATGCCCTAGGCAGCAGTATAATGTATTCATGTACAAGTGCTGCTGGGTTCTTTTGACATTTTTAATTGACCATTGAGTTGTGTTAGTAGATTTATGTGAAAATGTCCTGTGTCCATTGTTTCCTACCAGGCAACTCAAAGCACCTGTCATTTGATGAGGTGGTGAACCAGTCAAGTCCCAGCAACTGCACCGTCTACTGTGGTGGAGTCAGCACAGGACTCACAGGTCAGTACAATGGCACAAAATTATGAACATGAGAGTAACGCAGACAAGCAATATTAATGAATGAAAATTAATACATTCAGTGACAAATATAGTCTCACACATGTGTCTGTAGTTTGCATATCTCGATAACTGTTAAACTTAAAACTCATTGCGCGTATCGCAGAAGACCTGAGGAAGTGTGGTGCCCAGCGCTGAGTCAGTCGGATAGGTGGTTGTGCCGACCAATATGCATAGGCAAACATATATGGTGATCTGGTTGTCCAGAACCAATCCGATACACATGCCCATATGGTTGGATGGTTATCTATGCCCATAAATTGCTTGCGTGGTGCCCTGGTAGGTTTCGGTGCTGGTCCAGTCATACAAATAATCCAATCAGGCATCATGAACTAGCTGTTTAAAGTCAGGCAATGAGAGATGCAACAAGGTGGTCATCTGCCACTATACAGTTGAACAGTTCATCTTCAGCTTGACTTTGAATGACTGCAATCAAGAATACTGATCATGTCTATTATTACATGCCTGTCCAACACTAAGCAACACAAATGTGTATATACAGCACAAACAAACAACAACATAGTGTAGAGGCGTTCATTAATACTACAAAAGAAAGCATAATTATCCAATTTACAGTGTAAACTAAATTCAATTAATTCAGCATCTTTGTCAGGTCCATGAGGAAAGTAGAGTCCATCAGCCAATGTGTGCCATCCAGATGTTAATATTCTGCATGGTTGGACTGCCTAAGAAAGTCTGAAAGCAAGATCTCCTAGAATATCAGTAACACAATTGATTGTGTTAAAGGGCGCGGCACACACAGTATTAGGCCACAGTGGTCGCATTAACCATTTGGCTTTGTGAGAATGGTCTGCTGTGTTCCTAGTTAAGATTTCAGTTCCTTCACCTTTATTTTGCTCAGTTCACTGTTGGCTGGAAAAATCTTGTTTTGTGTCTATCAAGGTTCACTTTCTATGCAATCGACTTGACAAAACAAGCTGTGGTTTTAAAAGTAGTTGTAGCTTGTATTAAACCATTGATACTGTATCAGTGATGTCATTACGTGCGCATCCCGCATCAAAAACTCATTCAAGTCGCCCAGGGACTCATTCATATCATGATCCTGGGGTCCCGGGGATGCGCCTCCACTGGAGTCCATGTTAAAATAATTTACCGGGTCGCGGTAAAAGAAAAACATTTTAAAATTCCACAGACACCACCATTGTTCATGGGTGAAAGCATCCTACTTTACCCTACGTTAACACAAATAAAATCCACATAGAAAGTCTTAAACAGGCGATAGAAACGTCAATGTTTTGATTCCACTGACGTCCGACGCCATTTTGCGCGCCCGAATTCATTAGGGGCACATGTTTTAGTAGTTTTAGTAGTTCTAAGTTCAAACATTAGCCAAATTGTAAAATAAATATAAGAAATAGGCAAACATTTTGAAAATAGCCGATCTACAAGCTCACAGCGCTCGAAAACATTGTATTGAGGACTCATAAAACTTTTCTGGGACCCATTTGAATGACCACCTGTGGGTCCCGGGACCCATTACATTGAAAACCTAGTAACATCACTGCTGTATGGAGACGGGGCCATTCCTGTTAACTCATTTACTGCCAACATAGTTTTTTGACTTTGGTCGCTCCCTGCCACACTTTCGGAGAGTTTTTCACTAACCTTTGAAAAATCTGAATATTCTGCGTTGCCGATCTGCTTGCGGGAGCCCTCAAAAGATGCACATGGGGGTCTGGAGTTGGAAACTCGACTCGCGACGATCCACTCCAAAGATGGCCGCTTCTGTGTCGAGCTTGTGCCCAGCCCCTCTTCCATACACATTAATTTTTCAGTTTAATTCCTTAAAAAAAAAGGGGGGGGGGGGAGCTGTTTTTGTTCCGGGTACCCCAGAAATAATTGGTGATTCATAAGCTAGCGACTCTATAGATGACATAGAGATTGCGTCAAGATTACCCCCATTGCTCTAGCAAGGTGTTATGATGCCATACACCAGTTCTGCACGGGTAAAATTTTGACAACCCGCGCCCGCCCAGCCCGTCAAAAAAAAGGAACCGTTGGCCGTTTTCACGCAATACAAGTAAATGGCCTACAGACATTCTATTTATATTACATAAGCGCCTACATAAACGCCAGGTTGGCTGCCACTCTTAGTTCTTTTAGATGGCCTTTTAAACCATTCTTGCTATGAGAACATAGGCTATCGAATTCACGCAGCAGTGAATAATATCCGTGTTACTTTGTTTATATGCATGCATGCTGTGGTTGTGTGTGTCCTGCTGCTACTGTGAGGTGCTCTCTGATTTTCACAATAAAATGTTACCGGCCCGTGTTAAGTCCCGTACTGCCCGTCCCCATACCCACAAACGTATAAAAGTAAATCTTTCACACGTCAAGAGGATACCCAGCTGCTCCTCGATTGGCATTTTTCTTGTCAGGCCAACTGACATGCTACAGTATTTATCCCATAGCCTACCCTGCAGGTACCACAGAATTAAACCTAAAGGAGTATTTGGCCAAGAAATGACTTGAGGAGCCATTCCGGCCAAGAGAGCCGGTACAACTTTAGGGAACTTGGCATAAAAAAAATAAAAAAGGCAAGAATGAACGTGTATATTGGTTATAGGGGAAAATCTAGCCTTAGACGATGAACTAAAAAAGGCGCAGTTCATAGTTTAGTGACTGGTAATGGCAAAAATAAGACCCTGCTTTTGAATTTAGCATAATTTAGTTTTATTTTGCTGCACACATTGCCGTCATGGCACATTTAGCCACATGGAAAAAATAGGTCTATCTCATGTTGATTTTCTCTCCTCTCTACATTTGTCCTCCAGAACAACTGATGAGACAGACATTCTCTCCGTTTGGACAAATCATGGAAATCCGTGTGTTCCCAGATAAAGGCTACTCCTTCGTGAGGTAAGAACGAAATGGTTGGTGATGTCCTTGTACCTGGGGGTGGGGTGGGTGAACCGGGGATCTTCTGATTACCAGATGGCCCCTCTACCCTTTCAGGTATGACTGCTGTCCTTCCCAATGTTAAAGTGAAATTCCAGAGATCTAACTTTACTACTATCATTGAATTGAACCCTAACATCCTCAAAGTGCATTACAAAATAAACATTTATCAAATCACGAAGGGATGGGTAGTTCCTACATCATGCAATCAACTAGAAGATGGGCAACCCCTGTTTTCACTCATTGCATCACTGCTGTAGCTCCATGGTGCTGTATTCTACCACAAATAAATATTCACTCATTTATTCCACTTAGTAAAACCTGAATGTAGTCATTCAATTCTGCTGCAGTATGGTTAAAAACAAAAGCTGCGCAGGATTGGTATTACAAGGGGAACTCTGGTAATATAACTTTCACAGCGGATTTGTGATTATTGCTACTGTTTATCAGTAAGCCGCCATGTCTCCTGTCAATTTTATAACCACCTGTGTCTGAAAGTCAGTAATTCAAAACTTTTCAAGCTATTTTAGAGCGTGTGAAGAGCAGTGAAACGACCCTCATTCATTTAGAGATGTAATAATGTAGTATATTTATCTTGCACAGGGAAAGAGAAGGATATCAAAGTCTGTAGTTTTCATATTGATGCTGGTAATTGGCAAATAAATATTGCCAGCAACTGCATAATAAAAATGATTTCCTTTTCTTTCTTTTTTTTATGGCTAGAATTGGAGCCACAGAATGCATTTCCATGTTGAAGTTTTTTTGGCAACTTAGTCAATTAGAGTTTTAACTTATTCCTCAAGAATGACTGTCATTGTCTACTCTTTCATGACAGTTGTAATATAGATTGTTTCTTTGTCTAATCAAGTTGAGCAATTTTGACATCAAACAGTAAGAGCTGAACTTTGATTATGCAGTTTTTGATTTGATTGATTTGATTAAGGATCCCCATTAGCTGGTCCCATAGCAACCAGTTAGTATAACCTGAGCAACATGGCTTAAGTGGTTTGCTGGTAAACTCCTTTTGCATAATCAGTTTTTGAATTGAAGACTAGAAGACTGTATTTTTGGGTGACCTTTTCCTTTCGGTTGTTCCCCCTCTCCATCTAGGTTTAACTCCCACGAGTCAGCAGCCCATGCCATTGTGTCAGTCAATGGGACCTCGATAGAAGGCCATATAGTCAAGTGCTACTGGGGCAAGGAGACGCCAGATATGATGAACCCAATGCAGCAGATGCCCATACCCCAGGTAAGAAGAAATAAGCAGCTCTAGCTACTGAGTAGTAGTATTTTATAATGATAAAAGCCATGTATTCTGGTTATTTGTTCCAATCCTGGAGGACGGCATATTACTGTAACTAGATCATACTCACGCCTTCATAGAAGTCTGTACCTTGTTTTAAATTGATATCAGTGTTTGATTCAGTGTATTTGTTTATTTGACAGGGACAGGACACATTAACATCTCTATTCTGTGGTGTAAATGTTCCAGATTTATTTAGCATTTGCTGTCAGGTTAATGCAAAATAAATACATTAAAAACTGCTTGAACCAAATTACGTAAAAACTCAGACTGACACCAAAGTGTATTATTAGGTTTTTCAAGTGGAAGTATCCGGCAGCCATTTTAAATGCTCAAAAGGCAGATTGGCTAAAATAATATATCTTCTTCTCGCTGGTGATCTTGCTGTACGTTATGCAGTCTGTAGTACAAAAAGCTCTTGGATTCAGGAGCATTTATGTTCTGTGTGCAGTTTGAGAAGTTTTTTTTCCTTCTCACAATGACAAGGCTGCCATGTCCACTCTAAAACAATAGTTATCTTGGAGTGAAGACTAGTTCTATGGAAGCATGTGAATCTATAATCAGTTGTGTACATAAATTGTGTATGTCGTTTCATAACGGAACATAAACTGTTGTTTATTATCGCTCAACCATTTGTTAATAACTTGATTTAGAGTGTTGCTGAGGACAAAAATTCACTTTTAAGATTTATGTCAAGCATAAAGATGATGAAATTAAAAACGGAATACAGTTAAAAACATTTTTAACAGCGTACTATATGTTTGAATGTTAGCTGCCAAAACCAATTGGTCTATAAACTAACTCGTGTCAATTATCTCTGTTCTCACGTGCACATTTTCCTCTTCCCTTAAATGCAAGGTGGTTGAATAATGGTTCAGATGATTTAATGAAGCCTACAGGCATATTGCATTTCTTCCTCACTTAAGTCAAGCCCTATGGTAATAATAGATCACCTATTTGCATTGGTCAGAGTAGAAGTAGAATAAAAGTTCAAGCGCATAAAACTAATGGTTGTAAATGTAGTATAAAAGATGGTTAAAAAGTCAGGTTTTTCTACAAAGTGTTGGCTGTATTTATAACATCAGAAACATATGGATGATACAAATATTGCATATTTGTGATAATAGTTAATTCCCCCCCCCCCCCCCCCCCTTTTCATCCCTGTAAACAACCTAGCCTGGGGCCAGCCTATATACTAATGCAGCTAACTTAACTGCAGTATCCATTCCCTCCTTGTTTTAACATGGCTGGGATGTCTAGCTCAGCTAGGCTATAAACAACCCTCTCACTCACTTGTTTGCCAGTCTGCCAACAGATACCCTGCCATGTGCTAAACTATGTATTGACTCTGCATCGAGTCATGCTGTTAAACTTTGGGATGTGTGAGTTGATAGTCTGGCTTCATACTCTCTCTCCAGCAGAACAAGATGAGTTTCCCTGCGGCAGCTCAGCCATACGGCCAGTGGGGCCAGTGGTACGGCAACGGTCCTCAGATCGGCCAGTACGTCCCCAACGGCTGGCAGGTGCCCACCTACGGCGTGTATGGCCAAGCCTGGAACCAGCAAGGCTTCAAGTAAGTATCAACAAGGTGCGCACATGGCTTCCCACCCACCTCCACAACATCCTCCATCCTCTCCAAGCATCAGTCGAGGTCTCATGTGTGGACTCTTCCAAGACCATGGACAGGGGGCATCAATTCTGGGCCACGTGAGGGTGACACGTAACCCTCCTCTCCACAACTCCACCTTTACCGCCCTCACCATGTCCAGCTTTATGAAGATTGAGACTAAAGCACACCAACAATATGTAACATACACGTTATCTTTTATTTTGTAATTGACTGTCGTTTAGGATGTTGTAGTAACCACCGCCAGCCACGCAATCAAACCCCTTCTCTGGTAAAGCATGCTCCATCATGTGAAGGGATTTCAATCCAAAAAGCCGCTTACGTTTTTTTTCTTCCCCCTTTTTTTTCCTAAAAAAAATTATGTTCAAAACAGATTTCCCCGCTTGAAAAATAGCAGTGATTGGCTGGCAAAACCCTTAAAATAGCAAATGGCAAACGTTTCTCTTAAACGAGTAACTCATTGAATAAAGTATTTTGTTTTGTTTTAATTTGAGCAAACCTTCATATATATGGTCTGATTTCTTGACTAACGTTTGTGACCCTCTCTACAAAAATCACAAGTTGGCTGCTGCTGAAAATTGAGTTGAATTTGAGCTTTCTTGTGAGCTTTGTATTTTTCTAGCTTACAAATGGCATTGCACATCCAAAGCGGCTCACAATGCTGTATATCGTCCTTGTGGTAATTTGATGGTCTTGATGCTAGAACCTTATAAGCTTAGTCACGAGTCTTGTAGACGAGTCATGTTTTCAAAGGTACACTGAAGGACAAAAGACTGCAAGTTTGCATTTCACATCACCCACGTTTGTATGAGTCCTCCTGACGTATTTACCGAAAGCAAACACTTAGTTTTACTGCAGTGAAAGAGCCAAAATTTGTTGTAAACTCTCACTTTTCTCCAAATGAGTTTTTGCAACATTTGACAGATTTTTGGTAGTGCAGGTCACATTTGTTAGCATCGCTGACCCAGGCTACTGAAATGTATGGAAGGATTCAGTCACACCCTTTGTTTTTTGTTTGTTCAACAACCATATCATCGCTTTGAGACTTTTTTTTTTCTTTAATTTTCATTGAATTGTTTTTACATTGATAACTGAATAAATTCTGTGTGAATATTTGCTTGTAGGCCATTTGAATCTTTTTGTTTAATTTTGTTAATGTTGGAACATATGTGCAATGACGTTTCGTGTCTCCAACAAACAAAATGCCATACCATGTCAACAAAAAAAATCCTTTTGAAATAGCTGCGGAAATGGATAAGCAACCATACTGTTTATCTACCAGTAGTGTCCCAACATGTGCAGCAGAGGACCAAATGTCTGCAGATCTTAATTTCCATCAAATGGCAATTGGTGTCGTGTCTGTTTGGAATTAAAATCTACCTGCTCTTGCTCTCCATAGCATATGACACCACAAGTCTAATGGAATTGCATAGTTGATGCCATTCGTTTTGGACATATAATCGGTAGATAAACCTGTATAAATTGTCAATTTTCCTTTGTGAGTTTTATTTTGTTGCATAAAGATGGTAAGAGTCACATTGTTTTGGTTATATTTTTAGTTTGGTTTACATCATGGCCAAATATAGAACCGTTGTCCCTTTGGAGCTTGAGTTTTGGCAATTTTGTGTTCATTCGCGGTAAGGAGGGTGGTAGGGGTCCAAAGCTTGCTCTGCTTATTGGCCTGTTTGCTCTGTCTGCTTGCCCTCTCACGCTCCCTCAAATTAAGCCCCTCCCTTGGACCTTCCAAAATGCCCCCACACCTTTTCTCAACTAGCCTGTTTTCGCCAGCTTCATTTTTGCCCCAGCCTGCCTAAAACCCTCATGATCTCCCATAACTGCATTTACCTTCTTGTTCTCATTCAAGTCTGTTGAGATTCTAGTCGGCCCTTAATGTTTTCCCTATCAAACTTACCCCTCCTCCCTCCCCCACCCACCCTTCCATCCCTCCCTCAGCTCCCTGTCGCCTCCTCACTTCTAACCTGCTGGCGTTTTGTCTCTCTCTTTCTCCTCTCTGTCTCTCTCTCTCTTTCCCTCGTTTTCGCAGTCACTTACCGGCCAGTGCTGGGTGGACTGGCGTGAGTGCCATCAGTAACGGTGGGGTTATGGAGCCTACGCAGGGATTGAATGGGAGTATGCTAGCCAACCAGCCAGGGATGGGCGCCGCCGGATACCCCACACACTGATAAGGGTTGGGTGGGCGGGTTATTTTACCGGGGGGTGGGAGAATTTGTTGTCAACTCTGTGCCAGCCCTCTTGATTCGGCTGAGAGGTTCCCCCGCTGGGATGTGTAACCACCGCCTCCCTTTTGCGGCAGGACTTTTTTAAACGAAACAACAAACATTGGGACAACACGGAGACCTAAACAGAGAGGTTGACATCTTAAAAAAAAGAAAAACACACAAAAAAAAAGACGGATGTAAATGGGATTTCTTGGGGTGGGGTGGGGGGGTGGGTAGGCGGGGTTGAGGGAGAATGGGCTTGAGGTAAGGGGAATAGTCAGGGAGGAGCAATTTTTGAGACCCATGCAGGTATTCACGACCCTTTGTGATAAGGCAAGACTGGCCGTGTACCAGGGGCTCTTACCGTTTTTAAGTTAACTGTAAATGAATATAAAACTGTAAAGGAGACACTTTTTTTTTGCGCCTTTTCTTTTTTTTGGGGTTTGATATTTGACTCAAAATATTGCTTCCATTTTCACTCGTTTCCTTGGGACAAGTCAAAGTGCGGGGGAGGGGAGGGTAGTTTTTTTTTTGTTTAGTTTTTCTTTTGAAGATTTAAAGAAACCGTAAGGGTCAGATGAATCATGCTAAGTTATGAACCTTAGTTATCTGAGGAATGGAAATCTGTAATCCTTCCTCGTTTTTATTTTATTTTTTTGCTTCTCGGATTAAAAATTGCAGGGATTTGAAGCCACTGCTGTTTCTCTGTAAGGGCAGATAAATATTGCACAGTTCTTCCTCTTGTACTTTTGACAAAAAAAAATTGTGATTACCAAGAGGGTTTTTGTTTTGCATTCCATCTCTCTTCTCCATATCTATTTTGGTCAGCCTCAAATTATTATTTTTTTTCCCTCCACATGTAAATAACCATACATTCATTTGAAACAATGTAAGTAAAAATGCTACTGTTAACTGTGGGTGCTTGCTTTTTTCTTTTCTTTTTTTTCTTTTTTTTTTTTGGTTTTGATAACTCGACAGTTAACTACAACATTGTACGTAGCAGAGCAGCACTATCAAACATGACACTGGCACAGTGCTACACGTGATGCTTCCATGCAGGGATGAGAGAGCATTGCCACGCAGTGCTGAAAAAAACCTAAACGTTAACAAAATTACAATTTTTAAAGGGTGAACATAAAATGACATTTCTGATGTTTTTTGTTTTTCTTTTTTTCTTTTTAATATTGAAATGCCAGTATTTTGTATCACAAACCTTGAATGGATTCAACTTTACACTGTCACCCTTTTTTGCCAGAGAAATGGGGAGGCCTATGGTATAATCGTTGCCTTATAGAGCTGGTTTCTTTTAGCAGACATGACAACTTTTTAAAAAATTAGGCAGTGCCTACGGACATTTTCAGACCCTTTTGTTTAGAAAGGTGGCTAGCCCTGATAATTGATATTGACTCTGCTACTGTAATCAATGTTTTCTTGCTTTGTCCAATTAAAAATGCTGATGCGCATAAACCATTCTCTGTATTCTTATTCAAGGGACTGGGTTTGTGCAAGGCCCATCAGTTTAACAGGCGTATCTGTAAAGCAGATGGAATATGAACAGTTAAAGGACAACTTTAGTTTTTTACAACAAGGGTTCATATTTTAGATTGTAATTAAAGAATATAAAAGATGAGTGTTGAAATGATTTCATTTACTTCTTTCTATTGTTTTAGAGATTCTTATTTCAGTGGTTGGGGGCATGCGTACAAGTGGCTAAATATATAATTTTACACAGAATAAGCCCATTCCCAAGATACAACGCAACCTTTCATGGTTGGATGTGACTTATGGGGGCTAGAAGTTTTACTGTAAATAGCAATAAAGAAACTGCTGACTTATTGTGTCTAAAAAGACATATTTAGCCACTTGTATGCATGCCCCCATACGTACGCATGCCCCACATTTTAGCACGGTAAACGCGATAAAACAATAGAACGAAGCAAATGAAAACATTTTAACACTCACTTTTTCTTTTCTCTAATTATCTAAAATATGAACCCTTGTTGTAAAAAAACAAAGTTGTCCTTTAAAGCTCAATCTTAATCTCACAGCGGGACTTTTAATCAACTGATGATTAAAATGAAAGCTATATCACATGAGACGTTAGATCCCCTTTGCGCAAATCATATAAGTCAAATTTATGTGTAGCTACTAGCCAGAGTTCTATATCTACAGTATCCTATAGCTACCAGTAAGACTCTCTAAATCGGGAGATAAGTGACCGTAAGGTCGCATACACAAACTTTGGAAGGCAATGGTAGCCAATCAGGAGGGAATATGGGAAATGGGACAGATCCATGTTGATGAGTTGACTTTAGAGATACTGTGTACCGCTTTGCGTGATTTTAGGCCAAAATCTGTAGGAGCAGTGTCCAAAAATGTGTCTCGCATTCATGCTGGCGCTAGAAGAGGGCCATGTGAGAAATAAGGAATGGAGGTTGTGGTTTGGCAGCCAAGGAGTGTGTGTGCAAAGTTTGGCATGGATAGGGGCAATGGTGGCGGAGATATGAGTAGGGGAAAAGTGTGACGTGACGTGACGTGACGGACGGACTGACTGACAGCCGGTGGAGGTTTTTGATAGTAACTGCGACCTGGCGGTCACAATAACAAAATCTGCGTGAGTGTATAATATGTCTACGTATCTTGAGAACCGCCTGACCGATTGACTTCAAACTGTGTCACAGAGGAATCAAGGGACCCAGTGTAAAGTCTGGGATAGGCAGCTAATACATTGGCTTAAAGGGACACTGGTAGGCAGACAGACATACACACAAGTACAACGGGTATTGTGTAGCCGGGTAGGGAGCACATTCCTGACTTGCAGCGTTCCTGAGTAGGCTTGAGCAGAATTAGCACCAGTCTAGTTGTAGATCTAATTGTAAATACCATCATTTATCTATTTCACTGCAGATTAGGTTATCATTCCTAACCCTTAAATTCAACTAATTCTTTCAATCAACTTAAATCTTGTTTTATTTGATGGCCTTCCTGCCCTGGCATTTGTGCCCAACACCAAAGGCCATGTGGCCTTGCCCCTAAAACGATGAAATCACAGGCCTGAAAAGAACAGTTCTGAAAATGCAGATGGTCCCATTTAACCTCACTCTGGTCTACATGTGATTGCAGTGTTCTCCACTAGATGGTGATCTCTGCCCACATGTGTTCATGCTGTGGGAGCAGGTGCCAGAACCATGTTATAATGCTACTGATGTCACTCTGAACAGCAGCCCGTCATTATGATGTTAAATGACTGACTGTCACATGGAGGTGGGTTTGTGTGTGTGTGTGTGTGTGTGTGTGTGTGTGTGTGTGTGTGTGTGTGTGCGTGCGTGCGTGCGTGCGTGCGTGCGTGCCTGTGTGTAAGTTAGTCAGTCAGTCTTCTAAGTATAGGATGGGACGATATGAAAATTTCATATCACGATTTTGTGACAGAAAATCATGATTTGTGATATTATCACGATAATCAAAATCCATTATCCTGGGCGGAACATTTGATAGACAAAGACATTTGATAAAGAGTGAAAAAAAGACTATCAAGTATGTATATTATACCTTTTACCAATTATTGCGACCGTCAGGTTGCACTTACTATCAAAACCTCCACCGGCTGTCTGTCTGTCTGTCCGTCCGTCCCTCCGTCACACGTCACACGTCACACTTTTGCCCTGCTCATATCTCCGCAACCGTTGCCCCGATCCATGGCAAATTTTGCACACACACTCCTTGCCTGCCAAACTACAACCTCCATCAATTCTCACATGGCCCTCGTCTAGCACCACCATGAGGCCGATTCTTGCAAAACACATTTTTGGACACTGCTCCTCCAATTTTTGCCCTAAAATCACACAAATCGCTACACAGTATGTCTACACTCATCTCATCAACATGGATATGTCCCATTTAGCGCCACCTTCAGGCCGATTTTTTAAAACACATTTTTGGACACTGCTCCTACAAATTTTGCCCTAAAATCACGCAAATCGGTACACACTTGCTCTACACTGATGTCATCAACATGGATCTGTCCCATTTATCGCCACCTTCAGGCCGATTTTTAAAAACACATTTTTGGACACTACTCCTACAGATTTTGCCCTAAAATCACGCGAATCGCTACACAGTATGTCTACACTCATGTCATCAAAATGGATCTGTCCCATATAGCGCCACCATCAGCCCGATTTTTTCAAACACATTTTTGGACACTGCTCCTACAGATTTTGCCTTAAAATCACGCAAATCGGTACACAGTATGTCTACACTCATCTCATCAACATGGATCAGTCCCATATAGCGCCACCATCAGGCCGCTTTTTACAAACACATTTTTGGACACTTCTCCTACACATATTGGCCTAAAATCACGCTGCGACCTGGCGGTCGCTTATCTCCCGATTAGGGAGTCTTACTGGTAGAGGGTTTAAGTGGTACCAGATATGCAACTCAGCAAATAAAAGGTGAATTGATCACAGTACATGATGGAGCACGATATCACGATAAATAAAATATCTACGATACGATTATTACACGATAATCCCATCCCTACTTCTAAGCACCATTGCCAGCCAATCTGTCAAGCAGCCATTCTGTTTGGTCACACAGCCAGCCAGTCAAGCAGTCCTCCAGGCAGCCAGGCAGGGTTCACTAGCAGGCTGGAAGGAGTGACAGGCTGATAAATGGGCTGTGTGTGTGCTTCTGCTCAGCCAGGGTCTGTCTGGGCCAGGCTAATAGAAGGACTGTCAGGGAGATGGAGAGAGAGGAAAAGAGATGTCAGGAGATGAGTTAGTGGACAGATTACTGCTGAAATCCATCAAAGTGGCCGTGCCCTCTCTTTCTCCCTCGCTCTACTGTTACTTGTTTCGTTCAATTTCTCTCTTTTGTTTTGCTATTCTCTGTCTGATCTATTTCCCGTCTTTCTTTTCATGGTTTCATGGCCTGCATACACGCACACACGCGCGCACGCACGCACGCACGCACGTACGCGCGCGCACGCACACACACACACACACACACACACACACACACACACACACACACACAAACATCAATGAACAAATTAAGAGACGGTGTATTTTATTGGTGTGTGTTGTGTTTATGTGGGAGAGGGCCATAGAGAGGCCATTACAAAAACTGAAAGTTGATATGGTCCCACCTAAGACGATGTATCCATCAATACTCTACATGAGTGCCTCAGTTTCTTTAAAAGTATCTGAGGTAAAGAGGGAAACAGTGCAGGGAAGGCACTGCAAAGAATTATTCTTAGGCCTATAGGAGTACATGAAGTTCCAGTCCAGAAGTGAACATCCATTTTAGAACACCATGGACAGGCAGATAAGAGCATCATGAAGCTGAGAAGTTCTTCTGGGAAGAGTATGACATCCATCTACCTTCACCACTATTTTATGCTTGTCATTATGGTTGGTCGAAGTAGCATCTCAAAACACCTTGTGACCATCTGTTTACATCTATGGTATATTCCTGTTGGCATACTCTCAGCTTGCTCTTCACACATTTTACCCTCATTAACATGCTTAGCTTCCATAGGGTGTTACAAAATGCATAACAAATACCAAACTCAGAACTCTGTTAGATGGAGTTGTTTTGTGAATAGTTAGAAAATGTATCAATTCACCACATACAGTGGTGAATTGATGCATTTGTGGTCAATAGTTACATTATTTTATAGGCCAATTCTTTTAATAGTTTCATCATCAGTAATTTTTTAGTAGCATTACTTTTCAGGTGGAGGATATATTTTTGCAGGAAAGACATGAAGGGGAAGTGTGTGTGTACAGTATGTGTTTGAGGTCTGTGGCGTGTGCATGTGCATAATGTGTGTGATTGTTTCTGTGCATGTACGGTATAGCCCATATTATCTTTAGTGTGTGTCATGTGTTTGGTGACTGTCAGTTTGTTGGGGTGTGTGTGTGTGTGTGTGTGTGTGTGTGTGTGTGTGTGTGTGTGTGTGTGTGTGTGTGTGTGTGTGTGTGTGTGTGTGTGTGCGTGCGTGTGCGTGTGCGCGTGCGCGTGTGTGTGTGTGTGTGTGTGTGTGTCCATCCAGTGACAGCTTGCGGCAGAGGCTGACAGCAAATAAACATGTTCCAGTAATTAACCTTGACAGGCCCAATGTGGCGCCAACAGCAGCAACCTGCTAATGACACAATTAATCCATAATTAAGGCATGCTGTCTCACAACACACACGGTCGGTCACTGAGTATTGTGTCTGTGTGAAGAGAGGAACATTAAACATGTCCACGCAGGTGAATATGAAACAAGCATGATGACACAGTACATTAGCCTCTAATGACACCCCATTCAACAGTATATGGACACTTTAATATAAGCACTCTCTCTGACAGGCAGCGGATGGATGAGTTTGATCCATGTCTTGAAAACAAAGACTCATGAGAAATGTAAGTGAACCATGCCCCCATTAAAGCACTTTCAAAAATGTATGCCTGTTACAAAAACTGTTGTTTAAGCACAGAATAGGCATGGCAAATAGAAATGCTGTTTTGATTGATTGATTGATTGATTGAAGTATTTATTTGATGTTTCCATAGGAAAATGTACAGTTTCATGACAGTACAGTTCACTGAACAAGGTCAACTAAAAGGATAAGCTCAGAAAAGCCATGGCTTATTTTTTTTTAACTCATAACATTGAATGACAGACAGATGGAACACAGTACTATGCAGAAGTTAACCTAGGTTTTGGTATAATTGTTGAAGAGAGCAGATAGAAAACAAAAGTTTTCAAAACTAAAGTTATTTGTTTTTAGATGACTTCCTTTTGTAGTTTGCACTTTTAATGACTTCCTGATTCAACTTCCTACAGCTGAAGTCTCCCCTCTGCTGGTAGAACTAGGTTTTGCAATCTGTCATTCTGTCCATCTCCATAGTTTTGAGAATAGTTTTTCCCCCCCCAATGTGATTTTTTCATATTCATATTTTTTTTTTTTTTTTTTTTTCAAAAATATCAAATCAGGATACGATACTGTATATAACAAACTATACATTTTCTGACTGAAACTGAAAGTGAATAAGTTTGAGCAATGGGCATTGGATCCGCTCAGTGGCCTTGTGGTTAGAGTGTCCGCCCTGAGGCTGGGAGGTCGGGGTTCGATCCCTGGCCGGGTCATGAAAAAATGGGACCCAGTGTCTCCATGCTTGGCACTCAGTATCAAGGGTTGGATTGGGAGTAAGTCCCTGCAATATACTATTAGTGTCATGTCCAGGCGGTGTACTTGTACATCAAGCTACCTCACGAAACAGGAGATAGGCTCCTGCCCTTTGGGCCACATGGCTCACTCAGTAAGGCTTGGGCATTGGATACTTTTCATCACTTACGTTCACTTCTGACTATAACTGCACTCAGTTCTACTCAACTTTGAAAGCATAACGCCGTTGTCGGGTGGAAACCTTCTATGTCCAAGACTGTTCGTTTTGTATTTATCATTTTAAAATTATTTAAACTAGTGAAAACAGCCGATCTACAAGCACATAACGGGGCGTTGTGTGCTTGTAGATCTGCTGTTTTCACTAGTCTTGTGCGACGGCCTTGTACGATGAAGCAGGGCTTTACTTCACGAAAAAACGTACACATTTGAAACTCAGAGATACGAGGTTTCTGCCCGACAGTGACGATAAGCAGTATTATGTACCTGTAAATTCTCTCTACGATGTCCTCAGACGAGCCAGTCAGCAGCATGACAGATTCATGGCATGTGTAAATAAATAGACTTAGAAAGGAGTCT
Source organism: Nannobrachium achirus (assembly GCF_963921795.1). Lineage (NCBI taxonomy): Eukaryota > Metazoa > Chordata > Actinopteri > Myctophiformes > Myctophidae > Nannobrachium > Nannobrachium achirus. The sequence goes on along the minus strand of NC_137832.1, from coordinate 29,345,193 downwards.
GTGGCTGTCAGCCACTGGTGCTCTCATCCAGAGTGATTTACAGAGTGTATCACAGATAATAAACATTACAAGCAACCAATAGTAATGACTGCAAAGGTCAGAGCTTTACTGCCCTACAAAGCCCAAGAGCAGTAACTATTCAAAGAATCAAAACTGATTTAAACTTTTATTTTTAAAGTGTTTCAATTGGCCAGTCAAATTTTTTTGGCTATTGATATTGTGATATTGTGTTAATTGTATATCTGTTCATGAGCCAGACAATATTACTGTGATCCTAGAGAACTTCAATGAGAAGTATTAGGACTTAGGAGAGTGGCGAGGTAAGGGCATATACTGTAGCAGGGATGTTGTCTTTAATCTCGCCAAGTCAAGTCAAATGTACTTATAAAGCATATTTAAAATACACTCTCCTTGTGCTATAGGCCTACAGACCAGGAGGTAGCTAATTCACAAATACAAATATTAACGCAAGACATACTGTTCAAAAGCACAAATAAACAATGAGCAATAAATGAACAAAAATAAACAGTAAAAAGAATAAACACAAACTAGAACTGCACTCTGTCAAGGTGCCAACTTGCGCCTTGTGCACAAGTAGGCCATGGCGCACAAGTAGGCCATGTATGGCCTACTTGTGCAGCAGCAGAGTGTGCCATGAGGTCACCACTGGCATCACCAGGAATGCTGGTCCCTCATTGGCTGTTAATGATGACGTTGCCAGAAATGCTGGTCCCTGATAGGGCCCAATAGGGCGGATAGGGCTCCACCTTGGGCCCTGATAGGGTTCAAGGTGGAGGGGCCGCGCTGCAAGCTTGTAGATCTGCTATTTTTGAAAAGTTGTGAAAATGTGTGCAAATCTTTGAATATACTGTAGGCCTATGTATTTTTTAAGCACCACTGACGTAAAAACATAGGGTTTTCAAAAAACCTTAGAAGGATATAAAATATTCAAAGACTCTACAAGCTCACAGCGCGGCACTCAAGTGGCCGCGCTGCGAGCTTGTAGATCTGCTATTTCTCAATGGTTAAAGCACAAAAGAATAGATAATAATGCGTTCCTTGTACCCAGGGCCCAGAATTTGGTGCGACACCACTGTGCGTGTGCGACTGTGCGTGTCATTTGAGGAGCATCACAGCACTGACAGGTGTGTGTGTCACCTCGTCAGACAGCTGTCAACACAGAGGAAGAGGAGGAGAACAGATCACGATGAAGGACACCCCCCCCCCCCCCCCCCCCCCCCCCCCCCCCACACACACACACACACACACACACACACACACAGTCTGAGGAAGTCTCAAGTAAAATTCTATGTAGGACAAAGGCAGCCTGTGGCTAAGTCCCATCAATCCTGTCTGTTACAGACTTCATCTGACGACTTTAATCACTCATCACCAGCAGAGGGAGAGAGACAGGAGACAGAGGAGAGAGAGAGAGAGAGAGAGAGAGAGAGAGAGAGAGAGAGAGAGAGAGAGAGATAGATATAGGAGGGGGGGGGGGGGGGCTCTGTAGGGAAGAGGGAAAGAGAAATAAAGTGGTGGGAGAAGAAGACAGATGAGACACAGAGAGAGATTTCCCATTCCATTGATCAAAAACTAATGTTAGTGTTAGTCTATGATGACGTCATGTCACCACCTCCTCTTCCTCCCCTAATCCCATACATACAGAAAGACACACTTTTACACTCTGAGTTAGATTAACTATGAGGTTTCTACTGTGTGTGGGAGTGGATGGAAGTGGTTCAGTCTGTGTGCGTGTGTGTGTGTGTGTGTGTGTGTGTGTGTGTGTGTGTGTGAGAGAGAGAGAGAGAGAGAGAGAGAGAGAGAGAGAGAGTGTGTGTGTGTGTGTGTGTGTGTGTGTGTGTGTGTGTGTGTGTGTGTGTGTGTGTGTGTGTGTGAGAGAGAGATATGAGGGGCCCTTTGAGCCAAAAATAGTGAAACACTTTTACACACACTAATGAGACAGTCTTATACGTACTACTGAAATGCTTTTACATTCAATATTGAGACACTTTGACACACGCTGTTGAGACACGCTTACATATACTAATGAAATGTTATACGCTCGATAATGAAACACTCTTACGCTCACTACTGAAACACTCGTACATACATACATACTTAGTAAATATATGCGCGTTCGTATATGAAACCGTATACATACTCAACTGAACACTTACGCATGCATATGACAAACACATACACATACCTATATACTTCTGTGCCATATACACATACGTACAAAATTATTTACATATATATCTGAAACACTCACACATCCACCCATGAAAAGGCTGCATATATATTACTGAACACTCGTACGTGTACAACTGAATTTATTGTATTTCACATATATTCATGCAAGTAGTTTCACTAGTATGTATAAATGAATTCAATGATGTATAAACGTATCATTTCAGTGCTATGCATACGTGATTTCAGTATAATGTATGAAAGAGTTCCACATGTAATCGTACAAGTCATTTCAGTACTATATATATACGTTATTTCGATATTATATATATACATTATTTTGATAGCAATATATAATTTCATTACTATATGCAAATAAATCACATGTATTCATACAAGTAATTTCAGTTATATATATATAAGTCATTTCAATAGTATATTTTAATAGCATGTATATATATAATTTCATTACTATATGCAAATAAATCACATGTAATCAAAAAAGTCATTTCAGTACTATATATATAAGTTATTTCGATAATATATATACATTATTTTAATAGCATGTATATATATCATTTCACTAGTATGTATGAAACCTTGCCTCACCAGGCTTTCCCTGAGGTTTTCAGTAGCACATACAAATCATTTTCACTGTCACCGGAAGGTGACCAAAGTCATGTGACCGAAGTCACGTGACTTCGTTTTCTTCCTGGCTTCAGACTGCAGACCACAGCTCCATCAGATGTAAACAACATTTGCTACAGACATGGAGGTAGGTGAGGGCAAATCTTCTATTGTTATTATTATAGAATGATAGAATCTATTTAATAAACTAACGTTTGTAAAGTGTTTTTTGTCAGTTGTGTCTTAAGGGTTTTGGTTTTGATTAAGAGAGTTTACTGTTAGCTAGCGAAATTAGCATTTTAGCTAAGTCTTGTTGCTGAGTTGGCTTAGCCTGCAGTTTTTACAAGCCATGGCTCTATCTGCTTACCCTAATCTGTTCAGAGAGATGACAGTGCAACGTTTTTGCTCATCTATATCAGGCAATCAGGGCAATGAGAACAATGCTAATGACAGCGATTTTTTTTCATTGTATTTATCATGGAAGGTGTGAATCTGTGAACAATATCAACAGATCTGACACAATCTAAATGCAAATACTCAAAGCATAAGTTGACGGTCGTTCACACTTAATGCTTGGCGTGAAGAACGGGCCGTTATTCTTTGAAGATATAATGAAAAATACATGAATTATCCCATACTAATTAAATATAATCATGTAGCCATAAAAAGAAGGGGTTGTCAAAGTGGGACTCGGTCTGTGGGTTCCTTTAGGGGGGTCTAAATTGTCCCATACAGGTCAAACTTTGGAACCAAATGAACCGGTAAGGGTCCATTTGGTTCCACTTGTACACTGTCAGAGTTACAAACTTGTGTCCATTTGTTTTTAATATCAATCATTATGATGGGAACCAGTGGGACCCCTGGGGGTCCCTGAAATCCACTTTGAGAACCACTGTCAGTGTTATTTCTGTAAGGGGGTAATTTGTTTTACATCCAATTTATTTTTTTATCTTTCAGACTCAGAGACATGATCAGCGCCTTGGTTCCAGAGAAGATGACCATAGCCGGGTTTTGAATCCACCCATCGATGCTTACTTTCTACTGCAGGAGTCTTCAACGTGTTCAGGCCATGTCTCAGGCCTTAGCTGAGATCAAGCACATATTGCATAAAATTGTTGCAGATTAAACCTTTTCATAGATTGCTCCATTTACTATCATCCGTGTTGTGTAAATAGTTGTTTGTTTCATACATTTAACCACCTAAAAAGCCCAATAGACAATACTTGGGTCCTTTTCCCCTCACCACGAAACCTCTTTGCAGAAAATAGCCGATCTACAAGCTTACAACAAACATAGCATTAATCATAGCTATATGGTGCTTTAAATAATTGGTCCTTGAGGGAGTTCCAGGGGGTCCCCAGCTAAATGATAGTTAGGAACCAAATGGACCCTTATTATGGGTCTGTAACTCAGAGTGTACAAATGGAACCAAATGGACCCTAAAAGGCTCATTTGTACACTCAATTAAATTAACATTTTACAATATAAATTGCAGTCCCAGAGATAGAAATACCATTAAATGGGGTCTGTAACCTAAAAGGCCCGTGCACACTGGGCAATGGGCATGTCAAACTGGGGGTCCTTGAAATTAAAATAGTTAGGAACCACTGCTGGAGCAGTAAAACATATTATCTTATATGGGGGTCCCTGGCATATCTTTTCAAATAGGGTCCACAGGTTAATAAGTGTCAATTTGGGGGTCCTTGACATGTAAAGGTGTGAGAACCACTGCATTAAATGACACATCTAGCTGCCTGTATTTTAAGGCTCAGACTCACAGATTAAAGTCATTATTTTTTCTTCTTTTTTTTTGTCAAACCGTTTCTGATCATCCCTGTAGTCACAGATTGTGTGTAAAATGAATGCTTGACATAATGATTATCTAATATGTTTGTACAGTGCCCTTCCTCTGCTGGATGAGATGTTTATCACTCAATGTTGCTGTAGGACTTTGATGTGTGAAAAAAGTTTTTCTTGATTGGTAGGTAATTGTTGACTGTGCAGAGGTAAGATGCCAACAGCCAGAAAGTCTGCCTCTGCAAATCTCATACCACCCTGAAGGGTCTGATCGGGGTGGCACGGCATGGAGCAGTCACCTTCGTATCTGCCAGTGATAAAGAACTGTTTAAGCCTGCTGACAGAGGATATTGCTGTGATGGCAGACAATACATTTTTGATAGAAGACTATCCCTGGTAAACTACTGTACGACCCTTCCTCTCAAAACGTCCCGATGCCAGCAGAACAGGTTAAGAAAACACAGGGGATTCATTAGAGCAGTTTTACTTGTTGTACTTTAAAAGTATATTTGGATTGGCAAATCATAATCTGTTCTCCAAATCAGGCACTGGATCAGAGGAAACTACTGGATCTCCTCTACCAGGGGAATAATCTCTCCCAAATAAATAGGAATCCTTTGGTTTATAAGCTGGCCCTTAAAAGCAAATAGGAAGCTGAGGAAACGTCTTAGAAATAGTCCTGGTCTCCACAAAGCATAGACAAATGCAATTTAATCTATCACAGGACACCACTCCACCCTGTGGAGTGGTGTCACTCCACATTTTCTACCCTGTGTCAGAGGTGTAAGGTAAATGAAGGTGATTTGATTCATTTGCTTTGGAGTTGTCCACACTTGGTAGATTTTTGGACATCTAAGAAATGGATATATGTACTTTGTGCACTGTCAATAAATACATCTTTACAAAAAAAGTATATTTGGATGCCAATACTTTAACTAAAATAAAACATTGAAAGCAAAACTACAGTACGTCTACATTTTAGAATTGCATTGAATGTAACACTTATACCATTCTGTTCCAGTACTGTACTGGTATTGTTTACATGCCACACTTGTATAGGTCTGACTAACATCATTCCATTGTATCTGTTGCCAGTCTATTACCAATGGTTCAAGTACAGACTACTGAGACAACAATTACACTTGACAACAGTGTCCAGACAGTAAACAATTACACTTGACAACTGTTTTAATGCTCTAAAAGAGTAATATTTGCTGGGTTTGCAAATTAATTTCAGATGATAGTGACAGTACATAATGATCATTTTACTTGGATACTATTAGAAATGTCACATATCTAGTGCTGTAAAAAATAAAGTACATAAACTCTTGACAATAGACAATCCAGCAAAACAGAATTTTTTTGATTACAGATGAGGTCACTTGTGTTGTGCAAGCCTGCATTTTGATTTACTCAGTTGCATTAAGCTTTGGCCCTAAAATGTGTCCCCTTTTGCTTTTTAGTAACATTTTGGGTGAAGTACATTTTGGGCCAGTTGAGTTCATTGGCTTTGTAGTTTGTTTCAAAGGAAACCAATGTGTGGTTCCAACTTTGATTAGATGACCAGGTAGTAAGCTAATTGATCCAGCCACCACTGTCCTTCCTGTATCGGCTACTGGTGTATGAAGATGGTATCCAGGCTGTCTGGTTTAAGGAACAGGATGCACAGAAACAGGAGGTTATTAATATTTTAATTAAAAAACGTAAAGATCTACAAAGATCACAATGCACTGTGACTGGTTGTGAGCTTGTAGATAATCCATGCATGTACAGCTAAAATACATTCATATAATGGCCAAGTGTTCATTTCACATCCTAGATCAGTGTTTCTCAAACTTTCAAATTTCAAGGTCTCCCATTAACTCTGACAGTGTACAAATTAGATCATATCTAGACAGTCCGACGACCAAAAACCTGCTTTACTCTGATTTACACCCTACCTTCCGTCAATATTAAAGGGGTATTTCACTTTCAATTTTTTTTGTAATCTTATCATCTAATCAGGCTTTTATGAACACCCGGAACAGTTTTTAATTAGCTTGATTGAATATTTAGATATTTGATGTAAATGTTACCAGGCCCTCCAGGGCCTCTCCCCACACACACCCATTGTAACTTCAAACTTCATTTTAACTATGATGGATTCATTAAAAACACCCATAATTTTTTTCTGGTGACTCATACTACCCTCCTAATATGTGAGCAGGCCGGGTTTTTTCAATAACTTTTTTCATTTATTTTTTAATAATTATTTGTTTGTATTTAATTTTTTCCATTTTCCCAAATAATTATTACAAATAAATGAAAAAGGTTATTGAAAAAACACAGCCTGCTCACGTATTAGGAAGGTAAAATGAGTCACCAGAAAAAATAATGTGTGTTTTTAATGAATCTATCATGGTTAAAATGGAGTTTGAAGTTACAATGGGTGTGTATGGGAAGAGAGGCCCTTCCACTGTTACCACTGCAGTACCTGTTGAAAGTGGAATATCCCTTGAAGTCCATATACTGTATGTATATGGATATTAATTAACCCATTTAGGCCTAGAATTATTGAATGCTTTAACCATTGAAAAATTACTGACAATGACCAATAAAATAAGGTACTATAGTGGAAATAGCATTGGAGTCTGCATTAAGGTATAATATTCTTTAAGGAAGCAAAAACAAAATGATTATTTTGGGGATCGCTGCCTGTCCTACATCACTGGTTCTCAACCTTTTCAGGCCACGACCCCCTAAATTGTCATATTTTAACTGGGGACCCCCCACCCTGATGAGCACTAAGAGTTGAGGCATTACATTTTCTATAACACGGTTCTATTGTGAAAATAGCCGATCTACAATGTAGATCGGCTGTTTTCACAATTTCTGCCACTAATATTTGACAAATTGGACAATGTTTGTCATTTTATAGGTTCTAAGTCCTTAAAGGGCCTACACCATGCTTTTAAAACTATATTTTTTGTATAAATATATGCTCAAAATTGAGTCTTAGACAGGTCTTAACCCTCAAACACACACTCTGACCATTCCTTTTCTTTCTACTAGCTGTGCTATTATTAGGCCTTCAAGCTGCAATACCAAAACGGCCTTTGTTTGCTCAGTGGCGCATCTAGTGGGGTTTTTTCCTCTCCTCTCCAACTTTGACAACAAATATATTGGGCCAATTAAAAATAGGATAATGTTGCAGCTCTGATTATTGATTGATTGAAGACTTTATTAGAAGTTTGCATAGGAAAAGGTACAGTTTCATGACGGTACAGTTCACTGGTACAAGGTCTACTAAAAGGAGATCCATGAAAAGACTAAGCTTATTTCCACTGGAAACCATTGAAGTATCTCATATAACATTGAATGACAGCCTACTGTAGGCCTATGTTGTATGATATAAGCCTACTGTCAAATGACACAGGGCGACCGTTGCTAGACCAGACATTAGAGAACGTTAATCTACATAAGACAATCAACCCCACCCGCATTGTATTCATGTATAATGTATAAAAATGTATGAAATTTAACAGCCCATTTATTTATTTATTATGGCGATAATGTACCATCTGCGGTGCAGATGAAAACGCTCCAACCAGGAGGAAGAGGAGCCGGTCGAGCGACCAGACAGAGCGTAGTTGCCCGACGTTAGGTGCACCGTCTCGGGCTGCGGTCGCGGGCCGCTCGCTCGCCACGCGAGCCCGGCTCGGACGCTACGCGAGCTCCGGGGATCGCGGGGCGCCCCGCGAGCGGCCCGCGAGCGCAGCCCGAGACGGTGCACCTAACGTCGGGCAACTACGCTCGGTCTGGTCGCTCGACCCGCTCCTGGTTGGAGCGTTTTCATCTGCAGCGCAGATGGTTCATTATCGCCAAAAAACATTGTTCTACCGTGAGAGATACGTAGTATGCAGTGAAGAAAAGAATATAGCCTGGTTTATAGGCTTTATATAGCCGGGGTTAAGGACCGGGGTGTTTTACTCACTCTAGCCGCGAACATTGACAGAAGAGGCGGGCTGTGAAGCTCTCTCAAGCCGGCGACAGGGAGGGGAAAACCGGGGGTGGGACAGCGATAGGAGAGGCGGTCTATCACGGACACGGAGGAGGAGGGAAGGGGGTCCGACCGGCATGGCCGGGGGGCAGCAGGAGGAGGAGGCATGGCCGGGGAGCAGCAGGAGGAGGAGGAGGCCAGCGGCGGCCGCTTAGCGGCGCGTGGTCTCGGAGCGGCCGGGGAGGAGGGAAGCTCCATGGGCGGCGGGGACACCGTCTGCTCCCTGCCCGGGGAGAGAGACCTGGGCTGGGCAACGGGGGAACGGCGCGGGCCGGGGCTGGTTTGTGGTTTGTGGCAAAGGCAAAGCCAAGATTGATCTGGGCTTTTCTTCACAGCCACAGACAGGACCATCGCCATTAAAAATAGTATTTTGTTTCCTTGATAGAAGGGACGAAGCTTGGGTCCTTGCAGTCTATAATGTCACATATATAGTGCAATCCAGGAACGTTAAGACTTCTCCTTGGACAAGTTGATAGCAAAAATGTTGATAGAATAAAAGAAGGAAATGACTATACAGGGAGGCAGAGTGAGAGCACTGAGTGAGCAGCCCCAGAACAGTAAGCCAGCTGCAGGTGGAGGCTAAGCAAATTAGAAACAAATGAGGGGCTGGGTTTACAACAGTAGCTCTGGTTTTTACCTGAAGGGCGGGGGGGGGGAACGAGAGTGACGTCACTCTCGTTCAACTCTCAGAACAGCACTGTTCTGAGAACCCGTGGAAAGCTTTTCAACTCTGCCTTCCCAAAAACAGAGAAAGACACAATGTACAGAAATAGGACTTTGTGAGGATAGAAGGTGCCAGTGGGACCCCAAAAAAAGGTTTTAAAATAGAAAAAGTGAAATTTCATGGTGTAGGTCCTTTAAATTGTCACTTTCCTCATGTTGGTTTGTTTACAGCTGAGTGAAAAAACAATGTTGCACATTAAGTTAATCATCTGGGGACCCCACAAAATAATTTGGGGACCCCCCCACAGGTTGAGAACCACCGTCCTACATAAACACGCATTAAAACCGAGACGTGTACATCTCCATGTATGTGTTCCTAGCAAATCCAGACATTTCAGCAATTGCTGTTACACAGCAATTGGTGACCCATCCGATTCGGTGACCCACCTCAGAGCCGAACTGAGTGCAGTTATGTCATGGCAGCCGTGGCAGGGCTGGAATTCTATAGGCAACCAATCGTGGTGCAACACCGCGAGACCCAACTCGCCGAAAATATTTTTTAAAATACATGTTCAGGCGTGGTTTTTCATTCATGTTCAAGTATGATATTGGGAGTCAGAAGTGAAGCATGTTTTATTTAACCAGGGTGCTCTAGCCGAGTCAATTCGACTCTAAGTAAACACACTCACAGCTAAATACAAGCTCACAGTGCGGCTCTATTTTTGGGTCCTTCACATGAAAAGGTTTGAGCACCACAGACATAGTAGTCTCTCAAGAACAGACTAACTGAGCTCCAGTTAAGTGAAAAGGACCTTTTCTTTGACGATGGCTAGCCAGATCGCTGACATAGAAACATACGTTTTTCAAAAAACCTTAGGATTCCAAAGACACTTATAGAATCGGGTCAAAATTCTAATTTTCACGTTTTTTTCAAAAATGGCAGATCTACAAGCTCACTCGGTGCCGCGCTGTGAGCTATCTGCTTGTTTTTCAATAGTTAAAGCATAAAATAATGATACACAATAATGTGTACCCGTTCTAAATGGGTTAATAAAGGACCCCTTATGACCATATATGGAGATCCCCAAGCGCCAAACCCAGGGCTCACCAAGGCCCTGCTTGGCTTTACTAATTAACATACATTTTATTCCCATATATGGAGATTCCTATATTATCAATATTAAGGACATTAAGGATATTGTGTTATGCTGTTAATATTTGTGTAAATATTAAGGACATATCTGGGAATGCCCATATTTGGTAATGACCATATATGGGCATGTTTTGACATAACATTGTTGACTATCATCCAGGGGTCTCCATATAGGAGTAACTGGTCCCATATACATCACTGGCCAGATGGCCAAGAATTGGCGCGACCTCGCCCTAAAGGCACCCTGAGGTGTCTTACTAGTATATCTCTGTTCTCCTGGGTTTTGCTGTAGGCGTTGAATGCAGTTCAGCACCCTATTAAAAAAAAAGCAATAAAATCATCGCGATCACCATTACTAGCAAGGCTTGCAGACTGATAAAAATATAGAGAAGTTGCAGTTTCATCTTTGATTTAAGAACTACCGCTCACTTAAGACAGCTTTAAATAACGCCCAAACCTCTGCAACCGCAGGTCATCACCGTGGTGTCTATGTTAAACATTTACCACTAAATGGTCAAATTCAAATATATTATATATTATAAAGATCTTTGAGGTCCCAGACAAAACTTTCTTTGGCTGCCGACAGAAGTGCTTGTCCAGCTGTATCGGCTTCTGGCCATGGTGTTCCAGGGTCAATGGCTGGGGGGCGCATTCCTAGGCTGGCTGCCATGGTGTTGGTTGATGCCAGGCTGCTTTCAGGTCTTGTATCCTGACCTGAAAATAATTAGGGCCCGAGCACACACAGTGTGTGAGGACCCTATTGTAATCGTAAAGATTATTAATTTTTTTTTTCTCAAAACATTTTTTTTCACAAATTTTTTTTTTTTCCTCAAAAACTTTTTTTTCTCAAACAACTTTTTTTTTTCTCACAAAACTATTTTTTCTCAAAAAACTATCGTTAAAGTGCGACCCGTGATAACGGCCAAAATGCGCCAAAAAGCCACTAATTAGTCGAAATGGCTGACTTCCTGTTTGGTTTCTGATTGGCTGCTGGCCTTGTGACGTGGGTAGAGCTCCGAGGGCCCGGTCATCACTGCTTGCAGCTTAATTTTTATTGTGTTTACTGAAGAGCTGGTGTGACCCATGCTTAACGATGTTATCATTTGAATGTAGTTTTGAACAGTTATTTCAAAAACATCACCACTTCCAACATTCTCAAAAAATGAAAATCTAAAATGTTCAGTTTATTTTACTTTTTCACTGACCATTTTTAACCTCCAAAGGCCCACAAGGCCAGAGTTGACCAGAGTTGATCTCAGCTAAGGCCTGAGACATGGCCTGAACACGTTGAAGACTCCTGCAGTAGAAAGTAAGCATCGATGGGTGGATTCAAAACCCGGCTATGGTCATCTTCTCTGGAACCAAGGCGCTGATCATGTCTCTGAGTCTGAAAGATAAAAAAATAAATTGGATGTAAAACAAATTACCCCCTTACAGAAATAACACTGACAGTGGTTCTCAAAGTGGATTTCAGGGACCCCCAGGGGTCCCACTGGTTCCCATCATAATGATTGATATTAAAAACAAATGGACACAAGTTTGTAACTCTGACAGTGTACAAGTGGAACCAAATGGACCCTTACCGGTTCATTTGGTTCCAAAGTTTGACCTGTATGGGTCAATTTAGACCCCCCTAAAGGAACCCACAGGCCGAGTCCCACTTTGACAACCCCTTCTTTTTATGGCTACATGATTATATTTAATTAGTATGGGATAATTCATGTATTTTTCATTATATCTTCAAAGAATAACGGCCCGTTCTTCACGCCAAGCATTAAGTGTGAACGACCGTCAACTTATGCTTTGAGTATTTGCATTTAGATTGTGTCAGATCTGTTGATATTGTTCACAGATTCACACCTTCCATGATAAATACAATGAAAAAAATCGCTGTCATTAGCATTGTTCTCATTGCCCTGATTGCCTGATATAGATGAGCAAAAACGTTGCACTGTCATCTCTCTGAACAGATTAGGGTAAGCAGATAGAGCCATGGCTTGTAAAAACTGCAGGCTAAGCCAACTCAGCAACAAGACTTAGCTAAAATGCTAATTTCGCTAGCTAACAGTAAACTCTCTTAATCAAAACCAAAACCCTTAAGACACAAACTCTGACAAAAAACACTTTACAAACGTTAGTTTATTAAATAGATTCTATCATTCTATAATAATAACAATAGAAGATTTGCCCTCACCTACCTCCATGTCTGTAGCAAATGTTGTTTACATCTGATGGAGCTGTGGTCTGCAGTCTGAAGCCAGGAAGAAAACGAAGTCACGTGACTTCGGTCACATGACTTTGGTCACCTTCCGGTGACAGTGAAAATGATTTGTATGTGCTACTGAAAACCTCAGGGAAAGCCTGGTGAGGCGAGGTTTCATACATACTAGTGAAATGATATATACATGCTATTAAAATAATGTATATATATTATCGAAATAACTTATATAGTACTGAAATGACTTTTTTGATTACATGTGATTTATTTGCATATAGTAATGAAATTATATATATACATGCTATTAAAATATACTATTGAAATGACTTATATATATATAACTGAAATTACTTGTATGAATACATGTGATTTATTTGCATATAGTAATGAAATTATATATTGCTATCAAAATAATGTATATATATAATATCGAAATAACGTATATATATAGTACTGAAATGACTCGTACGATTACATGTGGAACTCTTTCATACATTATACTGAAATCACGTATGCATAGCACTGAAATGATACGTTTATACATCATTGAATTCATTTATACATACTAGTGGAACTACTTGCATGAATATATGTGAAATACAATAAATTCAGTTGTACAAGTACAAGTGTTCAGTAATATATATGCAGCCTTTTCGTGGGTGGATGTGTGAGTGTTTCAGATATATATGTGTAAATAATTTTGTACGTATGTGTATATGGCACAGAAGTATATAGGTATGTGTAGGCTATGTGTTTGTCATATGCATGCGTAAGTGTTCAGTTGAGTATGTATACGGTTTCATATACGAACACGCATAGATTTACTAAGTATGTATGTATGTACGAGTGTTTCAGTAGTGAGCGTAAGAGTGTTTCATTATCGAGCGTATAACATTTCATTAGTATATGTAAGCGTGTCTCAACAGCGTGTGTCAAAGTGTCTCAATATTGAATGTAAAAGCATTTCAGTAGTACGTATAAGACTGTCTCATTAGTGTGTGTAAAAGTGTTTCATAATATACGGCCCAAACGGCCCCTCATAGAGAGAGAGAGAGAGAGAGAGAGAGAGAGAGTGTGTGTGTGTGTGTGTGTGTGTGTGTGTGTGTGTGTGTGTGTGTGTGTGTGTGTGTGTGTGTGTGTGTGTGTGTGTGTGAGAGAGAGAGAGAGAGAGAGAGAGAGAGAGTGTGTGTGTACTATAGAAATCTTCTCATCCATGTACAGTGTTTGGGTACATCTTTGACAATGTGATGATGTATGCGTGTGCGCGCACGCTGTATGCACGCGCGTGTGCGTGTGGACATGCTAGAGAGACAGAGAGACAGTGTGTGTGTGTGTGTGTGTGTGTGCGTGCGTGCGTGCGTGCGTGCTGTGTGTATGTGCGCGCATGCGGGTGCGTGTGTGGTGGTGGGTGTTGTGGATGGCTTGCCAAGCCAGTCAACTCTGAGCGTGTGTTTATGTACTTTGTCAGTCAGGAAAATGTGATGTGTAAATCCGGAGCCAGAGAAGAAGAGATCTCTGACAGGCCTTCACACTCCAGACAGTTTCTTTCCCCTCTTTCTCCTCACCCTGGATGAGCCAGTGACAGATTTATAGCAGCAGCGAAGCAGGGGCGTCAATTGGGTATGGCAGGGCTATGCAGCTGCCATCGGGGGCGTCACAAGGGGTAGGAAAGTGGGACTGAGTTACTGGGGCCCAAGGTGGAGGGGCCCTAGTAACTTTATCTATTGAAAAATAGCAGATATACAAGCTCACAGCGCGGCACCGAGTGCCGCGCTGCGAGCTTGTAGATCTGCTATTTTTGAAACGTTGTGAAAATGTGTGAAAATCTTTGAATATATGTATTTTTTAAGCGAACAACAACTCAAATTTTGCTTCTGGGGGTCCCTGGAACTAAATATTTTGAGATCGGGGTCCGTGGCCAAATACATATCATCTTGGGGGTCCTTGACATAGGTTTCTTGCACACATTTTCACGATTTAGCTTGTATATCTGCTATTTTTCAATAGTTAACATTCATGGGGGGCCCGCAGTGAATCCTTGTACCCAGGGCCCAGAATTTGGTGTGACGCCCCTGGCTGCCATAACCTGGGTCCAGGGGGGGGGGGAAATAAAAGTTACTTTTAAATATAAATCCATGAATGTCTCTTTGTCTATCTGTTCTGGTTATTATGTTGCTAAATTACGCTAAAATAACTACAAATGCAAAATTTAACAAAATGGTCACTTGAACAAGGTATTATAATTATATTCTCCACACTTGTATTCTCCCCATCTTGACAAGATGATGGTATATTCCCAGGTTCCGCAGGTCAGCTGCACAGGTGCAATGCATTATTGTTAATTGTGGCACGTTTACTAACATGCCAAGTTTAGCTGCACTTGAACAACCGTTCCAGGCTACCATATGCAGCCCAAGAAACCGTAGAAACGGGGGGAAAAAAATAAAATGTACTTCTCAAAATGAATGTATCATGCCTGTTGCTAAGGTATGGCAACATGACTGGTGTCTTTGCATGTAAGACACCAGTAATGTTGCCATAACGTAGCTTTTTCTGAACTGACGCCACTGGAGAGAAGGAAGGGGGAAGGGGGGAGGGGAGAGAAACAGAGAGACAGAGATACATATTAAATGATTGGACA